>NW_026644705.1:1287226-1609032 GCF_030020395.1 Manis pentadactyla
GGGCACCTCTCCCCGCCCCTTCAGCTTGTAGTTTTTCTGTGTCCTTGGATATCAAGTGAGTCTCCAGTAAGGGAGCACGTAGATGGTCTTGAGTTTTCATCAGTTCTTCTAACCCTGTGTCCTTTGATTGGAGCACTCAAAGCCTGTACTTTTATTCTGATATTTGAGAGCTGTGCTCTTACTGCACTTTGAAATTTTTTTTGTTCTCATTAATATACAATCACAAACAGAACATTATGTTGTCCAGTCTACCCCCTTCACCATGTCCCCCCCAAATCCCAGTTACAGTCGCTGTCCGTCAGCATGTAATAAGATGCTGTAGAATCACTACATTACTTATCTGTGTTGTACAGCCCTACCCATGACCTACCACCCTTCATATATACCTGCTAATCCTAATGCCCCCATTCTTTTTCCCCGCCCTTAGTACTCCCTTCCCACAAAATCTCCCCTGTCCATTTCTCTTTCGTAACTGTTAGTCCACTCTCGGGTTCTGTGAGTCTGCTGCTGTCTTTTCCTTCAGTTTTTCTTTGTTATCATACTCCACACATGAATGAAATCATTTGGTACATGTATTTCTCCGCCTGGCCTATTTGACTGAGCCTAATACCCTCTACCTCCATCCACGTTATTGCAAATGATAGGATCTGTTTTCTTCTTATGGCTGCTTACTGCACTTTTTAAATTGGATTTAATTCTTCTTTTTTGTTTGTAGTTTTGCAATGTGCTTTCACCATTGCTCTCCTGGTAATGAGCAGTAGCTTTGTGTTAATCGATATGTACCTATATCTATCTATCTGTCTGTCTATCAATTTATCAATCAATCGAACAATCATCTTTTTGTCTGCCCATCTGTCCTTGTGTACAGAATAGTTACCATATATCCTATATCGCTTTCCTACTCGATGTTTCCAGAAATCCTGCAAAGTATCTAGGCTGTAGGGAGAGCACTGGATTCACCGAGACACTTGCTGGTCGAGTCGGTCGCGTGTAGCTACTAAACCAGGAAATGGTTGTGCCGGGACTTGAACCCGTTTCTCTATCCTCGGTCCTCTTTCATCTCCTTCTAACTTGCTGTCTGTATTTAGCCACATTCATGGACTAAGTGCTCCCTGAAGACCACAAGTATCATTCCTCTATGCCTGTTGTCGACGGTAAAGTAAACTTGTTGCTTTTCTCACCACCATGTTTGAAGGACATCAGTGTGATCACCGCCGATAGGATGGAGGGTCAAATAAAAAGGAACACCAATTTCTAGAGAGGAGCAGTTGGGAGCTAAGAGTGTATTGTGGAGTGACGTGTTTATTTGAGTGTCCAAACTTCCCTCTTTAGGTGGTTATTAGATCTTCACATTCGTGAACATCATAAAACCCACAGATTTCAAAGGCCCAGATGCTTATTATTACAGCAACTAGGTTGTTGAGTTGAGATAAAATGAGAAGTATGTTGCTGCACCACTAAATCTATGGCTGGGAACTGCTGATACCAAACAAAAAGAATTCACGGTGGCCAGAGAGGGCTATTTTCTGCTGTCTGTCTCAGTGTCTCAAACAAAATCCATTTGTTTGATTGTTTGTTTTTCAGTTTCACTCGTGTATGGTACTTGTCCACACACCTTCTTCTTGTAGATTGTCTGTGTCCTTGGATCTCAAGTGTGTCTCCTGTAAGTAAGCACATAGGTGTCTTGAGTTTTCATCCCTTCTTTTAACCCTGTGTCTTTTGTTTGCAGCACTCAGTGCCTGACCTTTTATTCTGATGATTCAGAACTCTGCACTTATTGCACTTAAAGAATTTTTTTATCATTAATCTACAATCACGTGAAGAACTTTATGTATACTATGCGCCCCCCTTCACCAAGTCCCCCTGAAAAACCTCTTCAGTCACTGTCGATCAGCATAGTTGTATGCTGTAGACCCCTTCACCATTTCACCCCCACGGACCCCGTTACAGTCGCTATCCATCAGTGAGCAGTAAGATGCTATATGATCTGTACTAGTCTTCTCTGTGTTGTACAGTACTCCCATGCTCACCCGACCCCACGCATTATACATGCTAATCCTAATGCCCCCATTCTTCCTCCCCACACTTATCACTCCCTTCAGTCCCACCCTGCCCAGTCCTTTTTCCTTTTATAATTTTTACAGAGCTCTCGGGTTCTGTGAGACAGCTGCTGTTTTTTTCCTTCAGTTTTTCTTTGTTGTTATACTGCACACTTGAGTGAAATCACTTGGTACTTGTCTTTCTCCGCCTGGCCTATTTCTCTGAACATACTACCGTCTAGCTCCATGCACGTCATCTCAAACGGTAGTAATTGTTTTCTTCTTAAGGCTGCTTACTTCACTTTTTAAACTGGATTTCATTCTTCCTTTTTGTTTGCATTTTAGCTATGTTGTTCACTATTCAACTCCTGTTTATGAACAATAGCTTTGTGTCAATTGATATGTATCTGTATATACCTATCTAACAGTCTGTCTATGTATGTATGTATATATGTATGTATGTATGTATCTATGGATCTATCTATCTATCTATCTATCTATCTATCTATCTATCTATCTATCTTCCTATCATGTATCTACAATGTCTTTAATCTATCAATCTATATACCTATCTATCTATCTTTCATCTGTCTTCTTTCTACCTATCTATCTATGAATCAATCATCTTTTTGTCTGCCCATCTATCCTTATGTACAGAACAGTTAACAACATAGCCTATGTCTCTTCCCTACATTATGCTACCAGAAATCTTGCAAGGTAACTAAGCCATAAGGAGAGCACTGTGTTCACAGATACACTTTCAGGTAGAGTTAGCCGCGTGTGCTTACAAAAGCAGTAAATGGAAGTGAAAGGACTTGAACCCGTTTCTCTGTCCTCTGTCCTCTTATAATTCCAGCTCGCTTGGTGACTTTATTTAGCCACATTCAGTGAGTAAGTGATCCCTGAAGACCACAAGTATCCTTCGTCTGGGCCTGTTGTCGACAGAAAAGTTTACTTGGTTGTTTGCACACCACCATGTTTGAGGGACATCAGCGTGATCACTTCTGATAGGTGGAGGGACAAATATAAAGGAACACCTATATCTGGACAGGAGCAGTTGGGAACAAAGTGTGTGTTGTGGAGTTAAGTGTTTATGTGAGGGTCCAAACTTCCCTCTTTAGGTGGTTATTACTTCTTTACATTCGTGAACATCATAAAAAGGAATTATTTTAGAAGCCCAGACGCATTTTAATACAGCAATTCATTTGTTGAGGTGAGAGGAAATGAGAAAGAAGTTGCTTCACCACTAAATCTATGCCTGAGCACTGCTGAAACCAAACAAAAAGAATTCACGGTGGCAAATTGAGCTATTTTCTACTGACTCTCTCTGGGGACTCAAACAGAATCCATTTATTTGTTTGTTTCTCAGTTTTACTTGTATAGGGTACCTGTCCTGGCCCCTTCGGCTTGTAATTTGTCTGTGTCCTTGGATCTCAAGTGACTCTCCTTTAAGGGAGCCCTTAAATGATCTTGACTGTAAGATAACTTTGTTTAGTCTGATGCTTTCCTATCTACCTACCTACCTATCTCTTTATCTATCTTTGTAATGTATCTACCTATCTACCTATTTGTCATCTGTCTATGTTCTACATCTTTCTACTGTTATCTGTGTGTCAGTCTAATTATTCTATCATCTATATGTGTGCATGTCAATCCTGTCTATGTATCTGTCATCTGTCTATGCATCTGTTTTCTCACTTTTGTCATCGATCTGTCACTACGTGCACTTTGATCCCTCTGTGTCCTTCTCAGTCTCAATTCCTTGTGTTTTTTTTATGTGAGTTAGCTGTGTGTTTGTGTATTGAGAGGAGTGGCCTTGGGTGAGAACTTCTCCTGTCTAGGTGGCACGAGTCTGCTGGGTGTGGAAGGTTTGTTTGACGTGCTGGGCTCTTGAACCTGTGCACGCCAAGGCCATCCGGCCTTCTGTCCCTGGGCCTTTCCTGCTCTGTCGGCTGCGTGATCTGTGAGGCATATCTGAAGCCCCACGCAGGGAGCACTCTGGCTGTCCTGCGGAGTCCGATGCAGGTGCATGCCCAGTTGTAGGTCTTTTTGCCTGTGCACCGATGTTACCTAGGCCGCCCTGCTTGTTGGTCCATCTCAAGAGAGCATGTGTGTAATCACTGGTTAAGGGAACTGACCTTTGGTGACACGCGGGACACTTGTGCTCCAGTGGCACATGGGCTTGCTGATGTGACAGGACAGGTAGCTTGTGGTTAAACTGCTCCCCTCTGCTGTCAAGGTGGGGTAGGAGTTTCAGTGCATTTAGGCATTTAGATGTGAGAGAGGTCTATCTGAAATGGAATACTAGCGTTGAGAGCTATGTTTCCATTCGTATGAAAAGGGCGCTGAGCATAAAGTGTTGGGTGATGGTGGCAGGAATTCTAGGAATGTTTATGTCCCCGCACTTATTTATTTTCTGTTAGGGGAGGTGATTCTGAAGTAACTTTTTACTCACGGATGAAGGTGGTGCATAAGGTCATCCCATGTCAGCCATGGTGAGATGAAGTGCTGTAGTGGATTTAAAGCCTGTACACTTTGGCCTGATACATAGGAGTCACCGTGGGAGCTCTTTGCTGCTCTCCTGTCCTGGCTTATTACCTTAGCTAACTTGATGTTTCAGAGTGGTCCCAGCAACATTTCCATCGAGATCTTTCTAAAATTCCCTAGAAACACCTGGCAAAGATATCCCCAGAGGGTAGTGGATAATTTTACTCTTTCTGGTCATAGTTTGCAAGACGTTTGCCCTATCCTGCGTTCCTTTGTTACATTTGCATCTCCTGTGATTTTTAGACCGATAGGGGCAGTGGTGTACACACACACACGCACACGCACAGACACACACACACACACACACACACACACACATGACTGAGAGTTATCGGAGACCCCAGTTATTGGAAACTGCAGCCCACACTTTAAAAAAGAAACGTGCATAAGTTGTGCTCCTGGTGTTCCCCCCATAGAGAATAGACTTCAAAGTGCAGAGGTTGTTGGGCAAAGTTACCTATGCAGACACCTAAGCACAGATATCTATGCATATTCTCTCTCCATCCATCCTCTAAGTATATCTCTCTTTACCTACATATCTGTTTAGTCTACTCAAGCTGATTACCAGAGTGTCATTTAGAGGGGGCTTCATCCATAGACACTGATTTCTCACCATTCTGGAAGCAGAATTCCAAGACCAAGGCAGTTTCAATTCCTGATGAGGTCCCTTCCTCTGGCTTGCATACAGCCACATCCCTGCTGTGTCCTCACAGGGTCGAGGGAGAATGCTCTGTCCTATGACCCTCTTAATAGGACTGATTGCGTAATGGCAGCTCCACCCACAACCTCATGATATCTTCCGAACTTAATTACCTCCAAAGGCCCCACCTCCACATACCATGAGAGTGTGGGTTAGGGTTTCAACCCTGACTCTATTCAAATTTGAACTTTGTGGGTTTGTGTGTGTGTGTGTTTGTGTGGTGGGGCAGGGCTTTAGGAGGAGTGGAAGATGGTGAATTGAGGGACCAAAAATTCAGTCCATAACTCTGTATCTATCGTCTATCTCTTGTCTATCTAATCTATCGATACCTATCATCTATCTGTCTAATCTTACCTACCTATATCATCTATCCTATCTAGTCTATTATCTGTCATCTATATATATCTTATCTGTCTGTCATCACTCAATATATTCATCTAATCTATGAATATCTATCATCTATCTAATGTATCTATTTCTAATCTATCATCTGTCACCTGTCATCTATCTGTCATGTACCTGTCGTCACCTTTTTGTCTACCCATCTATCCTTATGTACAGAACAGTGTAAGATAATTCTAGCTGAAATAAGCAGGTGAAGAGAGTCAACTAAGTTCCCGGTAGTTTATATGAATGCAAACACCCTGGTGAGATTTAACTAGTCTATAGAAATGGAGGCTGGGGAATTCACACGTAAGTAGACAGGGAGCGAGATTTTAAAGAGGTAGGGGGAGGCATAGCTTATATTTACAGCAATGCGTGGTTTGGCTAGCCCAAGGCATATTTTTCAGTTTGGGACGGGGCAACAGCCAGGAACTTCAGCACATTATCAGTGTCCCATGTGGGAGGGGGCAGCAGCTGGAGACATTGGCACATTGTCAGTGTCCGTCGTGCTTGCTCCTCCCATCAGTGACCCCAGCCTTACAGTTAACAACACGGCTATCTACCATGGCTATCCATCCATCCATCTATCTATCTATCTATCTATCTATCTATCTATCTATCTATCTATCTATCTATCTATCTATCTATCTATCTGTCATCTATCTATTCAATCTACCTATACCTATCATCTATCCTATCTAATCTATCATCTATCTATCTGTCTATCTGTGCTATCTATCATCATTTTTGTCTACCCAACTATCCTTACGTACAGAACAGTTCACAAGATCGCTTATATGTCACTTCCCTACTTATGTTTCCAAAAGCCTGAAAGGTAACTCGGCCCTAGAGACAGACAACACTAGGTTCATTGAGACATTTGAACGTCGAGTCAACAGCATGTGACTACAAAACTATTAAATGGTGGTGCGGGGGCCTAGTCTGGGGCTGGGGGCCTTTGTATGAGCCTTTCCCGAGGGCGTTGGAGTGCCCATCGGGTCCGAGGCTCACTTATGGACAGGGGCGAGGCCGTCGTATGTGCCTCCCACAGCATCGTATGGGTCCAGATGAGACCAGATGATGACTGCCCTTGCGTTGCTTGTCTGGGGTGCACAGTAGGCCAGCGGTGGTGCTGCCCATGACCTCGTGCGTGGCCGGGGCGGGCACAAAGATGATAGCCAGTGATGGTGGCATCGTGTCCATCATTTCGCCCTGAGCGTCAGAGCCAGCCATTGGGCCGGTGCTTGTGCTGCCCAAGGCCTTGTCTGTTGGCTGACTCTTTATGGCGGTTTTGCAGAGGCAGGACACCACGAGGCGGGCTGGTAGTGGTGCCCGTGTGCCCTGAAGAGGAGGTGCTCGTCTAGGTGGTCTCTCTCCAGCATCTGCTGAGAGACTAGGATGGTCCAAAGGCCCAGGAATGCTCCCCGTGGAAGTGGGAACTCTGCTGTGAAAATTGGGAAATGCCAACTGCTAAAGGCACAGGATCCCGGTTGAACAGCCTGTGACCAGGGTAGCGGGCAGGTGCAGGGTGCTCCCTGGCAGGAGGGGTAGGGGGCAGCGACCCGGGGACGGGAAGGACCACCGGGTGAAGAAGGTGGTGCTGGGGAGTCGGCGGGCATTGTGCGGTACGAAACTTAGTAAGGATGAAACTGTGCACACGGAAAAATTGGTTATGGCGTGCGCCAAACGATCGGAGGAAATTGTGTGAAGCTACGGAGAGGGTCTCCTTTGCCACTAACTCTTTCTCAGGCCTAGCACACACTGAGCTGAACAGCTATGGTGAGCCTTGTATGTATATCAGCCAGGGGACGCATCACAAAGTGGCCTGGGACACTGTGACATCACCCAGGGGCCGCATCACCACGTCCCCATTGGCTTAAGCACACCAGCCCCGCCCAGAGGAGACCCTAGTCCAAGGCCACGGTGAGAACCCAAGGCCAACCACCGTAGTATCCCTAGCCCACGGGACTGCCCACTGAGGGTCGTGCAGATGTTCAGACCAACGAGGCCACCAAGGGTCCGTCGAAGGCTGCAGTGCCCTCGTCTGTCACAGCTTAGCCCGTCTGGGTGCCGGCTATGCATGGGCTCAGTATCCGGGGCGCGGTGTGCATCAACTGCCTTGCGACCCCTGCACCACCCATGATCCCGGAGGCCAGGGCCTGCACACAGCCAGGCACGGAGGCACCCAGATGCTGTCCGGGGAACGGCCCGCCCTTTCCCGGGCCTTCCCAGCTTCTCTGGGACTCCTGGAGCCAGGCATGCCTTCTCGGCCATGGCCAGCCAGGCGACCGGGTCTTAGCATAGCCACATCCCGCATTCTGACTGGGACCGGCCGCCCAGATTTTCTCTCTGATCTAGCTTTGGGGGCCTGTGTCTTGTACGTGAATAATACAACACAGTAAACTGGGAAAAACTTTTTATTTTTAAAATGCTTCTCCTTTAGACTCTTGCTCTCAATGGTGTCGCCATTCTTGCCCATCAGCCAAGCTGGATGCTTGCGGGGCAACGTCGCCTCCTCTCAGCAGTCAGCCTGTCCATTCCCGATCCTGAATCTTCATCCTTTATGTTATAACCTGTGGAGCTCGTGTCCCGTGTCAGTAACCCTGCTTCTGGTTTCTCAGGTCTTTCCTGGTGCACCTATGCCCTGCTTGTTCACTGCTTCACTGTGGAAGCACTGACATTGTTACAGAATAAAATGTGAAATTCTCCAGCCCCAACTCACGGTCTGACCTTCACATTCTCTACATCTCCATCCCTATGAGCCAAGCAAACTGCTCCTTGAAAAGATCCTGTCTTGTGCCTTTTTGTCTCTGAATTATTTCCTCTGGGGGTTCCCACCTCTTGCTTCTGGTTTTTAAGACATTTCACCCCAGCAGAAGAACAAGGATCGTTGAAGACCCACCTCTCTAGTCACCTCCTCTTCTAGGCTACCTTGCATTCTCACTTAGGCGTGCCCTCCTCTCCCTTCTCTGTACTTGGTGAGGACCTCTCTTATGAAATGTGAGTGTGTCAGCTCGTGCACATCAATCTTCATGTCACGGGATCTGTTGAACAGTGGTGACAGTGAATGACTGGACTCGGCTTCAGAGCTCAGCTTCCCTTTCAGTGATACCTTGTGCCGCTCGCTCGTCCGCCAACCGTTCATTATGTTCCAAACCGTGCGAACATAAATGCGGGTGAGATGCCACTGACGACCCCTCAGTCCCCGCTGTGTATGCCTCCGGGTGCTTAGGGAGAGCCACAGCGAGCCGAGCCCACGAATTTATCTTTAATGGCGATGAGCACAGAGAGTGTGGGGCAAGCCCCAGCTGATGCTGCTGTTGCTGTGATGACACCTCTCCCTGGCCCAGTGGGGGTAAGATTCCAGATTTCTTCTTGTTCTCTGCCTGTGCTTTCTCTGTAGTGGTGCAGTTTTGTTGTATGGGGGCGGCTTCTTTCGTGTCTTTGAAGGAAATAAGTACAGGTCTCAGAAGTCCCTTGTGTCAGTTTTCATTGTACTGTACGGTCTTCTATGTCTATGTCTTTGGGTTTTCTCCCGCTGCTACTGCTTTTCCTCTGAGAGGACCTGTACCACAGTCCTGTTGTAGACAGAAGAGTAAATTTGGTGCTTTGCTCACCACCATGTTTGAGGGACATCGGTGTCACCACTGATAGGATTAGGGACAGGTAAAAAGGAACACCGAGTTCTAGACGGGAGCAGTTGGTAGCAAATAGTGTGTTGTGGAGTGACGTGTTCGTTTGCGCATCCAAACTTCCCTCAGTATCTGGTTTTTGCTTCTTTACATTCGTAAACATCATAAAATCAACTGATTTCAAAAGCCCAGATGCATATTATTACATCAATTCAGTTGTTGAGGCGAGAAAAAATGAGAAGGTTTCACGATACCAAAGAATCTATGACTGGGCCCTGCCAAAACCAAACAGAAAGAATCCAAGGTGGCGGGAATGGCTATTTTCTACTGTCTCTCTGGGCACTCAAACAGAATCACTTTTATTTATTTACTTTTTGGTGTCAGTAATGTACAATTACATGGCAACATTATGGTTGCTAGACTCCCCCTCCTCCCCCCTCCAACCCATTATCAAGTCTGCTATCCACACCCCATTACAGTCGCTGTCCATCAATATAGTAAGATGCTATAGATTCACTACCTGTTTCTGTGTGTTATACTGCAATCCCCGTGGCCCCCCATGCCCTACATTATGTGTGCGGATCGTAATGCCCCCTTTACCCCCTTATCCCTCCGTTCACACCCGTCCTCCCAGTCCCTTTCCCTTTGGTAAATGTTAGACCATTCTTGGGTTCGGTGAGTCTGCTGCTGTTTTTAATTTCTAATTTGCTTTGTTCTCATACCTCACATAGGAGTGAAATCCTTGGATACTTGTCTTTCACCAGCTGGCTTATTTCACTGAGCATAACACCCTCTAGCTCTGTCCGTGTTGTTGGAAATGGTGGGAGGATTTGTTTTCATCATATGGCTGAATGATATTATATAGTGTGTATGTACGAAATCTTCTTTATCCATTCACCTCCTGATGGACACTAAGGTTGCTTCCATTTCTTGGGTATTGTAAAGAGTGCTGTGATCAACATAGGGGTGCATCTGTCCCTTTCAAACTGGGCTCTTGCACTCTTAGGGTAAATTCCTAGGAGAAGAATTCCTGGGTCAAATGGTATTTCTGTTCTATGTTTATGTGGGGTACCTCCATACTGCTTTCCACAATGGTTGAGCTGACTGACATTCCCACCAGCACTGTAGGAGGGTTCCCCTTTCTCCACACCCTTGCCGACATCTGTTGTTGTCTGTCTTTTGGGTGGTGGCCATCCTAACTGGTGTGAGGTGATACCCCATTGTGGTTTAAATGTGCATTTCTCTGATGGTTAGCTATGTGGAGCGTCTTTTCATGTGCCTGTCGGAAACCTGAAATTGCTTCTGTGGAGAAGTGTCTGTTCAGATCCTATGCCCATTTTGTAATTGAATTCATTTGCTTTTTGTGTGTTGAGGTTCGTGAGCTCTTGATATATGTTTTCAATGGAAACGCCTTATCAAATATTGCATCAGTGAATATATTCTCCCATACTAAAGGGTGTCTTTTGGTTCTACTGATTGTTTTTAAACAGAATCTTACTAAACCCCATACCACTTCATTCCAAATCTGACTAATTATTCTTTTTTTCCAGATCACCAAAGAGCCGAGAAAACTGGAATGATGAGGAGAAGCTGTGATGCAGGAACATCTAGCGTAAAACTGAGAGGTGAGGTGGTGTTTAGACTGGTAGGTTGTATCTTACCATGTACTGCTTTCAAGGGTCTTAGGTAAAAAAGATTGCCAAGGAGATGAAGACAGGGGTTTTGACGTCACCTGGTATCGGTGGAGCCACGTAGCCTCTAGCCATTGATGGGTAGGCTTGCATGCGGCACTGTTGTCTTTCCTGCGGTGTTAGACGAGCGGCGTCCCCCATATGCAGTTCAGTCAGAGCCCATGTGGGACTGTCCTGACATAGGCTGGGTGGACCCGAGAGCTGTGCTGTTCCTGCTCAGTTGTCGCAGCACCCCTCTCAGAACATGGTTTCAGCAGCGCTCCCGGGAGGGATAGAGAGAGAGAAAGAGAGACAGAGACAGAGAGACAGAGAGAGAGAATAGCACTCCAGAGACAGTGAAGGTTTTATTTTCTGTAGCTCCCTGAGCATGCTCCTGATGTTTATTTTGAGACCTCATTCTCAGGACGATTGATTCGAGTCCAGTTACGAGGTTCCTTTGAAGGTTCATATTTGTAGGTGGCGCCATTTATCTCCCAGAAGCGTTACTCTCTGGGGATGCTCAGCCCTTGGGGGGATGGCAGGGGTCCCAGGGGAGCGGTGCCAGTGCGCACCCCTGCCGGGAGTAAAGAGGTCTTTCCTGCTTCCCGGTCGCAGTGCCTGTCTCCACTGCCAGGGCCAGTTTGCGGAGCACACAGGGAGAAGCTACCGAAGGTGGGGGCGGCCGTTTTTCAGGCTTGTGCTGGTTGTGATGTAGTCCGTGTACCAGTCACATCACGGTAAGGGGCCTCGAAGTTGCGAGGCCAGCCGGGGGAATGGAGCGCCCGGAATTCCTGAAAAACTCCCCACCTGCCTGGCAGAGTGCACCTGTTCAGTTTGATGCACCTGTCCTTTCTCCTGAGCGGCAAGCCCTGTGGAAGCCATGCCCCTTTAGCAGTTCTCTCGCTGTTAGGAAGTCTCTCAGACTGTCTGCCATTTTTTTGTCCCACAGCCGCCAGTTGTGGATCCCTGTGTTTTCCCACATGTGGCTGGAATCACAAGTCTCTCGAAGTCTTCCGCCTGTCTTTTCTTTCCATCCCCACCGATCCTCCAGAGCACAGTACATTTACGGTAGGTTCATGCTCCCAGAGCACTTCTCCAGGACTGTACGTCACACTTCTCCTTGAGGTGACAGCCTGCCAAAGCAGCGTTCTTCCCTGCTGCTCTTCCAGGATTTGGTGTAGTTGTTCTATTTCCATATAGTACGTATGTATATGGTTTTGGTTTTGGGAGGAGGATTCCGCCTCCCCTCTCACGTGAGCCGCCATCTTCAAACCCTTCAGCATATCTTTTTTTTTTGTCAGTTTCACTTGTCTAGGGTACCTGTCCCCACCACCTCAATTTGTAGTTTGTCTTCTTCGTTGGATCCCAAGTGAGTCTCCTGTAAGGGAGCACGTAGGTGGTCTTGAGTTTTCATCCATTCTTTTAACCATGTGTCTTTTGATTGGAGCACTCAGATCGTGTCCCTTTATACTGACAATTGTGAGCTGTGTACTTATTGCACTTAAAAAATTTTTTTTGTTATCATTAATTTACAATCACGTGAAGAACATTATGATCACCAAGTACACCAAATTCCCCCGAAAACCCCGTTACAGTCGCTGTCCATCAGCATAGTTGGATGCTGTAGACCCCTTAACCTTGTCCCCCCACACACACCATTAGGGTTGCTGTCTGTCAACGTGTAGTAAGATGCTATACAATCACTACTTGTCTTCTCAGTGTTGTACAGCCCTCCCCATGCTCCCCCCACGCCACACATTATATATGCTTATCAAAATGCCCATTCCCTTTCTCCCCGCCCTTATCCCTCCTTTCCCACGCACCCTGCCCAGTCCCTTTCCCTTTGGTAACAGTTAGTCCACTCTCGGGTTCTGTGTGTCTGCTGCTGTTTTTTTTTTTTGAGCTTTTCTTTGTTGTTATACTCCACACATGAGTGACATCATTTACTACTTGTCTTTCTCTGCCTTGCCTATTTCACTGAGCATAATACCGTCTAGCTCCATCCACTTTGTTGCAAATGGTAGGATTTGTTTTATTCTTAAGGCTGCTTACTGCACTTTTTAAACTAGATATCTGTCTTCTCTTTTGTCTGTAGTTTCGCTATGTGCTTTCACCATTGTTCTGTTGGTTATGAGCAACAGCTTTGTGTCAGTTGATATGTACCTATATCTATCTATCTGTCTATTTATCTATCTATCTATCTATTTATCTATCTATCTATCATCTATCTATCTATCTATCTGTCTATCAATCAATCAATCATCTATTTATATGCCCGTCTGACCTTGTGTACAGGGCAATTAACAACACAGCCTATGTCACTTCCCTACATTATGCTTCCCAAATCTTACATGGTAACTAGGCCGTTTGGAGAGCACTGGGTTCACGGAGAATCTTGCAGGTCAAGTCAACCACTTGTACCTACAAAACTAGGAAATAGTGGTGCAGGGACTTGAACTTGTGTCTCTATCCTCTTTTATCTTCTTCTCACATGCTGACTGTATTTAGCCACATTCATTGACTAAGTGCTCCCTGAAGACCACAAGTATTGTTCCTCTGGGCCTGTTGTCTACAGAAAGTAAACTTGGTGCTTTGCTCACAAAGATGTTTGAGGGACATCGGCATGATCACCACTGATAGGAGGGAGGGACAAATAAAAAGGAACACCAATTTCTAGACAGGTGCAGTGGGGAGCATAGAGTGTGTTGTGGAGTGACGTGTTTATTTGAGTGTCCAAACTTCCCTCTTTAACTGGTTATTACTATTTTACATTGGTGAACATCATAAAAACCACTGATTTCAAAGACCCAGACGCACACTATTACAGTAATTCAGTTGTTGAAATGAGAAGAAATGAGAAGGACGTTGCTGCACCACTAAATCATGGCTGCGCACTGCTGAAACCAAATAAATATAATTCATGGTGGCCAGATAGGGCTATTTCCTACTGACTGTCTCTGGGGACTCAAACAGAATTCATTTGTTTGATTGTTTCTTTTTCACTTTCACTTGTGTAGGGTACCTATACCCACCCATTCGGCATGAAGTTTGTCTGTGTCATTGGATCTCAAGTGAGTCTGCTGTAAGGGAGCACATAGGTGGTCTTGAGTTTTCATCCCTTCTTCTAACCCTGTGTCTTTTGATTGGAGCATTCAATGCCTGTCCTTTTATTCTGATGATTCAGAGCTGTGCCGTTACTGCACTTAAAAACTTTTTTTTGTTATCATTAATCTCAATAACGTGAAGAACATTATGTTTACTAGGCTCCCCTCTTCACCAAGTACCCCCCTAAAACCTCTTACAGTCGCTGTCCATCAGCGTAGTTGGATGCTGTAGACTCCTTCTCCATGTCTCCACACACACAACCCATTACAGTTGCTCTCCATCAGCGTGTAGTAAGATGCTGTAAAATCTCTACTTGTCTTCTCTGTGTTGTACAGCCATGCCCATGACCCACAGAACCCACACATTATGCATGCTAAACCTTATGTCCCCTAACTTTCTCTCCACCCTTATCCCTCCCTTCCCACCCACCCTACAAAGTCCCTCTCCCTTTAGTAACTGTTAGTCCACTCTCCGGTTCAGTGAGTCTACTGATGATTTTTTCCTTCAGTTTTTCTTTGTTGTTATACTCCACACAAGAGTGAAATTATTTGGTACTTGTGTTTCTCTGCCTGGCCTATTTCACTGAGCATACTACCGTCTAGCTCCATCCACGTCATAGCAAATGGAAGGATTTGTTTTCTTCTTATGGCTGCTTACTGCACTTTTTAAACTGGATTTCATTCTTCCTTTTGTTTGTAGTTTCGCTATGTGCTTTCACCATTGATCTCCTGGTTATGAGCAATAGTTTTTTGTTAATCGATATGTATTTTTATCTGTCTATCTGTCTGTCTATCTGTCCATGTATGTATCTATATATCTATCTTTATATCCTTCTATCTTTCTATCTATATAACTATCTATTTTCCTATCATCTAACTATCTATCTATGTATGTATCTATCTATCTATCATCTATCATCTATCATCTCTCTATCTATCTATGAATCAATCATCTTTTTGTCTACCTATCTATCCTTATGTACAGAACAGTTGACAACATGGCCTACGTCTCTTCCCAACATTATAGTTCCGAAAATCTTGCAAGGTTACTAGGCGTAGTTAGAGCACTGATATCTCTGAGACACTTACAGGTCGAGTCAGCGGCGTGTGCTTATAAAAAAAGTAAATGGTGGTGCAGGGACATGAACCCGTATCTCTGTCCTCTGTCCTCTTTTACCTCCTTCTCACTTGCTGAATGTATTTAGCCTCCTTCATTGCCTAAGGCCTCCCTGAAGACCACAAGTATCCTTCCTCTGGGCCTGTTGTAGACCGAAAAGTATACTTGGTGCTTTGCTCACCACCATGTTTGAGGGACATCGGCGTGAACAATGCTGATAGGAGGAGGAACAAATAAAAAGGAACACCTATTTCTCCACAGGAGTAGTTGGGAACAAAGAGTGTGTTGTGGAATGACGTGTTTATTTGGGTGTCCAAACTTCCCTCTTTAGGTGGATATTACTTCTTTAGATTCGTGAACATCATAAAATGCACTGATTTCAAAAGCCCAGACGCATATTATTATAGCATTTCAGTTGTTGAGGTGAGAAAAAATGTGAAGGACGTTCCTGTACCACTAAATCTATGGCTGGGCACTGCTGAAACCAAACAAAAAGAATTCACCGTGGCTAGGTAGAGCTATTTTTTACTGACTGTCTCAGGGGACTCAAACAGAATCCATTTGTTTGTTTGTTTCTCTGTTTCACTTGTGTAGGATACCTGTCCCTGCCTCTTCAGCTTGTAGTTTGTCTGTGTCCTTGGATCTCAAGTGAGTCTCCTGTAAGGGAGCATATTGATTGTATTGAGTGAAAGATAGCTTTGTTTAGCATGATGCTTTCCTATCTTCCTACCTACCTATCTCTTTATCTATCTGTGTAATCTATCTACCTGTCTTTCTCACTGTCGTTTATCTATCTATGATCTATCATCTATCTACTATCATCTGTGTATCTATCTAATTTATCTATCATCCATATGTATGTATATCTGTTCAATCTATGTATCAATCATCTGTCTATGTAACTGTTTTCTCACTTTTGTCAACGTTCTGTCACTAGGTGCACTTTGCTTCCTCTGTGTCCTTCTCAGTCTCAATTCCATGTGTTTGTTTATGTGAGTTAGCTGTGTGTTTGTGTCTTGAGAGGAGTGGCCTTGGGTGGGAACTTCTGTGTAGGTAGCACTAGTCTGCTGGGTGTGGATGGTGTGGTTGGCCGGCTGGTCTTTTGAACTTGTGCGGGCCAGGGCCCTCCGGATTCTCTGCCCCTGGGCCATTCCTGTTGTGGTGGCGGCATGAGCTGCGGGCATATGCAAGGCCCCACACAGGGAGCACCGTGGCTGGCCTTCGGGTTCCGAGGTAGGTGAATGCCCAGTATTATGTCTTTTTGCCTGTGCACCGATATCACCTCGGCGGCCCTCCTTGTTGGCCCATCTCCAAAGAGCATGCGTGTAGTCATTGGTTAAGGGAACTGCCTTTTGGTGACACGCGTGGCTCTTGTGGGAAAGTGGCCCATGGGCTTGCTGAGGTGGCAGGCCAGCTAGATTGTGGGGAAACTGCTCCCCACTGCTGTCAAGGTGGAGGTTGAGTTTCCATGCATTTAGGCATTTAGATGTGAGTGAGGTCTATTTGTAATGGAATAGTAGCGTTGAGAGCTATGTTTCCGTTCATATTTAAATGACACTGAGCATAAAGAGTTCGGTGATGGTGGCAGGAATTCTAGGAATGTTTATGTCCCCAAACGTATTTATTTTCTGTTAAGGGAGGTGATTCTGAAGTAACTGTTTACTCACAGATGAAGGTGTTGCATAAGTTCATCCCACGTCATCCATGGTGTGATGAAGTGGTGTAGTAGAATTAAAGCCTGTACACGTTGTCCTGATACATAGGAGACACACCAAAGGCGCTCTTTGCTGCTCTCCTATCCTGGCTGGTTACCATAACTAACTTGATGGTTCAGAGTGGTCCCAGCAATATTTCCAGAAATATCTTTCTAAAATTGCATAGAAACACTTGGCAAAGATATCCCCAGAGGCTAGTGGAAAATTTTATTCTTTCTGGTCAGTGTTTGCAAGATGTTTGCCCTATCCTGCATTCCTTTGTTTCTTTTGCATCTCCTGTGATTGTAGTCCAATAGGTGAAGTGGTGTACACACACACACGCACACGCACAGACACACACACACGGCTGAGAGTTAACGGAGACCCCAGTTAGCGGAAACTGCAGCCGACACTTTAAAAAAGAAACGTGAAAAAGTTGTGCTCCTGGTGTTCCACCCATATGGAGCAGACTTCAAAGTGCGGAGGTGGTTGGACACAGATACCTGTGCAGACAGCTAAGCACATAAATCTATGCATATTCTCTCTCCATCCATCCTCTAAGTGCATCTCTGTTTACCTACATATCTATGTTTGTCTACTCAAGCTGATAACCAGAGTGTCATTGAGTGGGTGTTTCATCCATAGATACTGATTTCTCGCTATTCTGGAAGCCGAAGTCCTAGACCAAGGCAGTTCAGTTCCTGGTGATGTCCCTTCTTCCTACTTGCATATGTCCGCATCCCTGCTCTGTTCTCACAGGGTCGAGGGGAAAGATCTGCCCTCTGTTCCTCTTAATAGCACTGATTGCATAATGGCAGCTGCACCCACACCTTCATGATATCTTCCAAACCCATTTACCTCCAAAGGCCCCACCTCCCAATACTATGACAGTGGGGGTTAGGGCTTCAACCCTGTCTCAATTCAAATATGAACTTGTGTGTGTGTGTGTGTGTGTGTGTGTGTGTGTGTGTGTGTGTGTGTGTGGTGGCGGCGGGGGTTTAGAGGAGTGGAAGATGGTGAGGTGAGGGCTCAAAAATTCAGTTCATAACTGTATCTATCTATCATCTGTCTGTCTAATCTAACCTCCCTATATCATCTATTCTATCTAGTCTATCATCTGTCATCTATATATATCTTATTTATCTGTCATCTCTGTCAATCTATTCGTCTAATCTATGAATATCTATCATCTATCTAATACATCTATTTCTTTTTTTTTGTAGATATTTACTTTTTATTGAAGGGTAGTTGACACACAGTATTACATTACATTAGTTTCAGGTGTACAACATAGTGATTTAACATATATATCCATGATAATTCTAGGTACCAGCTATCACCATACCAAGTTATTACAAAATTTTGACTCTATTCCTTATGCTATATATTACATCCCGGTTACTTATTTATTTTAAAATTGCAAGTGTGTACATTTTCTTTGGTTTGTTTGTGAGGGCATCTCTCTTATTTATAGATCAAATGGTTGTTAACAACAGTAAAATTCTGTGTAGGGTAATCAATGCTCAATGCACAATCATTAATCCACCCAAAGCCTAATTTTCTTCAGTCTCCAATCTTCTGAGGCATAACAAACAAGTTCTTAAATGGAGAACAAATTCTTACATAGTGAATAAGTTACATGGTGAACAGTACAAGGGCAGTCATAACAGAAACTTTCGGTTGTGCTCATGCATTATGATCTATAAACAGTCAGTTCATATATGAATACTCATTTGATATTTACACTTGATTTATATGTGAATACCACATTTCTCTCTTTATTATTATTATTTGTAATAAAATGCTGAAGTGGTAGGTTGATGCAAGATTAAGGTAGAAAACATAGTTTAGTGTTGTAAGAGAGCAAATATAGATGAACAGGTGTGTGCCTGAAGACTATGTGTTAATCAAAGCTAGACAAGGGCAATAAAACATCCACGTATGGAGAAGATTTCTCTCAGAACAGGGGGGTGAGGTTCTAAGCCTCACCTCTGTTGATCTCCAATTTGTCACCTGATGACCCACTGCGACTGTGCCTGTCTAAGGTTGTTCCTCCCTTGAGGAATCTTACCCGTCTCTGGTAACCAGTCACCTTCTGGAGCCGTACAGGGAAATGTAAAGTTGGTAAGTGAGAGAGAAGCCTTATTGTTTGAAATGGTTAGCTTCTTATTTCTTTGCATATTTATGCCCTGTAGCTTCTAAGATCAGCATTTGTCTTGAGGTATCTTTAAGACTTGGAAGAATTATGATACTAGGTAACTTTGATATGAGGCATTAATTCTATTTAAGGGTTGTAATTAGGAAGGAAGAAGAAAAGCTATAGAAGTAGCAGGCGGAAGAAAACCTGGGAAGATTGATTATTTCCTGGACATATCTTCTTGTAGAATAACTTCAGCATGTATAGGTTTTAAGCTGATTCTTAAATTGTGCACACACATTAACATAATAGGAGGATAGTTACATAACCAAAGCATACCTGTAATTACAAGCCACCTCCAGTGAAACTAAGAAAACCAGTTAGTCACCTTAGGCATTTGTGAAAACTTATCTGTGATATGGCGGATATTGTCCAACTGAACTTGAACAGTCTGAGAGAAATCAGACAAATTAAAACAACCCATTCCTAGGGAATGTTCACATCCCTTATGTTCTTTTAACAGTAAATAGTCTGTCGTCGTAAGATTTTGGAGTACTACAATTTGCACTTCTAATTCTTGGTTGAGTTCCAACAGTATAGATCCAGTCAAATTTGTTGTTTTACTGTATGCACAGGCCAGCTTAGATATCTCCTTCTTCATTCCCATGGCAAATCCAGGAACTGGTGGGATGAGGGCATCTACAGCTGTAGCATCGCGTTGATCTTTATTTGGGTTTTTTGATGATCATCTTCTGGTATGAGTCTTCCAGAGAGTGCTGATGTTGGAAGTTCTTTTTTATATCGTATCTTAGTTCATTTTCAGGTTAGACCAATTAGGCCTTGATCCTCTTTATAAACACAAACAGACCTCTTGACTACACTTTTATATTCCCTTTATACACTTTTGTAGAACTCATTGGATGTTACCACACAGGAACTGCCTTTTTTTCTTTTTTTTTGGTATCACTAATCTACACTTACATGACGAACACTTTGTTTACTATCGCTTACCCCTATACAAGGTCCCCCCTATATTCCCCTTTATAGTCACTGTCCATCAGCATAGCAAAATGTTATAGAATCACAACTTGCCTTCTCTGTGTTGTACAGTCCTCCCCTTTCTCCCACCACCCTATGGATGCTAATCTTAATACCCCCTTTTTCTCCCCCCCTTATCCTTCCTACAAACCCATCCTCCCCAGTCCCTTTCCCATTGGTACTTGTTAGACCATTCTTGAGTTCTGTGATTATGCTGCTGTTTTGTTCCTTCAGTTTTTCCTTTGTTATACTCCAGAGATGAGTGAAATCAGTTGGTATTTCTCTTTCTCTGCTTGGCTTATTTCACTGAGCGTAATACCGTGCAGCTCCATCCATGTTGCTCTCAATGGTAGGATTTGCCATTTTCTTATGGCTGAGTAGTATTCCATTGTATATATGTACCACATCTTCTTTATCCATTCATCTATCGATGGACATTTAGGTTGCTTCCAATTATTGGCTATTGTAAACAGTGCTGCGATAAACATAGGGGTGCATTGGTCTTTCTCATACTTTATTGCTGCATTCTTAGTTTAAATTCCTTGGAGTGCAAACCCTGTGTCAAATGGTATGCCTGTTTTGAGCATTTTGATGTACCTCCATACTGCTTTCCACAATGGTTGAACTAATTTACATTCCCTCCAGCAGTGTAGGAGGGTTCCCCTTTCTCCACAGCCTTGCCAACGTTTGTTGTTGTTTGTATTTTGGATGGCAGCCATCCTTACTGGTGTGAGGTGATACCTCACTGTAGTTTTAATATGCATTTCTCTGATAATTAGTGATGTGGAGCATCTTTCCATGTGTCTGTTGGCCATCTGTATTTCTTTTTGAGAACCGTCTGTTCGGTTCCTCTGCCCATTTTTTAATTCGATTATTTTTTTTTTGTTTGTTGAGGTGTGTGAGCTCTTTATATATTCTTTACATCAAGCCTTTACTGCATGTGTCATTTTCAAATATATTCTCCGATACTGTAGGGTTCCTTTTTGTTCTACTGATGATGTCTTTTGCCGTTCAGAAGTTTTCACCTTAATATAGTCCCACTTGTTCATTTTTGCTGTTCTTTCCTTACGCGGGGATATATGTTGAAGAAGAGGTCACTCATGTTTATCTCTAAGAGGTTTTTGCCTCTGTTTTCTTCCAAGAGTTTAATGGTTTCATGACTTACATTCAGGACTTTGATCCATTTTGAGTTTACTTTTGTATATGGGGTTAGACAATGGTCCAGTTTCATTCTCCTACATGTAGCTGTCCTGTTTTGCCAGCACCATCTGTTGAAGAGACTGTCATTTCACTATTGTATGTCCATGGCTTCTTTATCAAATATTAATTGACCATATATATTTGGGTTAATGTCTGGAGTCTTTAGTCTGTTCCACTGGTCTGTGGCTCTGTTCTTGTGACAGTACCAAATTGTCTTGATTACTATGGCTTTATAATAGAGCTTGAAGTTGGGGAGTGAGAACCCCCCTACTTTATTCTTCTTTCTCAGGATTGCTTTGACTATTCGGGGTCTTTGGTGTTTCCATATGAATTTTTGAATTATTTGTTCCAGTTCATTGAAGAATGTTGCTGGTAGTTTCATAGGGATTGCATCAAATCTGTATATTGCTTTGGGAAGGATGGCCATTTTGAAGATATTAATTCTTCCTAGCCTCGAGCATGGGGTGAGTTTCCATTTGTTAGTGTCCCCTTTAATTTCTCTTAAGACTGACTTGTATTCTTCAGAGTATATGTCTTCCACTTCTTTGGTTAGGTTTAGTCCGAGGTATTTTATTTTTTTTTGATGCAATTGTGAAAGGAGTTGTTTTAATGATTTCTCTTTCTGTTTGTTCATTGTTAGTGTATAGGAAAGCCACATATTTCTGTGTGTTGATTTTGTATCCTGCAAATTTGCTGTATTCTGATATCATTTCTAGTAGTTTTTGGTTGAAGTCTTTAGGGTTTTTTATGTACAGTGTCATGTCATTGGCAAATAGTAACAGTTTAACTTCTTCTTTACCAATCTGGATTCCTTGTATTTTTTTGTTTTGTCTGATTGCCATGACTAGGACCTCCAGTACTATGTTAAAAAACAGTGGGGAGAGTGGGCATCCCTGTCTAGTTCCCGATCTCAGAGGAAATGCTTTCATCTTCTCACTGTTCAATATAATGTTGGCTGTGGGTTTATCATAGATGGCCTTTATTGTGTTGAGGTACTTGCCGTCTATTCCCATTTTGCTGAGAGTTTTTATCATGAATGGATGTTGAACTTTGTCAAATGCTCTTTCAGCATCTACGGAGATGATCATGTGGTTTCTGTCTTTCTTTTTATTGATGTGTTGGATGATGTTGAGGACTTTCGAATGTTGTACCATCCTTGCATCACTGGGATGAATTCCACTTGGTCATGGTGTATGATCCTTTTGATGTATTTTTGAATTCCGTTTGTTAATATTTTTTTGAGTATTTTTGCATCTACTTTCATCAGGGATATTGGTCTGTAGTTTTCTTTTTTGCTGGTTTCTTTACCTTGATTTGCTATAAGGGTATTGTTAGCTTCATAGAATGAGTTTGGGAGTATCCCCTCCTCTTCTATTTTTTGGAAAATTTTAAGGAGAATGGGTATTATGTCTTCCCTGTATGTCTAGTAAAATTCAGAGGTAAATCCATCTGGCCCGGGGTTTTTGTTCTTTGGTAGATTTTGATTACTGCTTCAATTTCATTGCTGGTAATTGGTCTGTTTAGATTTTCTGTTTCTTTCTGGGTCAGTCTTGGAAGTTTGTATTTTTCTTGGAGGTTATCCATTTCTCCTTGGTTTCCCAGCTTGTTAGCATATAGGTTTTCATAGTACTCTCTAATAATTCTTTGCATTTCAGTGGGTTCCCTCATGATTTTTCCTTTCTCTTTTCTGATACTGATGATTTGGTTGACTCTCTTTTCATCTTAATAAGTCTGGCTAGAGGCTTATCTATTTTGTTTATTTTCTCAAAGAATCATCTCTTGGTTTCATTGATTTTTGCTATTGTTTTAATCTTCTCAGTTTTATTTATTTCTTCTCTGATCTTTATTATGTCCCTCCTTCTGCTGACCTTACGCCTCATTTGTTTTTCTTTTCCTATTTCAATAATTGAGACATTAGACCATTCATTTGGGGTTGTTCTTCCTTTTCTAAATATGCCTGGATTGCTATATACTTTCCTCTTAAGACTGCTTTTGCTGTGTCCCACAGAAGTTGTGGCTTAGTGTTGTTGTTCTCATTTGTTTCCTTATATTGCTGGATCTCGATTTTCATTTGGTCACTCATCCATTGATTATTTAGGAGTGTGTTGTTTAGCATCAATGTGTTTGTGAGCCTTTTTGCTTTATTTCTTATTCTATGCCTTTGTGGTCTGAAAAGTTGGTTGGTAAGATTTCAATCTTTTGGAATATACTGTGGCTCTTTTTGTGGCATAGTATGTGGTCTATTCTGGAGAATGTTCCATGTGCACTTGAGAAGAATGTGCATCCTGTTGTTTTCATATGTAGTCTTCTGTAGAAGTCTATTAGGTCCATCTGTTCTAATGTGTTGTTCAGTGCCTCTGTGTCCTTACTTCTTTTCTGTCTGGTGGATCTGTCCTTTGTAGTGAGTGGTGCGTTGAACTCTCCTAGAATGAATGCATTGCATTCTATTTCCTCCTTTAGTTCTGTTAATATTTGTTTCAGGTATGTTGGTGCTCCTGTATTGGGTCCATATATATTTATAATGGTTATGTCCTCTTGATGTGCTGAGTCCTTTATCATTATGTAATGTCCTTCTTTGTCTTTTGTTACTTTCTTTATTTAGAAGTCTGTTTTGTCTGATACCAGAATTGCAACACCTTTCTTCTCTCTGTTGTTTGCATGAAATATCTTTTTCCATCCCTTGACTTTAAGTCTGTGCAGGTCTTTGGGTTTGAGGTGAGTCTCTTGTAAGCAGCATATGGATGGATCTTGCTTTTTTATCCATTCTATTACTCTGTGTCTCTTGATTGGTGCTTTCAGTCCATTTACATTTAGGGTGATTATTGAAAGGTATGAATTTATTGCATTGCAGGCTTTAAGTTTGTGGTTACCAAAGGTTTAGGGTTAGCTTCTTTACTATCTTACTGTCTGACTTAACTGACTTGTGGAGCTATTATAAAAGCGGTCTGATGATTCTTTATTTCTCTCCCTTCTTATTCATCCTCCTCCCTTTTTCATATGTTGGGTGTTTTTTTCTGTGCTCTTTTTAAGAGTGCTCCCATGTAGAGCAGACCCTGTAGGATGCCCTGATGAGGTGGTTTGTGGGAGGCAAATTCCCTCAACTTTTGCTTGTCTGGGAATTGTTTAATCCCTCCTTCATATTTAAATGATATTCGTGCTGGATACAGTAGTCTTGGTTCAAGGCCCTTCTGTTTCATTTCATTAAGTATATCATGCCATTCTCTTCTATCCTGTAGGGTTTCTGTTGAGAAGTCTGATGATACCCTGATGGGTTTTCCTTTGTAGTTAACGTTTTTTTCCTCTCTGGATGCCTTTAATTCTTTGTCCTTGTCTTTGATCTTTGCCATTTTAATTATTATGTGTCTTGGTGTTGCCCGCCTTAGATCCCTTGTCATGGAAGTTCTGTGTACCTCTGTGGTCTGAGAAGCCATTTCTTCCCCTAGTTTAGGGACGTTTTCGGCAATTATTTCTTCAAAGACACTTTCTATCCCTTTATCTGTCCTCTCCTTCTTGTATTCCTATAATGCCTATATTATTCCTTTTTGATTGGTCACTCTGCTCTCTTAAAATTCTTTCATTCCTGGAGATCCTTTTATCTCTCTCTGCACCAGCTTCTCTGCGTTCCTGTTCTCTGTTTTCTAGTCCATCAATGGTCTCTTGAATCTCGTCCATTCTGTTTTGAAGTCCTTCCAGAGATTTTTTTATTTCTGTATTCTCCTTCCTTAGTTTTTGCATATTTCTCTGCAAGTCCATTAGCATGGTTATGACTTTTGTTTTAATTATTTTTTAGGAAGACTGGCTAAATCTGTCTCCCCAGGTTCCTTCTAAGGGGAAAATGTAGCAGATGCCAAAGCTGTCTGGGTTACTCTTGTCTGGTTCATATTTTTTGGCCTTTTCATGTGGACAGGTGCTACTGGCTGTCAGCTGGGTGGGCCAAACTTTTCAAATGCTACTGAACTTTCTTTACAGGGACAACTGCGACCCCTCGTGGCTTGTGTTGGGTAATTGCGTGTAGACTGGGTATTTGTGTCTTGCCTGGCCGGAGTAGAGGAACTTCCCTTTCTGTGGGCGTTTTGCCTTAGGCTGCTTCTCTGCTTTCACAGTGCCTGGATTGGTAGTGGATGGGGTAGCTGCTTGGTGGTTTACCTCCATGAGGGGTCTCAGAGCTGTTGCCCAGGGTGTTAGTGTGCCCGGATTTCCCAGTACTTTCCAGCTGCTGGTCTGTGACCTGTGTGGTTTCCTTCTAGCTGTTAAGTCCCTGTCCCTTTCAGACTTTCAAAAAGCCCGCGCTTTTCTTTGTCACAGGGGCATCATCTTCGGCACCTGCTCAGAGGAATTGCTGCCATGTTTCCTTAGTATCCAGGGCCCCCGCGCATGCACTGTGTCTGTGCTCTGGTGCAGGTGGCTGGGGCTGGTTGTTCAGCAGTCTTGGGCTCCATCTCCCTCCCGCTCTGCCTATTCTTCTCCTGTCGGGAGCTGGGGAAGGGTCACTCAGGTCATGCCTGGCTGGGGATTCTATCTTACCCCTTTCACCAGGCGCTGGGTTCACGTTGGTGTAGTTGTAGTCTGGCTGTTGTCCTGTGTCTTCTGGTCTCTCTTTTAGGATTATTTGAATTTGTTGTATTTTCAAAAATATATGTGATTATGGGAGGAGATTCCCACTGTCCTACTCATGCTGCCATGTTTTCTCTGCCCTGCGGTTTTATTTTCTGTAGCTCCCTGAGGATGCTCCTGATGTTTATTTTGAGATCACTTACTTCAGGAAGATTGATTTGAGTCCATTTACCAGGTTCCTTTGAAGTTTCATATTTGTAGGTGGCGCCCTATAGCTCCCAGAAGCGTTACTCTCTGGAGATGCTCAGACCTTGGGCGGATGGCAGGTGTCCCAGGGAGCAGTGCCGGTGCCCATCCCCGCTGGGGGGAAAGAGGTCTTTTGTGCTTCCCAGCCACAGTGCCCGTCTCCAGTGCCAGGGCCAGTTTGCGGAGCATGCAGGGAGAAGCTGCCGTAGGTGGGGGCAGCCATTTTTCAGATCGGTGCCAGTGGGAAGGCAGGCCGTCTACCAGTCACAGCACGGTAAGTTGCCTTGGAGCTGCGAGGTCAACCAGGGGGATGGAGTGCCCGGAGCTCCTGAAAGCTCCCCTGACTGCCGTCCAGAATGTACCCGGGCACTTTGGCGCACCTGTCCTTTCTCCTGAGTGGCAAGCCCTGTGAGAGCTTTGCCCCTTTAGCAGTTCTCTCGCTGTTAGGAAGTCTCTCAGACTGTCCGCCTTTCTTTTGTCCCACATTGGCTGGATGTGGATCCCTGTGTTGTCCCACAAGTGGCTGGAATCTCAAGTCCCTCGAAGTCTTCTACCTGTCTTTGATATCCAACTCCACCGATTCTCCAGAGCATAGCACGTGTACGGTAGGTTCGTGCTCCCAGAGCACATCTCCAGGACTGTACATCACACTTCTACTAGAGTTGACAGCCTGCCACAGCAGCGTTGTTCCCTGCTGCTCTTCCAGGATTTGGTATAGTTGTTCTATTTCCATATAGTATGTAAGTATGTAGTTTTGGTTTTGGGAGGAGGAGTCCGCCTCCCCTCTCACGTGAGCCAATGTCTTTAAACCCATCAGCACATCTTTACTTTTTTTTTCAGTTTCTCTTGTGTAGGGTACCTATCCAAACCAACTCAATTTGTAGTTTGTCTTCGTCCTTGGATCTCAAGTGTTTCTCCTGTAAGGAGCACATAGGTGGTCTTGAGTTTCCATCCCGTCTTTTAACCATGTGTCTTTTGATTAGAGCACACAGAGCCTGTCCTTTTATTCTGACAATTGAGAGCTGTGTACTTATTGCCCTTAAAAAATATTTTTTGTTAACATTAATCTACAATCACGCTAGAACATTATGATCACCAAGTACAAGTCCCCCAAAAAACCCCGTTAGAGAAGCTGTCCATCAGCGTAGTTGTATGATTAGACCCCTTCACCATGTCCACCCACACACCCCGTTACAGTAGCTGTCCATCAGCATGTAGTAACATGCTGTAGAAACACTACTTGTCTTCTCTGTGTTGTACAGCATTCCCCGTGCTCCCACCACCCCACACATTATAAATGCTAATCCTAATGAACCCTTCCTTTCTCCCCGCCATTTTCCCTCCCTTCCCACCCACCCTGCCCAGTCACTTTTCCTTTGGTAACTGTTAGTCCACTTTTGGGTTCTGTGAGTCTGCTGCTGTATTTTACCTACAGTGTTTCTTTGTTGTTATACTCCACACATGAGTGAAATCATTTTCTACTTGTTTATCTCCGCCTGGCCTATTTCACTGAGCATAGTACCATCTTGCTCCATCCACATCATTGCAAATGGTAGGATTTGTTTTCTTCTTATGGCTGCTTACTGCAATTTTTAAACTGGACTTCATTCTAACATTTTGTTCGTAGTTTCTCTATCTGCTTTCACCATTGATCTCCTGGTTATGAGCAATAGCTTTGTGTTAATCGATATGTATCTGTATCTATCTATCTATCTATCTATCTATCTATCTATCTATCTATCTATCTATCTATCTATCTATCTATCTATCTGTCTGTCTGTCTGTCTGTCTGTCTGTCTGTCTGTCTGTCTGTCTGTCCGTCTATCTATCTATCTATCTATCTATCTATCTATCTATCTATCTATCTACCTATCTTCCTATCATCTATCTGTCATGTCTATCATCTTTCATCTGTCATCTATCTAACTATCTATGAATCAATCATCTTTTTGTCTGCCCATCTATCCTTATGTACAGAACAGTTAACATCGCCTAGGTCATTTCCCTACATTATGCTTCCAAAAACCTTGCAAGGTAACTAGGCCATAGGTAGAGCACTGGGTTCACTGAGACACTTTCAGGTCGATACAGCCGCATGTGCTTACAAAACCAGTAAATGGTGGTGCAGGGACTTGCTCCCATATCTCTGACCTCTGTCCTCTTTTACCTCCTTCTCACTTGCTGACTGTATTTAGCCACATTCATTGAATAAGTGCTCCCTGAAGACAACAAGTATCCTTCCTCTGGGCCTGTTGAAGACAGAACACTCTACTTGGTGTTTTATTCACCACCATGTTTGAGGGACATTGGCATGATCACCGCTAATAGGAGGAGGGACAAATAAAAAGGAACACATTTTTCTAAACAGGAGCATTTGGGAGCAATGAGAGTGTAGTGGAGTTACGTGTTTGTTTGAGTGTCCAAACTTCCCTCTTTAGGTCGTTATTACTTCTTTACATTCAAGAACATCATAAAACCCAGTGATTTCAAAACCCAGACACATATTATTCAACAATTCAGTTATTGAGGTGAGAAAAAATGAATGAGAAGGACATTGCTGTACCACTAAATCTATGGCTGGACACTGCTGATACCAAACAAAAAGAATTCACGTTGGCTAGATAAGGCTATTTTCTATTGACTGTCTCTGGGGACTCAAACAGAATCCATTTGTTTGTTTGTTTGTTTCTCAGTTTCACTTGTGTAGGCTACCTGTCCCCGCCCCTTTGGATTGTAGTTTGTGTCCTTGGATTTCAAGTGAGGCTCCTGTAAGGGAGCATGTAGATAGTCTTGAGGGAAAGATAGCATGTTTAGTATGATGCTTTCCTATCTACCTACCTACGTATCTCTTTATCTATCTATGTAATCTATATACCTATGTATCTGTCTATCATCTATCTATGTTCTATCATCTATCTTCTATAATCTGTGTATCTATCTAATTAATCTATCATCCATATGTATGTATATCAGTCCAATCTATGTATCAATCATTTGTCTATGTATCTGTTTTCTCACTTTTGTCAACGTTCTGTCACTAGGTGCACTTTGATTCCTCTTTGTCGTTCTCAGTCTCAATTCCTTGTGTTTGTTTATATGAATTAGCTGTGTGTTTGGGTCTCGAGAGGAGTGGCCTTGTGTGGGAACTTCTCCTGCGTAGGTGGCAAGAGTCTGCTGGGTTTGGATAGAGTGGTTTGCTGCTGGACTCTTGAACCTGTGCAGGCCAGGCCCCTCAGGCTGCTCTGCCCCTGGGCCATTCCTGCTGTGGCAGCTGTGTGAGCTGTGGGGCCTCTCCGAGGACCCATGCAGCGAACAGTCTGGCGGGCCTGCGGGGTCCGATTCAGGGGCATGCCCTGTAGTAGGTCTTTATGCCTGTGAACCGATGTCACCTCAGCGGCCCTCCTTGCTGGCCCATCTCCAGAGACCATGCATGTAGTCACTGGTTAAGGGAACTGCCTTTTGGCGACATGCGGTGCTCTTGTGTGCCGGCGGCCGATGGGCTTGCTAAGGTGGCAGGCCAGCTAGCATGTGGGAAAACTGCTCCCCTCTGCTGTCAAGGTGGAGGTTGAGTTTCAGTGCATTTAGGCATTTAGATGTGAGTGAGGTCTATCTAAAATGGATTAGTAGCATTTAGAGCTATATTTCTGTTCATATGAAAAGGGTGCTGAGCATAAAGAGTTGTGTGATGGTGGCAGGAATTCTAGGAATGTTTATGTCTCTGCACTTATTTATTTTCTGTTAAGGGAGGTGATTCTGAAGTAACTTTTTACTCACAGATGAAGGTGTTGAATAAGGTCATCAAACGTCAGCCATGGTGAGATGAAGTGGTGTAGTAGAATTAAAGCCTGTACACCTTGGCCTGATACGTAGGAGACACACTGTTTGTGCTCTTTGCTGCTCTCCTGTCCTGGCTTATTACCTTAACTAACTTGATGGTTCAGAATGGTCCCAGTAACATTTCCAGCAATATCTTTCTAAAACTGCATAGAAACACTTGGCAAAGATAGCCCCAGAGGCTAGTGGATAATTGTACTCTTTCTGGTCATAGTTTGCAAGATGTTTGCTTTACCTGCGTTCCTTTGTTACTTTTGCATCTCCTGTGATTGTAGACCGATAGAGGCAGTGGTGTACACACACACATGCACACGTAAAGACACGCACACACGGCTGAGAGTTAACGGAGACCCCAGTTAGCGGAAACTGCAGCCCACACATTAAAAAAGAAACGTGCATAGGTTATGCTCCTAGTGTTTCCCCCATACGGTGCAAACTTCAAAGTGCATAGGTGGTTGGATACAAATACCTATGCAGACAGCTTAGCACGTATATCTATGCGTAGGTTCTCTCCATCCGTCGTCTAAGTGCATCTCTGTATTCCTACATGTCTATGTTAGCCTGCTCAAACTGATAACCAGAGTGTCATTGAGTGGGATTTTCAACCATAGACACTGATTTCTCCCTATTCTGAAAGCAGAAGTCCAAGACCAAGGCAGGTTCAGTTCCTGGTGTGGTCCCTTCTTCTGGTTTTCATATGGCCACATCCATGCTGTGTCCTCACAGGGTCAAGGGAGAAAGCTCTGTTTTCAATTCTTCTTAATAGCACTGACTGCATAATAGCAGCTCCACCCACACCCCCATGATATCTTCCAAACCCAATTACCTCCAAAGGCCCCACCTCCCAATACCATGACAGTGGGGGTTAGGTCTTCAACCCTGTCTCAGTTCAAATATGAACTTGTGTGAGTGTATGTATGTGTGTGTGTGTGTGTGTGTGTGAGTGTGTGTGTGTGTGTTGTGGGGGCAGATGGTTAGAGGAGCAGAAGATGGTGAGGTGAGGTCTCAAAAATTCAGTTCATAACTCTGTACCTATCTATCATCTATCTTTCTAATATAACCTCCCTACATCATCTATTCTATTTAGTCTATCATCTGTAATCTATATATATCTAATCATTCTGTCATCTCTGTCAATCTTTTCATTTAATCTATGAATATCTACCATCTATCTAATAAATCTATTTCTTTTTTTTAATATATTTATTTTTTATTGAAGGGTATTTGACACACAGTATTACATTACATTAGTTTCAGGCGAACAATATATTGATTTAACATTTATATCCATGATAATTCTAGGTACCAGCTATCACCATACCAAGTTGTTACAATATTTTGACTATATTCCTTATGCTATACATTACATCATGGTTACTTATTTATTTTACAATTGGAAGTTTGTACATTTTTTGTTTGTTTGTTTGTTAGGGCATCTCTCATATTTATAGATCAAATGGTTTTTAACAACAATAAATTTCTGTATAGGGAAGTCAATGATCAATGGACAATCATTAATCCACCCTAAGACTAGTTTTCGTCAGTCTCCATTCTTCTGAGGCATAACAAACAAGTTCCTCCATGGAGAACAAATTCTTACATAGTGAATAAGTTACATGGTGATCAGTAAAAGTGCAGTCATCACAGAAACTTTCGGTTTTGCTCATGCATTATGAACTATAAACAGTCAGTTCAAATATGAATACTCATTTGATTTTTATACTTGATTTATATGTGAGTACCACATTTCTCTCTTTACTATTATTATTTTTAATAAAAAGCTGAAGTGTTAGGTAGATATAGGATAATGGTAGAAAACATAGTTTAGGGTTGTAAGAGAGCAAATGTAGATGATCAGGTGTGTGCCTGTAGACTATGTTTTAATCCAAGCTAGACAAGGGCAATAAAACATCCACGTATGCAGAAGATTTCTCTCAGAACAGGGGGGGTGTGGTTCTAAGCCTCACCTCTGTTGATCCCCAATTTCTCATCTGATGACACAATGCAATTGTGCCTGTCTTAGGTTGTTCCTCCCTTGAGGAATCTTACCCATCTCTGGCTAACCAGTCATCTTCTAGAGCCATACAGGGAAATGTAAATTTGGTAAGTGAGAGAGAAGCCTTATTGTTTGAAATGGTTAGCTTTTAATTTATTTGCATATTTATGCCCTGTAGCTTCTATTCCCAGCATTTGTCTTGAGGTATCTTTAACACTTGGAGGAATTATGATACTCGGTAACTTTGATATGAGGCACGAATTTTATTTAAGGGTTGTAATTAGAAATTAAGAAGAAAAGCAATAGAAGTAGAAGGCAGAAGAAAACATGGGAAGATTGATTACTTCTTTGACATATCTTCTTCTAGAGTAACTTCAGCATGTATAGGTTTTAAGCTACTACTTAAATTGCGCACACACATTTACATAATAGGATTATAGTTACATAACCAAAGCATACCTGTAATTACCAGCCATCTCCAGTGAAACCAAGAAATCCAGTTCGGCACCTTAGGCATTTGTGAAAACTTATCTATGATATGGTTGATTTTGTCCAACTGAACTTGAACAGTCAGAGAGAAATCAAAGAATTTAAATAACCCATTCCTGGGGAATGTTCACATCCCTTATGTTCTTTTAACAGTAAATAGTCTGTAGTTGTAAGATTTTGGAGCGCTACAATTTGCACTTCTAATTCTTGGTTGAGTTCCAACAGTATAGATCCAGTCAAATTTGTTGTTTTACTGTATGCACAGGCCAGCTTAGATATCTCCTTCTTCATTCCCATGGCAAATCAAAGAACTGGTGGGATGAGTGCATATACAGCTGTAGCACTGCGTGGATCTTTTTTGGGGGTTTTGATGATCATCTTCTGGTATGAGTCTTCCAGAGAGTGCTGATGTTGGAAGTTTTTTTCATATCATATTTTAGTTCATTTTCGGGTAGATCAATTAGGCTTTGATCCTTTGTATAAACACAAACAGTCCCTTTGCCTACACTTTTATATGCCCTTTATACTCTTGTTTAGGACTAGTTGGATGTTAACACACAGGAACTGCCTTTTTTTTTTTTGGTATCACAAATCTATACTTAGATGATGAATATTATGTTTACTAGGCTCTCTCCTATACCATGTACCCCCATGAACCCCTTTACAGTCACGGTCCATCAGCATAGCAAAATGTTGTAGAATCACTACTTGCATTCTCTGTGTTGTACATCCCTCCCTTTTCTCCTACCCACCCATACATGCTAATCTTAATACCCCCCTACTTCTCTCCCCCTTATCAAGATGTACCCACCCATCTTCCCCAGTCCCTTCCCCTTTGGTACCTGTTAGTCCATTCTTGAGTTCTGTGATTCTGCTGCTGTTTTGTTCCTTCAGTTTTCCTTTGTTCTTATATTCCACAGATACGTGAAATCATTTGGTATTTCTCTTTCTCCGCTTGGCTTGTTTCACTGAGCATAATACCCTCCAGCTCCATCCATGTTGCTGCAAATGGTAGGATTTGCCCTTTCCTTATGGCTGAGTAGTATTCCATTGTGTATATGTACCACATCTTCTTTATCCATTCATCTATCGATGGACATTTAGGTTGCTTCCAATTCTTGGCTACTGTAAATAGTGCTGCGATAAACATGGGGTGCACTGATCTTTCTCATACTTGATTGCTGCATTCTTAGGGTAAATTCCTAGGAGGGCAATTCCTGGGTCAAATGGTAAATCTGTTTTAAGGATTTTGATGTACCTCCATAATGCTTTCCACAATGGTTGAACTAAATTACATTCCCACCAGCAGTGTAGGAGGGTTCCCCTTTCTCCACAGCCTTGCCAACATTTGTTGTTGTTTGTCTTTTGGATGGCAGCCATCCTTACTAATGTGAGGTGATACCTCATTGTAGTTTTAATTTGCATTTCTTTGATAATAATTGATGTGGAGCATTTTTTAATGCGTCTGTTGGACATCTGTGTTTCTTTTTCGGAGAACTGTCTGTTCAGTTCCTCTGCCCATTTTTTAATTGGGTTATTTGTTTTATGTTTGTTGAGGCGAGTGAGCTCTTTATATATTCTGGACATCATGCCTTTATCGGATGTATCATTTTCAAATATATTCTCCCATACTATAGGGTTCCTTTTTGTTCTATTGATGATGTCTTTTGCCATACAGAAGATATTCAGCTTAATAGAGTCCAACTTATTCATTTTTGCTGTTGTTTACCTTGCCTGGGGAGATATGTTAAGGAAGAGGTCACTCATGTTTATGTCTAAGAGGTTTTTGCCTATGTTTTCTTCCAAGAGTTTAATGGTTTCATGACTTACATTCTGGTCTTTGATCCATTTTGAATTTACTTTTGTATATGGGGTTAGACAATGGTCCAGTTTCATTCTCCTACCTGTAGCTGTCCTGTTTTGCCAGCACCATCTGTTGAAGAGACTGTTATTTCACCATTGTATGTCCATGGCTCCTTTATCAAATATTAATTGACCATATATGTCTGGGTTAATATCTGGATTCTCTAGTCTGTTCCAATGTCTGTGGCTCTGCTCTTGTGCCAGTACCAAATTGTCTTGATTACTATGGCTTTATAATAGAGCTTGAAGTTGGGGAGTGAGATCCCCCCTACTTTATTCTCCTTTCTCAAGATTGCTTCGGCTATTCGGGGTCTTTGGTGTTTCTATATGAATTTTTGAATTATTTGTTCCAGTTTATTGAAGAATGTTGCTGGTAGTTTCATAGAGATTGCATCAAATCTGTATATTGCATTGGGCAGCATGGCCATTTTGATGATGTTAAATCTTCCTAGCCACGAGCATGGGATGAGTTTCTATCTGTTAGTGTCCCCTTTAATTTCTCTTAAGAGTGACTTGTAGTTTTCAGAGTATAAGTCTTTCACTTCTTTGGTTAGGTTTATTCCTAAGTATTTTATTTTTTTTGATGCATTTGTGAATGTAGTTGTTTTCCTGATTTCTCTTACTGTTGGTTCATTGTTAGTGTATAGGAAAGCCACAGATTTCTGTGTGTTGATTTTGTATCCTGCAACTTTGGTGTAATCCGATATCAGTTCTAGTGTTTTTTGGGTGGAGTCTTTAAGATTTTTTATGTACAGTATCATGTCTTCTGCAAATAGTGACAGATTAACTTCTTCTTTACCGATGGGTTTCCTTGTATTTCTTTGTTTTGTCTGATTGCCCTGGCTAGGGCCTACAGTACTATGATAAATAACAGTGGAGATAGTGGGCATCCCTGTCTAGTTCCCGACCTCAGAGGAAATGCTGTCAGCTTCTCGCTGTTCAATACAATGTTGGCTGTGGGTTTATCATAGATGGCCTTTATTATATTGAGGTACTTTCCCTCTATTCCCATTTTGCTGAGAGTTTTTATCATAAATGGATGTTGAACTTTGTCAAATGCTTTTTCATCATCTATGGAGATGATCATGTGGTTTTTGTCTTTCTTTTTGTTGATGTGGTGGATGATGTTGATGGACTTTCGAATGTTGTACCATCCTTGCATCCCTGGGATGAATCCCACTTGGTCATGTTGTATGATCCTTTTGATGTATTTTTGAATTTGGTTTGCTAATATTTTGTTTTGTATTTTTGCATCTACGATCATCAGGGATATTGGTCTGTATTTTTCTTTTTTGGTGGTGTATTTGCCTGGTTTTGGTATTAGGGTGATATTCGTTTCATAGAATGAGTTTGGGAGTAACCCCTCCTCGTCTATTTTTTTAAAAAACTCTAAGGAGAAAGGGTATTATGTCTTCCCTGCATGTCTAATAAAATTCCGAGGTATATCCACCTGGCCCAGGGTTTTGTTCTTTGGTAGTTTTTTAATTACCGCTTCAATTTTGTTGCCGGTAATTTGTTCTGTTTAGATTTTCTGTTTCTTTCTGGTTCAGTCTTGGAAGCTTGTATTTTTGTAGGAAATTTTTCATTTCTCCTAGGTTTCCCAGCTTGTTAGCATATAGGTTTTCATAGTATTCTCTAATAATTCTTTGTATTTCTGTATGGTCTCTCGTGATTTTTCCTTTCCCCTTTCTGATACTGTTGATTTGTGTTGACTCTCTTTTCTTCTTAATAAGTTTAACTAGAGGCTTATCTATTTTGTTTATATTCTCGAAGAACCTGCTTTTGGTGTAATTGATTTTTGCTATTGTTTTATTCTTCTCAGTTTTATTTATTTCTTCTCTGATCTTTATTATGTCCCTCCTTCTGGTGACCTTAGGACTCATTTGAACTTCTTTTTCCTATTTCGATAATTGTGACATTAGACCATTCATTTGGGATTGTTCTTCCTTTTTTAAATATGCTTGGATTTGTATTACTATATATTTTTCTCTTAGGACTGCTTTTGCTGTGTTGCACAGAAGTTGGGGCTTAGGGTTGTTGTTGTCATGTGTTTCCATATATTGCTGGATCTCCATTTTGTTTTGGTCATTGATCCTTTGATTATTTAGGAGGGTGTTGTTAAGTCTCCATATATTTGTCAGCCTCTGCTTTCTTTGTATGGTTTATTTCTAATTTTATGAATTTATGATCTGAAAAGTTGGTTGGTAGGATTTCAATCTTTTGGAATTTTCTGAGGCTCTTTTTGTGGCCTATTATGTGGTCTATTCTGGACAATGTTCCATGTGCACTTGATAAGAATGTATATCCTGTTGCTTTGGGATGTAGCGTTCGATAGATGTCTATTAGGTCCATCTGCTCTACTGTGTTGTTCAGTGCTTCCGTGTCCTTACTTATTTTCTGCCCGGTGGATCTATCCTTTGCGGTGAGTGGTGTGTTGAAGTCTCCTAAAATGAATGCATTGCAGAATATTTCCCCCTTTAGTTCTGTTAGTATTGGTTTCATATATGCTGGTGCTCCTGTTTTGAGTGCATATATATTTCGAGTGGTTATATCTTCTTGTTGGTCTGAGAGCTTTATCATTATGAAGTGTCCTTCTTTATCTCTTCTTACTTTCTTTGTTTTGAAGTCTATTTTGTCTGATATTAGTACTGCAACCCCTGCTTTCTTCTCGCTGTTGTTTGCTTGAAATATGTTTTTCCATCCCTTGACTTTTAGTCTGTATATGTCTTTGGGTTTGAGGTGAGTTTCTTGTAAGCAGCATATAGATTGGTCTTGCTTGTTTATCCATTCTATTAGTCTGTGTCTTTTGGTTGGTGCATTCAGCCCATTAACATTTAGGGTGACTATTGAAAGATATGTACTTATTGCCATTGCAGGCTTCAAATTCGTCGTTACCAAAGGTTCAAGGTTAGCCTCTTTAGTATCTTACTGCCTAACTTAGCTCGCTTATTGAGCTGTTATATACATTGTCTGGAGATTCTTTTCTTCTCTCCCTTCTTATTCCTCCTCCTCGATTCTTCATACGTTGTGTGTTTTGTGCTGTACTCTTTCTAGGAGTGCTCCCATCTAGAGCAGTCCCTGTAAGATGTCCTGTAGAGGTGGTTTGTGGGAAGCAAATTTCCTCAGCTTTTGTTTGTCTGGGGATTGTTTAATCCCGTCATATTTGAATGATAGTCGTACTGGATACAGTATCCTTGGTTCAAGGCCCTTCTGTTTCATTGTATTAAATATATCATGCCATTCTCTTCTGGCCTGTATGGTTTCTGTCAAGAAGTCTGATGTTAGCCTGATGGGTTTTGTTTTATAGGTGACCTTTTTCTCTCTAGCTGCATTTAAATTTACTTCCTTGTCCTTGATCTTTGCCATTTTAATTATTATGTGTCTTTATGTTTTCCTCCTTGGATCCTTTCTGTTGGGGTTTCTGTGTATTTCCGTGGTCTGTTCGATTATTTCCTCCCCCAGTTTGGGGAAGTTTTCAGCAATTATTTCTTCTAAGATACTTTCCATCTCTTTTCCACTCTCTTCTTCTTCAGAAACCCCTATAATACGGATATTGTTCCTTTTGTATTAGTCACACAGTTCTCTTAATATTGTTTCATTCCTGGAGATCCTTTTATCTCCCTGTATGTCAGCTTCTATGCGATCCTATTCTCTGGTTTCAGTTCAATCAATGGTCTCTTGCATCCTATCCATTCTTCTTATAAACCCTTCCAAAGTTTGTTTCATTCCTGTGATCTCCTTTCTGGCATCTTTGAACTCAATCTGGACTTCATCCCATATCTCTTGCGTATTTCTCTGCATCTCTGTCAGCATGTTTATGATTTTATTTTGAATTCTTTGTCAGGAAGACTGGTTAGGTCTGTCTCCTTCTCTGGTGCTGTCTCTGTGATCTTTGACTGCCTGTTGCTTTGCCTTTTCATGGTGATAGGAATAGTTTGCAGAGCTGGGATGAGTGACGCTGGAAGGACATCACTTCTTGTTGGTTTGTGGCCCTCCTCTCCTGGAATAACAGCGACCTCTAGTGGCTTGTGCTGGGCAGCTTCGTGCAGACACGGTTTCTGCTTCCTCGCTGACTGCTATGGAGATTATCTCCGCTGTTGCTCTGGGCGTGGCCTGGCTTGGGCAGCTGCTCCAATGTGGTTGAGTTGCGTTGGAGTGGGAGCGGCTGGGAGGCTATTTATCTCTGTAAGGTGCCTCCCTGCTCCCTGCAGCCCAGGGGTTATTTTGCCCAGAGATCCCCAGATTCCCTACAACTGGATTAAGTGTCCCACACTGCCCCTTTAAGACTTCCAAAAAATACCCGCCAAAACAAAACAACGAGAACAACAAGAAAAATTTTTCAATTAAGAAAACAAATAAAATGTTGTCCTCTCGTTTTACTTTATTCTCCGGCGCCAGCCTCAGGCATCTTCTCACCAGACTTTCTACCCTGTTTCCCTAGTATTGGGGTCCGTATCCCTTTAAGACTTCCAAAAAGCGCTCGCCAAAACAAAACAGAAAAAAAAATTGTCACTCGCTTTTCTGGTGTCCTCCGGTGCCAGGCCTCTGGTGCCCGCTCACTGTTCTTGCTGCCCTGTTTTCCTAGTATCCAGGGTCCCCTGCAAACGCACTGTGTCTACACTCTACCCAGGATGGCTGGGGCTGGGTGTTCGGCAGTCCTGGGCTCCTTCTCCCTTCCGCTCTGCCTATACTTCTCCCACCGGGAGTTGGGGATATGGGCGCTCGTCTCCCGCCAGACTGGTGCTTGTATCTTACCGCCTTTGCATGGCGCTGGGTTCTCTCATTTGTGGATGTTGTCTGGATATTGTCCTGTGTCCTCTGGTCTTTATTCTAGGAAGAGTTGTCTTTGTTATATTTTCATAGATATATGTGGTTTGGGGAGGATATTTCCGCTGCTCTACTCACGACGCCATCTTCCGATCCCTCCTCCTGGTATATACTTCTTGATATCACATTTATATGTACCCAGTTGCTCTTACATTTAAAAATTCTCTTCTGAGCAGACGATTGATATAGGGCTAGTAACATGACTCTATATCATGTAAACCAGGCTTTAAAAATATTAATGATTATGAGATATTCCTATCAACAATTACCAAAAGAAACAATCAATCAATATTGCCACCTTTACTGGGCAGCCTGCATAGAATTACTACTTCTAGGTCTGCCTTTAGATGGAATAATTCACTCCATTAAATTACATCTATAGCTATAAAAGAGGAGAGAAAAAGAGTGATAGAAATTTTAATGCCTTGACATTTTAATAGCTTCCTATAGAAGAAACCATTGTTTTATAGTCCTAAAAATTTATCAAATATTGAAGTAAAAAAGTCTGCCAAAAGTCAGATCCACAATAAATAGCTACTCCGAAAATGACATATTCATCTTATATGGCTTTCCAATTTTTTAAAAAACATTATGAATACATGGAATTCTTTAAAATGAAAAAAATTAAAAACATGAAAGTAAAGAACACACTTGTGATACCACAGGCCCTTTAAGAAGATTCCAGAAAGAAATGGCTTGTGCCTCTAGCTCCTGGTGAGGATGCCACCCCCCAGTGACTCAGTGGCCAGGAAGACTATACCCTGAACCCCAGAGCCAAGGGTAAATCCCATTGCTCCACTGACGACACTCCATGCTGTCTAACTTTTATTTAATGTCCAGCCCAATACTGACATGATACACTTGTATTTTTCATCCAGAGACCAAACAAATACAAGTATTTGAACAAGAGAAAACAAAAAGAGCCAAATTTGGCTATTATTCCTCATTAAAACTTATAGAGTGTCAAGCTCCAAACCCCAAGGAAGATGCTGAGGCCGTAGCGGGAGACTTCACCACCCGGGAAAGGCAGGGAGAGGTGGAGAGAAGCATAGAGCGATCGCCCCTGATCGTCTCTGACATTTTACAGGTCTCACTGTGGGGATCCCGGGCTGCGGCAGGAGTTTGCTTCATGTGCCCGAGGCCACGTCTGTCACCCTTCAGCCCCACTGCTGCATCCCAAGGCCCACGGTCTCGGCTGTGTTCATGCCAGGAGGGATGACGTGGGTCCTGTCTGTGCAGCAGACCTGGGGAAACATCGCAGACTCACCACTAAGAGAAACAAAAATGCCCTATCTCATTTACTCTTCACTCCGTCCCATTGTAAGGGCGTCTCGATCCTCATTTTGTACTTGAGGAAATTGAGGTTTAGAGAGATTACAGAGGTTGGAAGTGATTACAACTATTAAAAGATGTCTCTGGATGCAATCATGGTGCCTCCTGTCTGGGGTGAGGGTAGAAATGGCAAAAGCACCCCCTTTAAAAAGACGTGTGTTTCCTACATTTTCTAGTTGCTCCTGAGTAGCAAGGGGGTAGAAACCTTGAGGAGGTGTGAGGTAGTGGATGGAGGCAGAGTGGCCCTGGGGATGCCAGGTGTATGGGAGTTGCCATCAGTCCTCACGCATTCCTGGGAGGCATCAGCATCTTCCCCATTTGCTCACAAGGGGCTGAGGCTACTGCTCCACATGGGCCCCAGGCCACATAGGCAGGAAATGGAGTTGCTGAAAGGGGAGACCTGCCCACTCTCATCAGCTGCCCCTGAACTCTCCCTGTCCTGGGATATGCCCCAAGCTGCACTGTGTGCCTATTATTTACTTAATGCCCACGGCAGTCTGCCTACGTGGTGTTTCTCTGTGAATTTACAATTACCTAGTGTTAGAGCTTTGAGAATGCCGCATGAAATGCAGTCTCTTTAGTTTTCAATCCTTGGATTGTTTCCAAGGTTTGTGCATTCTGAGAACAGTCAGGCAGGGGACACATTGTCCATTTTCACTATATTTCATCTCTGGGTCTGAGAGACCTAGAGATGAGAAGGGAAAAAGTCATAAAATATGCAGAGAAGATTAAAGTTCTTTTTTATTAAAAAAAAATTAAAAATGGAGAAAAGCTTATTTCTCTGTTGATTCAACTAGCCTAAGTAACAAGCAACACCTCAGGTCACCTCTTAACATCACTCCACATGACAGCAAACAGCCTCATCGACATTACCATTACTCATTTGAGGCCGACACTGAGGTTACTCTAAATAACACTTAAATTTCTTCATCCCACCATCATAGAATTTTGCGTTTGCACCTTTTATGACTTTATGTTCTTGAAATTCGCTGTGAATCAGGAAAAAGCTTTCCTGGAGCTGCTGCATTTACTTGATATTATAAAGTGAGAGTCACATGTGTAATACACATGTCTGAGTTGTGATGTTCTGTGAAATTTTGCAAATAGGTCCTTTTGAACAAAAGGGAAAATGTAGGATCTTCCTTTTGTGGGGCAAGGTAATACTCAGAGGAATGTTGGGGGCTGGGCTCTAAACTCTGCTTCTGCTCCTCACAGTGGCATTCTGATTCCTGCTCTTGGGGAGGGTGTGGATGTGAGCGGGGTCCTGGGATACTCCTGGCTGACGGGCAGGACTCTGTGTCCTGTCGGTGGTGGCGGTATTACTGCCTAACAATTCATTAATCTGTCCATCTGTTTTAGGCAGTGTTCTGGGTTTGTGTTATATTTAACAGTTTTAAAAAATAGGTTGGCTTTAAAGAGGCTTACTGTATAGAAGGCAGCGTACCTCGCTCCACAGGTTTATGACCCATTGTGTATGTTTCATTCAGAGTTGAATCTTCAGCACCTAGAAAAGTTCCTGGCTTCTAGTAGGGGCATTATAAACATTTTTTTAGAAAGATTACAGCAGATGAAAAAGTCATTAATTCACTCATTCCTTCATTGAGATGGGATATGCGGTAAAATACAGATGTCAGCAAGGATTTAGGTTCATTTGGTGGGTCTGGGTTGGAGCCTAGGAATCAGAATTGCTTTTAACATTTTATCATAAATATTTCCAAACACACAGGAAAATAGAGTATAATGACTGCCTACATATCCATTACCTAGATTAATAGATATTAACAGTTTTGACATGTTTACATCATCAATTTTTTAGCCAAAATATTTTAAATAAGTTAAATGGACATCATGAAAATCAGAACATTTTCCTTCTTAAAATCAATACCATTATATAGCTAACATAAGTAATGGTAGTTTTCTATTATCATCATCTAATATCTGATCCATATTCAAAATTTTCCAATCGCTCCAAAAATTGTATGTTACCCCCATTTTTGTCCTAGCAGGATCCACTCCCCACAGTATTTGTTCGTCACATTCCTTAAGTCACTTATAATCTAGAATTTTGCTCCCCTGCCCCTTTCTCTAGCATGACATTAACTTGTTGAAGAGACAAGGCCAGATGTCCCTCAGAATGGCCTAGTTTCTGAATTTGTCCAGCTTCTGAATTTTTGGTGGCATTTACCTTATTTCACTTACCCATGAATTCTCTGTAACTGGAGTGTGGATATAGAGGCTGAATTACATTCAGGTTAAACATTTCAGGCAAGACATCATCATTGATGCTGTATGATATTACTTTACCTCATGAGGTACATCTAACTGACTCTTTAACAGTAGCAAAGACAGCCTCATCTCCCCCTCATAAAGTTCTATTTCTTTTTTTAAACCATCAGATAATTTGTGGAGTCAGACTTGAGCAGTACTAGGGGATCCATCTCTCCATCAGTGTATCACCTAATTAATGGCTTAATCATCCATTGATGATTCTTGCCTCCATCAGTGACTTCACCAGGGGTTGCAAAATGTTGATTTCTCTTTTTTTATCATTCCTTTTATGTTTATTAGTTGGCCATCTTTGTCAGAGAGAAAGAGCAAGGGAGAGATTCATCTCATCAACGGCTTCTTCTGTATAGGCAAAGTATATAGTTATGTATTTGGATTTTCCCTTTAATAGTAAGGAGTAGACCTCAAATGTTTTTTGCCAGTTTTATCTTTGTTTTTCTCTTTTCTGAGTATCATTTTATAGACTTACAAGTTTGCATATAGTCAGTGGATTTCATTCATTTTGAAGTTGCGATTTCCCATCTTTGGCCAGTAAGAGCACCTTCAAACTGCCTAATTTCCAGGCACAGGAAGGTGTCCCCAGCTCACCAAGTGCACTCCCTCTCCCAGACCCAGAATCAGCCACTTCTCTAAAGAGCCCTGATTCCTTTCATGGGGAAACTAGGTAAAGACAAAACTCTGGCTGCTGAGAGTGCTCATTGCCACTGGGTCATAAAAGCTCCTAGGCTCTTCAATGGTCAAAAATAGGGAAAATACACAGGTATATATTTTAAATTCTTTCTTCATATTGAAATTTTCTATACAAATGTAACAATACTGAAGTTCTACTTTAACTTAAATTTTTATACTAACATTGCTTTTCTCTTACACAGAAAACATTTGCTAATATTAACATTTATTTCTGTATCTTTTAATACATATATTAGTTCTAAAATAACAATGTCAGTATTATTGCTTTTAACTCCTGCGTTAAACTTTACATTTCTTTTATCCTGAGAACACATCCCCCTAAGCAGGCTAAAACATTTGCCTTAAAGCATTGCAACAGTTATTTTCTTGATCTGTTACCAATTAGGGATGTAAGTGTACTTACTTTCAATTTTAGGAACTCATGTTTAAATATTTAAGGATTTACTTGGTCAAAAAATCAACATTAAATAAAAACACATGAGTCTTGCTTCCATCTCTGTCAACTCCATCTTCTGATTTAAAAAAAAATGTGTGCGTTTGAACTTTTTGTCTTGCCCTTGTTCTTTCCTCCCTTCTCTTCTGGAAATGTGTTGTTGTAGAGCTCCTAAGGAGGTCTGAGTGAGGTAGGTGGCTGTGGAGGTTGTGTAGGGATGCTGTGATGACTGAAGCAGGGCCCAGAGCCCAGGCAGGATGAAGGGGGCATCCTCAGTAGGTGGTGGCCTGGCCTGGGATCAGTTGTCGGAGCATGATCAGGGTTTGGAGGGAATTTCGAGGGGGGCTACCTTGGAGCCCCAGCAAGGTGTGGGCTTCCACACAGTGATTCCAACTGATGCAGGTATCAGAGTACAGGTGGAGGGAGGAGAGTGTCTGCGGTGGGGAAATGGGCAGAGACAGTTGGGGAGCTTGTGTACACACAGGTGGAGCACAGTCTACAAAATATATCTATGCACATAGAAATAAATATATATGTGTCTGTGTACACACAGACATGTACATGTATTCCTCTGTACCCAGCACTGTCTGATAACTCGGTAACATTTTAAGTTTTAGATTTTTCTGTGAGGGTATATATACAAATTTTTAAAAGTAAAAACGTACACAAACCAAAAGGCCTGGACTGGGATATGCAAACACATTCTTCCCATTTTCTGCCTGAAACCTGGAAGGAGGGGCAATTCCCCTGTGTGCACTGCACCCACTCACATTTCCACCCCTCCAACCATGGCTCCTATTTCATCCCAAGTCTATTCAGACGCCTTTTAACCAGGCTCTCTGCACCCACACCTGGCGTCTCTCTGCCATAAGCCAGGGAGCTTCCACAATTCACAGCTCTGCCCGTCTCCTCTTGCTGGTGCCCATTAATGCATGAAGGCCACTTCCTGGCTGACCTTTTCCATCTTCTCCAGTCTCATCATTTATCACTTCCTTTTTCCACACTTTCAACAATCACCCTTTGCTCTAGCCCTACTTACAGGTATGCGCTTCTCCCACACAACATGCTATTTGATGTTTGGGGTTGTGTACTTAGTTGCTTCTGTGTGGATTGTCTCCTTCCACTAGAATATGGGTTGAGGCAAGTGGAGGCCTTGTCTGTTCTGTATACAGCAGCATTCCCAGAATTTTGAATGATTTCTGGCACTTCAAAGACACGTTTATAGTATTTGTTGTATAGATGATGGGATGAACTCTCAAGTACCTTTGCACATGCTGTTCCTTATATTTAAACTGTCTTCCTTCTCCCAATGCCCTTCATGAGTTAAATACTATTTCTCCTGTAAAACTTGGTTAAAATATCAATTATTCCATGGAGATATTGCTAATATCTGCCCCTCACCCAAGAAATACACACACACACACACACACATGCACAGTTGGGTTATCTCTCTCCTCTGAACTGCCCTCACATACCACCTCCATGTATAAGTCCCATGAACAGCTGGCTGATCAGAAAAGATTAATTCTCCCCATTCATCCTGTAGAATTGTTACCAGAAAATGGCTGCCCAGGTACTGCATTATGTGGGGCCAATGTGACCAGCTCTGACGAATGGCTTGCGGGCACCACTTCCAAACCTAGCCCAAAAAATATTCCTGTGACACCCTCTAGTTTCCTCTTTCTTCTACCTGTTGACTGGATGTGAAGTATCCAAAAGAAAACTCTAAGGCCATGGGAATAGTTAGAGCACATGAAAACTACCTTGCAAACTCCTGCACTATTCTGCAATGACGGCAGGAAATGCCATCTATTGTGGCTAGCAACAGGGCTAGGGGCCCTTTGTTACTGAGGTTACCTTTCCCAACTTACACAGCATGCCTTTCCACAGCACAGAGTGCTGTCACTGCCATGTGTCTCTCCTTGTCTGTAGTCTGAGCTACTTGGGGCAGGGAATGTGTGTCACATCCCACATGACCAGGGTGTAGTCCAGGGTCTGGCATATAACTTTGAGTAGTTAATCTGTCTGGCAGTGGGTTGATGACTCAGAAAAAGTAAGACAAGGCCAGTTATTGTTTTTCTCCCTAACAAAGATTTTCCTGTGAATTCGTCTGCTATTTCCATTATAGATGATGTTTTACCTTGAGCATCACTGGGGCACCCTCCTCTCTGCTGAGACACTTCACCTGTCTTCCCAAGGCCCTGTGCTGGCAGGCTGTTCATCTCAGGCTCTACCCACGGAGCTCACGGAGGAGAACTAATTTTGGAAAAGCCATCTATGCCTGACCTTTATTCTACCCTGCTCTGAAATACTTTATTTTTATTTTTTTGCTTTAAGTGTCAATTTTTCCCTGCTCACAATGAAATTGTGCCTAATTTCCATTCTCCTTTCCACCTTAAACTGGTCATTACTGCTTCTTGCTTTGGTGGCTTTATTCTGGTGAGACCTACATTTAGTTGAGATTGTAAAACAAAACTAGGTGGGTGTTATTTGTTTCTAAAACAAAGTGCAAAAACAAAGTGGATTTTTCAGTTCTAAGCTCACATCCAGCTCATCACATCAAGTAATCCACTGAGGTCTGGTGGGAAGATCACTTCAAATAATTATTAATAACAGTAGAAGTTATCATCTCAAGGAACTATTTACTGGGCACTATAGTAGACACCTAAAATGCCTCATTTTTATGGTCTGTTCAGGATACTTGAGACATTGAACAGAGGCAATATTGATGAGTATGTCAGGATAAACAGCATACTCCTAGGCTTGCCCAGAAATAGCAGGTCAAATGATGACCCTGGCCACATGTCAAATGAAGGAACAGTGACAGGGTGGAGCAGGCAGCTTATCAGGTCACACAGCTTGGGAGGTCGGAGTATTCAAAGACAGGTGTGCCTGACCCCAAAGCTCATGTTCTATTGCCTTTGTCTAAAGTCCTGGTGAGAGTGGAAGAAGGTGGGAAGGCAGAGGGTGGAAGTGAGGAGAAGGGGAGATGAGGGTGATAGACTGGTTATATCAGCCTGATCAGCTGATCAGACCCCCAGACTCCATTCCCACTGCCTAGATGCCCCCTTCTGGGATGCAAAGACACATGGAGAGTATGGTGGGAAACAGTCAACACATGTTCAGTAATGATGACTTTCTAAATTTTTCTTGGAGAAAGAAAGAGAAAGTGAGAAAAAAGGAACCAGAATAGAGGCTTGGGAACCACAAGGTAATCTAAAGATGTTCATGGGAAATCAAACTCCTGAGGCTTCACAGAAGACCCCAGGTTTTACCAGAAATTGTAACTTATGTTTCAGCTTTAAGACTATTTCATGACTCAACCAAAGTTGTCAGGAAATTGTTTACCATTGCATATGCAGGTGGGTTTACACAATAAAGCCTCACGTTAGCAAATGCTTATCACAGAATAAGAAACTGTATTTGACTGTGAATGCTATATTGTTTCAAAGCTGTTGCTTTATAAATAAATGTTTTACTTCTGCATTTTACATTAGCTAACATGCCTTGGTTGCATCTGAAGAAATGTGAAATTTAAAGGAATGACAATCACTTCAACTGAACAAAAAATCACTCCCACGGGGTATCTTAAATGGCAGTTCATACTGAGTCACTTGATTGATGTGACTCTGCCTATTGCCCTTCAAGTGCTGTAAACATATATTTATCCACTCCACATAAAGCACATTAGTTTGTGGAAAGGTACAATTATTTCTGCAAGTAAATCTACCAAATGTTAGAAATGAGTTAGGAGGCAGCAACATGGAGATTGAGTTCTGAAAGTTTTAGGATGGAAAAAGTTGGTAAAGAAAACAGCAGAGAGAAAGAGAGAAGGAGCATTAAAAATTCTTCAACCCAAATCGTGATAGGCTCAGGGTTGGGGAGAAAAGCAAGGTTTTGAATATTTATGATAGCTCCTGGTTCTGATGCTGTTATTGGCATATCAGCTCACTTTTCCATTAGATCTCAGGTCCCTGACAGGTCAGCACTGACGGTAGAGGAGATGCAGCTGAACAAATATCCATTTTTTAAACAAGGTAAAAGAAATGTTTTAACTGAAACTGCTGCCACTAATATCTAGCTGTGTTTCCACCAATCTGTGTGGTTACATCTTAATGCTTTCCTGTATTAATAGCCTTTCCTGAAATCCCCGGATGGGCTCTGTTTGATTAATTCATTCTCCTTGGCCATCAGTGATCTAGAGAATTCCTGAAAAGTCATCTTGCCATTCAACGATGCTGTGACACAGCCTGGTGCAGCGTCATTTGATGAATAGGAAGAGTCTTAGCCTCCGCTGGTAGTACACCTAAGGCTGCAGTGAAACCACCATTTGCAGATGAGGCATATTTTTGCCTCTGGGAAAATGCAGGCATCAGCTGTCAGTTCATTTTGAGCTTACAAAATGAGCTAAGATTCAGGAAATTGTTTTATACCCTTCAGAAATGATCACAAAGGTGTTATCTTTGTCTCTTACATACTCAGGAAGACTTGTAAAAGTCTTCCCCATCTAATCTTGTCCAATTATGTCTCTTTATGATAACCAGTGGGAAGGAACAGTATTGCCCATCAGCACTTAGTGCTGAAATATGACTCAGGAAATTATCCTCAGTTGAATGATTCATTTCCAAGTCTCCTCAATTCATTTGAGTGATATTACATCATATGTGCACAACTGCAGGGTTAACTAGGTATTATTTGTTAAGCATTTATTATGTACCATGCCCAGGACTAAACATTTTACATTCATTGACTCATTTAAGCCTCATAAATACAATTTGAGGTAAATACTATTATTATCTCACTTTATGGATATTCAAGAACAATATTTAGTAGAAGAATTAAAACACAAATTTGTCTTACTCCAGGCAGACATATAACTATTGTAGAATGATTCTAGGAGAGGCTAAGACTACAGATTCTAGGTCATGTCAACCACTGTAATGATGGGGTCCAGGATATGCTACCCCAAACTATGGTAACTTGGCATGTTGAATATTTTAAACTGAAGGTGTTTGGTAAAATCAAAGAGGCAGGAAGTTCACTCTGACCTTCTCCCTGTCCTTACCCCCTGAAACAGATCATATATCCCTTATGAGATGTACCCTCCCTATACCCAGAGGAAAGAAGAATCCTTTTCTTTGAAGACATAGGGACACAAAGAAGAATCCTAATAAGCAGGCCTTGATAAGTTCCCCGTATTTATTACAGTACCTCATACTCCTTAACCTGTACTATTTTCCCCTAACTGTCCACTCATTATCAAACCAAGCACAAAAATGCTCATGGCCAACTGTTTCTGTGGGTCATCACTTCCTTGTGAAGTCTGCCATATCACACAAAACTTATTAATAAGTGGGTGTACTTTTCTCTGGTTAGTCTGTCTGTCAGTTTAGTTTTCAGACCCAGCAACCCTAAGATGGTCAAGAATAATTCCCCAGCTCCTGCAGTGGTCCCAGTTGATGCTAAGCACAGCACTCTACAGTGGACATCATACTATCATTTATATAAGGAAACTGAAGCTCCAAGCATTTACATGACTGGCCTAAGTTAGGGCTGTTAAATGGGGTGAAAACACAGGATATAGTTCAGATGATAGCAAAAAATATTTTAATATAGGTATGTCCAAAAAATAATTCCTTCTCTGAAATTCAAATTTAACTTGTGTTTGTATGGCAACTTTAGGCTGAAGTACCAGTTCTGGTGTAACACGGGATTCTCCTCAGAGCCCAGGGCTCTTTCCACTACTCCATGGGAGGTGTCTACACTCCCAACCCAGAGCTGTAAATGGACAGGTATAGAAACTGCCTCAGTCAGACCATCACATAGCCGTGGAAGCTAACATTTGGCAGTAGAGCCACATCAGCTTTGTAGTTGGAATCTAATGCATACACCTTGGGGTCAAACATTACAACTTTTTTTAATAAGTCAACTTAGCTTTTTTTGTAAGTCCTTCTTCTCATAGGATAGTGGAAATACAGCTTTCTGACCCTCTCCCTGGATGTGCCAACATGAACACAGAAATACAATAGAAAGTGTATATTTGTCTGGGCCTCATTCCTGACACTGGGTTCCTAAAGCCCTGGGAATTTCCTGGGTAATAGCAGCATCTTTTAATGTAAGTAGGTGGTTCTGGGTGGGCTCTGCTTGGGTGCCTGAAAGGCAGAAAGCCCAAGCCATGACTAGAAGCTTGGAATTTTCAGCCTCACCCCTCCATTCTCCAGAGAAAGGGGAGCGGATAAAAACAGAGTTAATAATAGGTCATACCTGTGTCTCAACAATTGGAGTTTGGAGAGATTCAAGGTTGGTAAACATATCCATGTGGTGTACTGGGAGGGTGATGAGACCCAACCCCACAGGGATGAATGAAGCATTCTGCTGGCCCAAGGGAGATCCCTCACAGTAACAAAAAAGCGTTAGAAACCATTTCTCACATGGGGTAGACCTTCTGTAACCTCCGTTGATCATGGCACCAGCTTCACTGGGCAAATCGTACAAGTCTTAATGAAAGGTAATAGATGTACCCCAGTTCGCTAATGCATTCATCTACTGAAGCACATCCTGATTTCCTTAGGTTTTTAGGCATTATGAATAGAGGTACTGTGTAAAATTGCATGGTGAATTTTGTTGAGACACAGTTTTTCAAAGCAGTTGTCTAAATAACAGCGACGCAATTCTTGGATCCTAAAGTGAGACTTATCTTTTCAATGGTAAGATAGTTTGTAATGGTTCATTTTGTTTTATGGATTTTTGTGTATCTTGAGTACAAATACTTTATAAAATATGTATTTGCCAACATTTTCTCCCAGTGCGTAATTTGTATTTGGGTTCTTTGAACAAGATTTTATAGAGTAGAAATCTTAATTCTATAAATCCCACATGATGTATCCTTTTTCTTTTTTGTATATGGTTTTGGTGTTGGGGGTTAAAAGTCATCAGCAAGAGTGTATAGATTTTCTTGCTTTTACATAGAATTTTTATAATTTTGCACCTAAAAATTGTCTATGTAGAATGTTGAGTGAATTTTTGTGTAAGCTGTAAAGCTTGTGCGTACCTTCATTGCATTCTGTATGTTCTCCAACAAATTATACAAGACATGGGAAATTCCTGCAAATTGGGGTTTGATTTTCCAAAATTTTGTTATTCATCAATCGAGCCACGAGAGGGCGCCACCTTCCTCGAGCTATGAGCCCTCGTCCCATATCACATAAAACTTAGAAATAAGTGGGTGTAGTCCGCCCACCGTGGCCCTCAGTCGACGCCATTGCCCTGTCTGTGGACCTCCGTGGCGCATGCGCGATCAGGCCCAGGACATCCTTCTGGTTCTGGTGGAAGCCGGGATTCCTCAGGCTCCCATGCGGCACCGTCCAGGACACTGCCGTCCGCGGCCGCCGTGAAAGCTCGGTTTTCTTAGGAGCCATGGGACGGAAAGGTGAGGAGAGGCTCCCCGTGCGTCGCCTGCAGAGCGCTCCCCTTCACGGGCCTGTGGAGGAAGGCCTGCGGCAGGGAAAGGCGTCTCAGTTGAATTTGGGGGAGCGGCTGACGCGACGGGTGGAGTTGAGGGGGCGGGTGAGTCCGGGACACAGCTGAGTCCGTGCCGGGGCGAGTGAGCCTCGCCCAGCGCGTCCCCGGGAGCCCGTGCAGTGGGTGGATTGGCCGCACCGGCGGGAGGCCCTCCAGGCTCCAGACGTCCTTCCTGACAAGGCTCTGAGATGGTAATGGGGCAGAGGGCACTTGGTTGCTGAATGGCCTGCTTACCTGGGGTTCAGGTCTTGCGGTGTGCTGAGCACACAGGTTGTTTTCCTGAGAAGAGTCCCCAGTGTGGGGTCCGCCTGGGAGACTCTCCCCAGGCTAAGCACGGCACTGACACAGCCCAGCTTCCCGAGGGCTGCCCCCCATCCGTGGCCTGTGCCCGGGCCTCGTGTGCTGCCTCCAAGGGAAGAGCTGGATTGGTGAAGCAGAGGGCGCCCCGTGTTCTGTTACCACACCCGCTTCTGCTTGGGCGCCACACGGGGTCTCGGTTGCTGCAGCACTGCATTGTAATGGGATGAAAGGGTGACATGCTCCTGCTCTGCTTTCCCAGGACGGCTGTGGGGATGGGGTCCCGTCCAGTTCAACCAAGCCTGCAGGGTGTTTGCTTAGTTTCTGTGAGAAGTGCGATGGAATTTTGGTGAGGGTCGCAGGGGTTGTGCACATTGCTGTGTGTGGAGGGACTTGTAACAACCTAACTCTTCCCGTCCACATCTGCAGGGTCCACAATTTTCAGGTCTCCCACCTCCTCGGTTAAGTTTGTTCTTAGGTACCTGTAACTTCTGGAGAAAATTCCTGAACTAAATACCTTTGAGCCGAAATCAGTCAAAGGGAGAAATAAAGTGGGAGAAACCCGTTTGTTACTTACTAGTAGTCATCCACTTCAGCTTGCCCGTGTCTGTCACAACCAGGCTTCAGAAGAAGGGGCCCCACCGAACTTCTCCAGTCCAAATATGCCCTCGCTCACCCTCGTAATTACCTGTTGATAGAGAGATGGGCTATTTCTCTCCACTTCTTGGAAGCACCTACTGATGTGGAGATGCACGAAGGCTAGGTGAGATACTTTGGAAATACTACAGTTTTTTCCACAGCACTTTAGTCTTATTTATTTATTTCCTTGGTATCATTAATCTACAATGACATGAGTAACATTATGGTTACTAGTTTCCCCCCATCATCAAGTCCTCAGCACACACCCCATTACAGTCACTGACCATCAGTGTAGTAAGATGCTGTAGAATCACTAGTCTTCTCTGTGTTGGACAGCCCTCCCCATACCTCTCCTGGCACATTATGTGGGCTAATCATAATGCCTTTCCCCGCTTACCCTCCCTTCCCAACCTCCCTCCCCAGGGCCTTTCTCTTTGGTAACTGTTAGTCCATTCTTGTGTTCTGTGAATCTGCTGCTGGTTTGTTTCTTCCGTTTTTTTTCTTTATTCTTACACTCCACGTATGAGTGAAATCATTTGGTACTTGACTTTTTCCGTCTGGCTTACTTCACTGAGTATAATACCCTCTAGCTCCATCCAAGTTGTTGCAAATGGTAGGAGTTGTTTTATTCTTACACAACACTTTCTTCTTTATGATGCACTTGTAAAGGGCAATATTTTCTTAATCTCTGATGGTTCGTTATTAGTGAATACAAGCAAACGACTTTTATAAGTTGGTTTGGTATCTTACAAGTTTACTGAATTCATTTTTAGTTCTAACAGGACTTTGGTGAAGTAGGGTGGGAAACTGGAATTCTAAAATTCCACTGTTTGTACCCCAGGCCTTCCCAACATCCAAGGCCAAGTTGCTGCAGGGGAACCTCCCACAGGCTTTCTAATGAGCCCTGGACCCCTGCAAGGTGCCATTTGTTTGAACTGGGTGGAAGGGCTTGGCCTCTCTTGACAGGATGTTATGTCTGCTGTGCTTTTCTTATGGTTATTTTGCAAACTAATTTACTTTCCAGCAATTTAAAACCTACAGAAAACTTGTAGTGTCATTACAGATTCACTTTATACTGAATTTCCTAGCATCTCACTTTGCCACAATTTCCACTTCACACGAAATTTCTGTGGTGTCTACCCCAAACAGGGACACGCTTCCAGGGAAACAACATCTGACTGCAAATGAGGGAAGTATTAGGGTCTCCACATGATAATCCAATGCACAGAACCACCACAGCTGTCACCATCCGCTCCAGCTTAGTGCACATGTCTTACTATCCTGATGCAGTTTCCTTTTTCTGGAACTGTTCCCGAGACTTTACCTCAGTTGGTTTCTCTGGGACCTTGAATAAGCAGGATCACATAATATTTGTCCTTCTTGGAGGGGCGCATTTCCATGAGCATAATGGCTTTGTGGGTCCATCTGTGCAGCAGGTTCTAGGACTCCTTGTTTACTCCACTGTGTAGAGACCACATTGCTTTCATCTGTCTGTGGTCACCCGGGTCGTCTCCCCATTTTGGCTGTTGTTACTCATGCAGCTGTAAACAGAGGTGTGAAATATCTACGTCCCTGCTTTCCTGTCATTTGCGCAAATGCCCTGAAATGGAATTGCTAATTATATGTTAACTATGCTCGAGTTTTGGGGGACACTCGTCACACACAGTGTTTTCAAATCAGCTTTGGACCATTCTTCTTTATTTCTATATTTGGCAGAATAATGTAGTTTATGGATCAACCCTGTTTTGTTCATCTGTTCATCCCTTGATGGGCATTTGAGTTGTTTCTACCTTTTTACTGTGGTGAGCAGTGATGCTAAGAACTCTTGGGCCAGTTTCTGTTTGAACAGCATTTTCATTTCTCTGTGGTATTTATCTAGGATCAGTTCTTTACCCACAATTAGGTAACTGTATTATATATTATGAGGAAATGCCAAGCTGTTGTATACAAGCTGCATGTTTTTTATTTCCAAAAGCCAAGGTTAGGGGCTCTAATTCCTATGCATCCTTGGTAACATGTGATTTTGAATTTCCCTGAGTATGGCCAATGCCATGTGCTTGCATTGGGTGGGGGTCTCTGTGGTCTAATTTGCATTTCCATAGCAACTGATGCTGTGTGAGACCTCTTCATGTGCTTGTTGAACATTTGTATGTCTTACTTGGAATCTTAATCCACTTTAAACATTTGTCTTTTCTTGTTGCCTTGTACTAGTTTGTGGTGTTTCCTGGGTTACAGGCTCTTTTAAGATGTACAACGTGGAGATATTTCCTTTCATTATGTGACTGTTTTTTCACTTTCTGGTTGGTGACTTTTAACGCAGAAATGTTTTAATTTTGTGCTCTCTTCTGTTGCTTGTCCTTTGGTGTCAGATCTGAGAAATCATGGCTAAATCCAAGGTCATGAACGTTTATCCTCATGTTTTCTTCTAGACTCTGTTGTATTTTAAATATTATGTAAGCCCTTTGTCTTTTCTGAGTTAATTTTTGTATGTGATATGTGTTAAGGGTTCAGTTTCATTCATCTGCATATGGACAGCTATTTGCCCAGCACCGTTAGCAAGGAAGACAATTCTTTCCCTAATTTAATTTTGTCCACCCTTGTCAGAAAGCAAGTGACTGTATATAGTTTGGGTCACTTCTGGGCTTTCCACTCACTTCTGTTGATCTGTGCATACAGTTGACCCTTGAACAAAATGGGGGGTTGTATAGCTGACATCCCACAGAGTCAGAATACACATAAAACATCTCTCACCCCCCAAATTTAAGTATTATCCTAATCTCATTGCTTATTTTTACTGGAAGACTTACCAATAATATAAACAGTTAACACATACTTTGTACATTACACATGTTTTGTGCTATATTATGACTGTAAGGTAAGCTAGAAAAATCAAGTGTTTTTAATTGTCTTAAGTCTTATGTGAGAGGTACCCTCCCTATACCAAGAGGAAAGGAAAATCCTTTTCTTTGAAGACAAAGGGACAGAAAGAGGAATCTTAATGAGCAGGCCTTGATAAGTTCCCCTATTTACGACACTATCTCATACTCCTGAACCTGTCATATTTCTCCACAAATGTCCACTCCTTATCAAACCCAGCACAAATTGCTCAGGGCCAACTGCTTCTCTGGGTCTTCACTTCCTTGTGAAGTCTCCCATATCACATAAAACCTATTAATAAATGGGTGTGCTTTTCTCTGGTTAATCTTTGTCAGTTTCATTTTCAGACCCAGCAACCCTAAGAGGGTCAAGAACAACACCCCCAGCCCTTGCAGTGTTCCCAGTTGATACTAAGCACAGCACTCTACAGTGGGCATTATTCTATCTCTCAGATGAGTAAATTGAAGCTCCAAGCATTTAGATGACTGGCCTAAGATAGGGCTGCCTGTCTTGGGGTAAAAACACAGGATATAGTTCAGATGATAGCAAGAATTATGTTAATATAAGTATGTCCAAAAAATTATTTGTTCTGTGAAATTCAAATTTAACTTGTGTTTCTATTTCAACTTTAGACAAAAGTCCCAGTGCTTTTGTAAGATAGGCTTTTTCTCTGAGCCCAGGGCTCTTTCTACCACTACAAGGGAGGGGCCAACACTCCCCACCCAGACCTGCGAATGGACAGTCATAGAAACTGCCTCGGTCAGACCCTCAAATAGCTGTGGAAGCTAATAATTGTCACTACACCCATATAGACTTTTAGTTGGAATCTAATCCATACACGTTGGGGTAAAACATTATAACATTTTAAAGAAGTAAACAGTTTTTGTTGTAAATCCTCCTTATCCAAGGATAGCAGAAGCAGAACTTCCTGACTCTCTTCCTGGGATGTGCCACTGTGAACACAGAAATACAACAGAAAACATATTCTGGTCTTTGCCTCATTCCTGATCCTGGGCTCCTAAATCCTTGGGAATCTCCTGGGTAAGAGATTCTTTTATACTAAGTAGGTGGTTCTGGGTGGGTTCTGCTCAGGTGTCTGACAGGCAGAAAGCCCATGCCATGATTAGAAAGTTGGAATTTTCAGCCTCAACCCTCCATTCTCCAGAGAAAGTTGAGGAGAAAAAAATGGAGTTAATAATACATCATACAAGTGTCTCAAAATATGGATTTTGGAGAGCCTCCAGGTTGGCAAACACATCCATGTCGTGTACTGGGAGGGCGATGTGTTTTAACCCCACAGGGAAGAATGAAGCCTTCTCCTGGCCCAAGGCCGAAGCCTTCATAATTACAAAGAAGCTGTTAGAAACCATTTCTCATTTGCGGTACACCTGTGAGCACCAGTGATCAAGGCACCAGCTTCACTGGGCAAATCACTGTACATTTCACTGTACAAATTGTAGTGAAATGTAATGGATGTACCCCAATTTGCCAAAGCATTCATCTTCTGAAACACATCCTGATTTCTTTAAGTTTTTAGCCTTTATGAATAGAGCTATTATGTAAAACTGCATGGTGGCTTTTGTTGGGACATAGTTTTTCAAAGCAGTTGTATAAATACTGGTGATGCAATTCTTGAATGTCATGGTGAGACCTTTTTTAATTGTAAAATATTTTTATTGGCTCATTTTTGTTTTATGTATCTTTGTATATCTTGAGTACAAATCCTTTATCAAAAATGTATTTTGCAAATATTATCTTTTAGTTTGTGTCTTGTGTTTGGGTTCTCTGAGCAAGGTCTTTTAGAGTAGAAATTATAACTCTATAAATCACATGTGATTATTTTTCTTTTGTGAATAGGCCTTTGGTGTTGGGTTCATCAAGGTTGTGTAGATTTTCTTGCTTTAACTACAAATTTTATAATTTTGCATCTAAAATTTGACTATGAAAAAATTTTTTATGAGTGTACCACTAAAAATTATTTTTAATTAAAGTATTATTGACATACACTCTTATGAAGGTTTCACATGAAAGAACACTGCGGTCACTACATCCGCCCATATTATCAAGTCCCGTCCATGCCTCATTGCAGTCACTGTCCATCAGTGTAGTAAGATGCCGCAGAGTCACTTCTTGTCTTCTCTGTCCTACACTGTCTTCTCTGTGGTCCCCCACACCATGTGTGCCAATCATAATACCCCTCAATACACTTCTCCCTCCATTTTCACCTGCCCTCCCACACCCCTCCCCTTTGGTAACTGCTAGTCCCTTCTTGTAGTCTGTGAGTCCGCTGCTGTTTTGGTCCTTCATTTTTACTTTGCCTTTATTTTCCAGAAATGAGGGAAATCATTTGGCATTTGTCTTTCTCCACCTTGCTTATTTCACTGAGCATAATATCTTCCAGCTCCAACTATGTTGTTGCCTATGGTAGGATATGTTTTTTCTTATGACTAAGAAGTATTCCATTGTGTTTATGTACCACACCTTCTTTATTCATTGATCTCCTGATGGACACTTAGGTTGCTTCCATATCTTGGCTCTTGGAAAAAGTGCTGCAACAAATATAGTGGTGCATATGTCTTCTGGAATCTGAGAAACTATATTCTTTGGGTAAATTCCTAAGAGTGGAATTACCGGGTCAAATGGTATTTCTATTTTTAGTTTTCTAAGGAACATGCCTATGGGGAATTTCGAGTTAATTTTGGTGTAACTTGTAAAGCCTTTGCCTACTTCATTTCATTCATTTCACACTTAAAGTGGAGAAGACACAAGAAATTTGTGCCCATTGTGGCATGAATTTCCAAAGATTTGTGGTTCATCAGTTTAGCCACAAGGGGGCACCACCTTCACTGAGTTGTAAGCACGCATCCTGCAATGCTCACCGTGACCCGCAAGCGGCGCCTCGGCCCTCTTTGTGGATCAGCAGGGCTCATGCGCTGTCAGGACGCAGGCCTTTTCTCCCGGCTCTGACCGGTGCCGGTATTGCTCCGGATCCCCTGCAGCTCCGTGACACCGCGGGCCGCGTCCACAGGGGCACCTCGGTTTCCTGAGGAGCTGCAGTATGGAAAGGTAAGGAGAAGCTTTCTGTGCATATCCTACTGAGCGCTCCTCTTCAGGGGCCGGGAGAGGAAGGCCTGCGATGGTTAACTGAGTATTTGGGGAGTCTGGGCCACGACGGGTGCAGCTGAGTTCAGGGTGTGGCGGACGGCACTCAGGGAGAGTTGGGGCCCGTGCTGAGACAGGGCTGGGGCGGGTATGTGGTGTCCAGCGCTTCCCCGGCAGCCTGTGTCTCCACGCTGCGTTCCTCGGGCCCCTTGCAGTGGATGGATTGTCCACACCTGCGGGACACCTTCCAGGCTGCAGGCATCCTTCCTAACAAGGCTCTGAAATGAGAATGGGGGCGGAGGGGAGTTGGCTGCTTAAGCGGCTCGCTTACCTGTGCTTCAGCCTTTGCTGAGCGCCCAGCACACAGGGTGGTTTCTTGCGAAGGGTCCCCGAGGTGGGGTCCACCTGGGAGGCCCCCCTGGGCACAGCATGGTGCTGAAAAAGCCTGGCTCCTTGAGGGTGGCCAACACCCACTGCCTGAGACCGGGGCCAAGTGAGCCGGTTCTTCATGCCGAGCAGGTTGGGGGATGAAGGGCACTTGGTGTTCTGTTTAGACTCCCGCTTCTGCTTTGGCGAAACATGGGGTCTCCGTTGCTACAGGTCCACAGTGTAGTGGGAGGTCACGGCACGATGCCCGGGCTCTGCTTTCTCATGTCGGCTGTGGGGATGGGGTCCTGTGTGGTTCTATCCAGCCTGTTGGGTGTTTGCTTCTTTGTGAAGTGTGGTGGAATTTCGATGGGGGGGGGGGGGTCCCACGGAGTCTGAAGGTTCCTGTTGGTCGACAGGACTTGAAATAACCTAACCCACCCCCGCCCCATCCTGGTCTGCAGTGTCCACAGTGTTTAGGCCTCAAGCTTCAAGCCTCCCGCCTCATTGGTTAGGCTTCTCCTTAGGTACTTCATTCTTTACGATGCAGTTGTAAAGGGCATTGTTTTCTTAATGTCTCTTCCGGACGGTTGGTTATTGGTGAACAGAAGTAAACAACTTCTGTATGTTGATTTTGTATCCTGCTAGATTATTGATTTTATTTTTAGCTGTAACAGGTTTTTGGTGGAGCAGTGTGGAAACTGGAATTTAAAAATCCCAGTGTTCCACTCCAGGTCGTCCCAACACCCAAGCCCCGTGTCTGCAAGGGAATTTTACCACGTGCCTTGTAGTTTCTCCCGCAGGCTAAGTAGTGGACCACTTCGGGTGAACTGAATGGGGAGGGCTTGGCCTCTGTGACAGGGTGTGATGTCTGCTCTGCTTTTCTGGTGCAGGACCGACGTGGTTGTTCTGCAAAGTAATTTACTTTCCAGCAATTTCAAGCACACAGAAAACTTGCAGTGTCAGTACAAACACTCTTTACACTAAATGTCCCATGGTCCCACTTTACCACACCTGCCACTTCACACAAAATTCTCTTGGCCTCTACCCTAAATAGGGACAAGTTTATAGGGAGCCACCACCTGACCCTAAATGAGGGAAGTATTAGGGTCTCCACATGATAATCCAGTGCACAGACCCAGCACAGCGGTTTCCATCTACCCCAGCTGTGTGCAAATGTCTTTCTATTCTGATCACATTTCCTTTTTCTGGAACTCTTCCAGGGACATTAGCTCAGATGGGCTCCACCAGATCTCACGTAAGTGGGATCACATAGTATTCATCCTACTGTGACTGGCGCATTTCACTGAGAAAATTGGCTTTAGGATTCATCCATGCAGCAGGTGCCAGGATGCCCTTGTTCACACCACTGTGTGTAGAGGACACTTTGTTCATCCATTTGTCTGTGGACACGTGGGTCTTCTCCACCTTTTAACCATTGTGAGTCATGCAGTTGTGAGCATAGGTGTCCAAATATCTAAGTCCCTGCTTTTGGCAGATGCCCTGTTGTTTAGGCAGATGCCCTGAAATGGAATTGCTGCTCATATATTAACTGTATCTTAAAGTTTCTGGGGACACCTTCCCCACTCTCCACACCGTTTTCCAGGAGGCTGTGGACCATTTTCCTTACTCTATATGGCAGAAAAATACAGTTTATGGATCAACCCGTTTTTATCCATCCATTCACCCCTTGATGGGCATTTGAGTTGTTTCTGACTTTTTGCTGTGCTGATCAATGCTGCCAAGAACTCGTGGGCCAGTTTCTGTTTGAACATCATAGTCATTTCTTTGAAGTATTATCTAGGAGTGGATGTAGAACCACAATTAAGTAATTGTATTTTATCTTTATGAGGAAACACTAAGGTGTTGTACACAGGCTGCACGTTTTACATTTCCACAAGCAAAGGTTAGGGGCTCCAGTTCTTCTGCATCCTTTGCAATGTGTGATTTTCAGTTTTCCTGAATATAGCCATTCCCATGTGTGTGCAGGGAATTCTATGGGACACCTTTCCATGTGCTTGTTGGAGCATTTGTATGTCTTGGAGTCTCTCATCCATTTAAAAAGTTGGGATGTTGCCTTGTTGCACTGTACAACTTCATGGTGTATTCTGGATAACAGGCTCTTGTCAGATGTACAGTGTGCAGATATTTTCCTCTATTCCGTGACTTTTTCACTTCTTGGTTGGAATCTTTTGATGCAGAAAAGATTTTAATTTGGAGGAAATTAATTTATTCTTTCTCTTGTTGCTTGTACTTTGGTTTCAGATCTGAGAAACCATAGCTAAATCCAAGGTCATGAAGACTTATCCCCATGTTTTACCTATTACATGTAAGCCGTTATGTATTTTGAGTTAATTTTTGTATGTGATATAAGTTAGGATTCATTTTCATTCTTCTGCATGTAGACAGGAGGTTGCCAAGCACCATTTACTGGAAAGACACTTTCTCTCCATAAGTTAATGTTGTCCACCCTTGTCAGAAATCAACTGGATATTTCCATTCGGGTATGTTGATCTTTATATACAGTCGTCCCTTGAACAACATGGGGGCTAGTGGTGCTGATTCCCCCACAGAATCACAATCTACATAAAACATGTGACTCTGCCAAACCTTTGTTATCCTAAAACTGATTGCCTATTTTGACTGGAAGCCTTACCAATAATATAAACACTCGATTAACAATATTTTGTACATTATACCTACTATGTGCTATATTCTTACAGTAAAGTAAGCTAGAGAAAAGGTAACGTTTCAAATTGTTGACTTAACATTTTCCCAACATATTTGCAGGGAAAAATCAGTTTAAGTGGACCTGTGGAGTTCACATGAGTACTGTCCAAGGGTCAGCTGTGTATCTTTATGACAGTGTCACAGTGTTTCATTTACTGCTCACTTTGTACTAAGATTAGATTTTGGGAAGCCTGTGCCTCCAGCTTTGATTTTCTTTTTCAAGATTCTACTCAAGGGCTCATTGTGGTCCCTTGCAATTTAATATGTGACAGGATCAGCAGGAGCAATTCTTCCTAAAAAGCTTTGGGAATTTTCATACGAACCACATTGAGTCTGTAGGGTGCATTTGTGCCATTGCCATCTTAGAGATATTAAGTCTGCCATCACCACAGCAGGACCTTACATTTATTTTGCTTTTCTTTATTTTTCCTATTATCAATGTTTTATAATTTTAAATGCATAATACTTGCACTTAAATTAAGTCTGCTCCCATGTATATTATTAATGTTGACATTATTTAGTAGAGAATTTAAAAATTCCTTTTTTGATTATTCATTGCTAATGTATACAAGGAAAACATGTTTGTGTAATGTTCTTCTTTCTTGTAACTTCCCTTAGTTAATTTAGAACCTTACATTTGGAATTTAAGGGTTCAGAGCGTGGGGATTTAAGAATTTAGATATTTAGGATTAAAATAATACTGCCTAATATTTAATAAATGGAAGATTGGAACACAGTGAACAGTAGAGTTTGTCATAGGGGTTTTGTTTGAAATAAGACAATAGGAAGAGAAGTGGTTAGAACTATGGATAGAGTACATGAACGGGTTAGGGTATGGGAATGGGTTAGTGTTATGGTTAGGGTAATGTGATGGAGTGAGGCTATCAAATACAGCTAGGAGGCTTCAAACAAAATCCAGCCCTTTTCGACAACTTCCTCAGACTTTGCAGGCATGAAAGTGGTCTCAGGCTGCCTGGTAGTTCTGATGGGTTCAGAACCCTAGGTGGGAAATCTTTCTGGCCACCCAGATTTATTATCATCTGCTCTCCAGTGCTGCAGTGGACAAGTCTGAGGTCGTTTTCCTTGATATTTTGCATGTTTTTGTCATTTTCTTCTGTGCTAGTTTTTTAGGTATCTTACTCATGTTTTTCCGAGAAATTGTTGGTGAATTAACCACAATGTAAACTATATTTCCTTCATTGAGTTGAGTGCTCAGTGGGTCCTTATAACCTAAGAATTATGTTTTTGAGTTATTTAATATGTTCTTATAGTATTTCCTTTGAAGATTTTCTCCTTTTTCCCTTTTTTTTGACTGCATATTAATTTTGGTATAAAACTTTTCAACATTGACTTTCCAGTGTTCTTAACTTTTTTTTTGTATTGTCCCCTTCTCTAAATTTTTATTCTCCTTTCCGTGAGATTTCTTTAACCTCTGAATCCTTCCCTTGATTTTTTTGTTTCTTTTCCATTCTTCCTAATTTTTTTCTTTTAAATAATAGGCTCTTATGTGATGAATGCAGCATCTTAGCTCAATGGAGATATTAAATATGATTTCTTTGAAGTTTTCTTCTTTTACCAGTATTGTCTGTTTCCACTATTATACTTTTTTTCACGTTATTTTGGTCTTTTCTCCTAATTATTGTGGGCTTACTCAGATGTCTGGTGATCCTTCTCTTTCGCTTATTTAAGAGGTGAGGCACTGGAGATCTATCAAGAAATGGAGTGTGCCCATTTGTGGCACGTGCGCCTATATGTCTGTGGGCTTGTTTTCTGCCAGACTTTGTAGGGTGACTGGGTCCCCAGGTGGCATTCTCATTGCAGACACTAATAGTTTATCTGTAAGTCTTTTCAGTAGATGGGTTAATTTTCCCATAGGATGGCCCCTTGATCTCTTGTTTTGGGAATATCAGTCCAGATACTGGAGTTCTTGACCTGTTTGGATAGAGTTCCTGTAGGCCTGGAGGATCTCGTGCTCTGACATGCACATGTGTACTTTCTAACCTGGTTTTCACCCCTATTTTCTTCACTGCCGGTGTTACGACATTGTTGCTCTACAAAAAAGGGGAAAGTGGAGTAGACTTGGAGTCTTACTGCTCCTTTCACAGGCTTTCAAATGGTCTCCTGTTTCTGCCTTTGCCCACAAGCCACCTTCACAGGTGGTCCTGCAGCCTGTTTATGTTGATGCTGCCTCCTCAGACACTGAGGTTTGGCCATCCTCTGTGTCTCACATTCATCACCATTTCAACATACATTTTGCATATGTTGTTGTGTATCTAGATGTCTCCTACATTTGCTTTAAAAAATGGATTTCAGTTTTTTCTAAAGGCTTGTTCTGTTGACTTTTCAAGAAAATAAAGTTGGTAGAGACATCTCTGCTCTATCATCATAAAAGTAGAAGCCCTTTGAACAGAGGAATTTCAAAGGATTTTGAGTAGAGAAATGTATTGAATGAAAAGAGAATGTAATGTTATGAAAGTACTCTGTCCTTACTTTCACCTCTTTGTGACTTTCTAAATCTCTGTGCATCTTTGCCCTACAGTATCTGTGGGAGTTTGTTCAGATAGACTGGAAGCTGGTTAGAGGCTTTCATAATGACCAAACTGTGCCAGATAAATGGCATATTTTCTGCTTGGGCATTGTTAGCCCCATAATGCTGGGGTGTACACTCTGTCCTTACTCTGTTCTGGCATGAGTTTGGAAGACAGTGTCTGCTCTGATCAAGGTCAAGCAGGTTTGACAGATAAAAGCAAAAGGCTTAGAGGGCAACTAACCATGGCCTCATTCATTCCACCTGCTTTTGTGCAGCTTGCTTAAACCATGATGGTCTATGACTAGTCTTATCTGGTGATAATGTGTGGAAACCTACCGCATCGCAAGTGGCAGGATCCAGTCAGCATGAAGATTCTGTTTCCTGGAACTCGCTGGAAACTTACTTATTTTAAACGGAATGAGCTAGACCTGCAGTCATAAATGGCTACTAAGCTCCTTGGTATCCACTGTGGAAAATTGCCTTCTCTCTGTCCTCAGCATTTGAATATGCTGTCTATTGTGAGGAATTCTCCACTGAAAAGAAGCTCCCTTTTATGCCCACTCGGTTCTTCCCACCCCAGAATCTGAACACTGAGGGAACAGCACAGAAACACAGGACCAGTTGGAGGTGGTAGTAAGTGCACAGGGGTGATGGGCTGATCCTGGGGTAAGGCAAGGTGTGTTCTTGGGTACAGTCATGGAAATTCCTTCTAAGTAAACTGGTCCTCTGCCTTTAGTGTGAATTCTGTGACCTCCTACTGGACCGCCACAGTTTCCTTTCCCTTTTAAGTTGCCAGTGTTCATTTCTGTTATTTGTAGTTAAGAACCGGATTTGCACAGACTGGTTGATCTTGCGATTTCCCTCTGGTGACCCACCGTGAGCTAGATTTCTCTCTTGAAATGGTGTCCCAACACCTAGTCTTTTCTGAGGAGCTTTAGTGTCTGATTCGGACTTTAGGAAGCCCAAGTCCTCATGTTCAAGGTTTTTAAACTTTGTTTTATCTCTGTGGAACTCGTATGTGTGGAATGCACCAGAAATGAAAACACACACATCTACTACACAAAAGGAGAATATTTGCTCCCCTTTCTTTCCTTGTCATACCTTTTCATGGAAGAAATGATGTGGGTTTCATTAAATGTTTTTTTAATTTTGTTTTTCATTAAAAATTTTTCTTGTGGTAAAAAAATATTACAGAATTTACTATCTTAACTGCTTTTAATTGTACATTTTAGTAATGTTAAGTTTATTCACATTGTAAAACACAGTTCCAGAATTTTTTCACGTAAGTCTTGTTTGATTATAAAGAAAGGAAGGCTCAGTTGAGATAAAGAAGACTGTTTTTATAGAAGAATAATCTTTTGGCCATTTTCCATGAAGCAACTTAAAAGATTATTTATCTTTTAAAACTTTTGAATTTTTGTAATTTTAGATGATACTTGTGGAGTATTAAGTGTGTACCCAAGCATTGGTTATATTGGTAGCCCAATAAGTTTATATAAAAGTTTCCTTGTGTAAGTAATGATTTGGGGCCAAGTGTGACAACATTTCCCCATTTTACTTTGTTAATTGGAGCCTGAAGTAGACTGGAGATGGTTGCAGCTGGTCTTGAGGAGGAGCAGAAAGGCTCATTACCCAGCAGTGGTTCATTGTGGCATCTCTTCTCCTTTTCTTTTCCATGAATGGAGACAAGATGTATTAGCATCTTGTTAACACTGGTGGAGGCTCAGAATTGCACCACAAAATCTCCTACGTTTTATGAAGCTGTGTTATTCCCAAGTGAAGTGTTTATGTAAGACTTTTGGGATTATCATTGTGAGGGATATATTTAGTGTATTTGGGTTTGTCTTTTGAAGCATGAGGGACCAACTCTCTTAATTAGCAGATTTTCAAATCCCTGATTCACACATATATTATTCAATAGAGTTATTCATATGTATGTGTGGCACACACACATACCCACACATAAATATATGAAATGCTGTTTAGATAACGGTCTCACAGGGAGTTGTTAGAAACTGTTATTTAAAGTTTTAAAACTGAACTGGTTACTCAGTGGTCTTTTTGTCATTATTTCTTTTTCCCAGCCCTAAAATGAATATGAAAGCAGTGAATATTAGAAAAATGAGAATGATAAAGAAGAGTGGGTGTAATCAGTTTTATCTTTCAAGGAAGTCAGCAAACATTTGGTCTTTGTGTTTTTTTAAATATTAAGATATTACTGATATACTCTCTTATGAAGGTTTCACCTGAAAAACAGTGTGTTTACTACAATCACCCATATTATTGAGTCCCCCCAAACATCTTTTTTTTTGGATCATTCTGTATTTACCATTTTGTGCCCTCCTTTGTTGTCTAATAAAAATAGTTTCCAAATACAGGTAACTTAATTTTAGATACATGTCATTCCTTTAAAGGATTTTTTTTGTTAATGTAATCATTTATCTGCTATAGGCTATTTTGTTTGTTACTAGCCATATTAGTTTGCAACTGGCAAGCTATTCCAAAGAGTTTGTTAAATTGAATGTTATTTTAGAAAGTACATTTTCATATTAGGCTATTTCACTGTTTGTTTTAGTAATCTGTCAAAAAAAAATACTTTGGGGCATACTGTTGTCAGGCTATGATGGGTTATGTTGGTGGCCCCGGATGAGTTCAAGGTCAAGAAATAGTCACTTGGTGAAATGGAAACTAGGAGAAGTTAAAATGATTATTTTCTGTGTTGCCGGCAAAACCATAATTGTTTTTCTCAGGGCCTAGGACTTCCCAAAGTCACAGAATAAAGATAGCTCTCTGCCCAGAGCATCCATTTGACTTGAGGATTTTCAATACATTGTGAAACATAACAAGTTTTAGTAGCAAGACAAACACTGATATATTGTGAGGCAGGATGCCTTGACTGATTTCCCTGAATTTTTAAGATTAAAATGCCATATTCAATTTAAGAAATTTAAGATTTAAGAAATTTTACATTAGCAAGGAATACTTCAAATTATATCCTCAAATCCCCTATATCATGAGTTGGGATATTTGGTGAATACTTTAGACATTGTGTGCCACATAGTTCTCTCCTGCATATTCTGTTTGGTTGTTTTGTTTTGGTTTCTAACCCTTTAGAAATGACAACAGCACACTTGCTCACAGGCTCCTCCATTGCTGACCCCTGCTGTAGACAGTCCATTCACATTTCCTGCTACCTCCTGGGGCTCCTCAGTGATCACACTTGAGAAACACAGGCTTGGCTGTTCCCAAACTATCCTTCATGAAAATTAAGCATATATTTAGGCAGAATTGAAAAGAATGTAGTGATGGACAGAAATTTTGACCTATGTTGAAGCCCAACTGGGTGCAGCAGTTATGTGCTAATAGAACTCTTCAGAGACAAAAAGGGAAGCTAAAGTTCCAAATTTCATTGTTGTTCACAGGAGATTTTGCTCTGTCTTTAAAATGTAGACATTATTAATATAGGGTTAATGGCTACATCTACAGAGTGAAGCCCTGCAAGTAGCCCCACCCCATTTGCCTCACCTCATTACCCAGTTGGTTGCCAAATCCTGTCTTTTCACCTCCTGAATAAGTCGGTACTGTTTCTGTCCCAAAATCCAATTTGAGCAGGCCTTGTTGTTGATCTTCCTCTAATTGACCAGGACTCTCATTATTTCCCTCTCCCCCGTGCCCAGAAAACCTTATTACTCTTAGGACATTTATTATCTTGGTGTGTTTGTTTTCGTGTATTTGCCTTCAGCTAGGCTCTGAGTGCCTTGTGCTTGTCCTCAGCTGGCTCTGTGGTGTCTTTACTCTAGGGTCTGTCACCTGTTGTGATGCTAGGAACACAGAATGTACTCAACAAAAATTGTTATGTGAAGGGGCAATAGCTACAGGTGTTTTCAGCTGAGTGTGTGTAACCAGTTCTTTTGGGTCTCACCTCATCCAGCATTTGCACACTTGTTCTAATAGCAGTCAGAGCCAAGTGTCTCCAAAGCAATCTTACTGAACCTTCTGGTTTTTATGATGAAACCTGTTTGTGAAATTGCCTCAATTAGAAGCTCGCATATCCTGCAGTTAATATTTTCTTAGGAAATTTGATCTGAATTTAAAAATCAGTATTATTCTGTCTAAAACATCACTTACCTAATCAAGGAGGTCTTCACTTCTCTTACCTTCTGTCCGAATGTTTAGTCTTCCATTTTCACTTTACTTTGTTGTCTGCCACAGTGTTCTACAGTGATGAGGCCCTGGGGCATGTCTTTCTTAAAAACAATGCCTTGTGCTGTGAGTATTGAAAGGCCACCCCTGTTGTGCTTCCAGCCATTTATCTTATGTAATCCAAACTGGTGATTTTCTTTCCATTGAAAGTTTTCTCTCATTCTTAGCTTTATGCAGCAAAGTTAATGAAAAGGAAACAGAACGCTTAAGATTCTAGGGCAATGTTAATGCCAATGTTCAGACAGTAAAGCCTGTTTACAGGAGTGTCAAAGGTTATGAGTAAGTTTTCCTCTGCCCCTATTTTCATGTGACCTCTCCCAAGACCCCAAGATGTATCTTTTTATGAGTTTCTGCTTGCAGTTTTATGATCACCCTGTCCCTCATACTAGTGTCTATAATCCTTGATTTTAAATTAGGACAGTATTTACTTCTTTCTTAAATAAATAACAAATTTGCATTCTTAGAACTTCTCTCATCTCACCCATTTGATTTATACATGGAAAATTGTTAGTTTTTAATTCTCATTCTCTTCTGTAACTAATAACTATTTTAAAGTAAAAATACAATACATGTTATATTTGTATTGTTTTAGACATGTAAATACTGTTCTCTACAGAGCTGTTCAGTTGTGTGAGCAGTGAGAGGAGGGCAAATAATCCTATTTTACTAAATTACTGTGGTTTAAGAAGGACGTAAATGTCAATAGCCAAGAGATTATCTTTCTTAATTAATTTTGTTCTTTCCACTTACTCCTCTGATATTTCTTAAAATTTTATTACTGGTTTCCTTTCCTGTTGAGCAGAAGAAAGCTTTTTCCATGCAATTTCGGTTGGTGCTTGTAGACACACCTGCTTGCTCTTCCTTCTTCTACCAGTAGGGTTTGAATTGGGAATTTAAAATCCTCAGCAGCATATTCTTTTTTTTGTATTTCGCATAAAAATTGCTGAATGAAGCTGTTTCAGACAACTGCATTGCACATATCCTACCAGGATTAGAACTGCCAACTATGTTTTCCTTCTATACTCAGATTCCCTAAAATGGAATATAGCATTAATGATCCATATCCACTAAATGAGGAAACTGCCCAGGGGCTACCCTCAGGCTTAAAAGACATTATTAGAAGGATCCTGTGGTCATTTTCCACAGCTGCAGCAACTCATAGTCTTAGAAAGAATGTCTTTAAAAAATTCTGTGGGAAACAAGATTTGCTGTGGCTCACTGAGAACCTGTGGCTGAGACTGTTCATTCGGGCCTCATGCTTTTCTTGCTCCTTGTACTGTTCTGTCAGTGAAGTGTCACGAGAGAGCATGGGTTGTGGGACAGCCTTCCAGTGTGTCTGCTGTGGGCCCTCCTCACTGCTCCTGGGGCACTGGTTGGATGGAGCACATCCCTGTCTCTGTCTGAGATGGTTTTTGTGCACATGACCATCCCATTGTAGAACCGGGAGTTCCCTAGTGAGCTCTGAAGAAAGGCTCTTGTGGGCTCTGCCAGTTGTAGATTTTATCAGGAGCTTATGAATGTCTCTCACACTGGTTCTCACTGGAACACAAGCAAGTACAGGTGAAGTAAGCTTTTTTTCTTTTCCTTTTCAACAGCTGTTTAGCTTGCTTTATTCTTAAAATTGTAGTGTTTCAGTAAATGTGCCATTAGGAAAAGTGTCAGTTATGCTGATATCTATATAATTCAGAAATTTTCTTTTCATAGGCAGTTGGCACTACAAGCAAAGTGAATTTATCATCCCTTTTCCTAAATGAAATAAAAATGTATTGTCTTCTGAAATGGGGCAAATTTATCTTGAATACACTTTGTGTGTCTGTGCCTTCTCAAAAGACATATTATCTGATCATTGTTGTTATAGTTACAGAAGGTTGATTGCCCAGAATGTGCAATTTGCAGGTGTGCATTTACAAGCACTTCAGAGACAGTATCTTTGAAAATAAGAAATTCAGCAAGGCTATCTAGAGACTTAATAGTGAGTTTTTAAAGTATTGTATTTTTAACTTTCATAGTATGAACTCTAATATATATATTTAAAAATAGATGCCTGATAAGTGAAGTGAATATAAGAAAACAGATCTTCCTCTTTTATTGGGCAATGCCTCAGGACAAAATATAAGAATGTATATCTTAATAGGTTGTGATTTTTAAATTTCTATTTTAAACTATTTCACATCATACTGTATGTTATTATCTCTGAAAAGAGGTATTAACTATTAATAAATCATAGATTTTAGATTATCACTCCCCTACTCTGCTTAAATATGACAAAAAAAAATTTTACCTCTTATTTCAGATTCATCAGTACACTCAAAAACTTTTGAATGTCAGAAAGTTTTTTTTTTTACACAATTCTTTAAAACCTGTAGTTAATAGAGTAGAAATCGGATTTACACAAATTATGTTACTAGCATGAGGTTAATCTAAATCATGGCACATTGGAGAGGGTTGGAAGATGGCGTCGTGAGTAGAACAGTGGAAATCTCCTCCCAAAACCACAAATATCTATGAAAATATAACAAAGACAACCCCTCCTAGAATGAAGACAAGAGGACACAGGACAATATCAAGACCACATCCGCAGCAGAGAGAACGCAGCGCCTCATGAATGGGGTAAGATACAAGCCACAGCGTGGTGGGAGCCAAGCGCCCATCCCCCCAACTCCCGGCAGGAGGAGAATAGGCAGAGCGGGAGGGAGATTGAGCACAGGACTACCGAACACACAGCCCCAGCCATCCGGGCCAGTGTGCAGGGCCCTGGATACTAGGAAAACAAGGCAGCAATAGTGAGCGGGCACCGGAGGCCGGGCCCCAGAGGACATAAGAAAAGTGAGCCAGATTTTGTTTTTTTCTGTTTTGTTTTGGCTAGCGCTTTTTGGAAGTCTTAGAGATAGGGACCCCAATGCTAGGGAAAGAGGGCTGCAAGACCGGTGAGCAGATGCCTGAGGCTGGCACCGGAGAATTAAAAAAAACGAGTGGCCACTTTTATTTTTAATTAAATTTTTTTTTGTGGTCGTTGTTTTGTTTCAGCGGGTGCTTTTTGGAAGTCTTAAAGGGGCAGGGCGGGACACTATATCCAGAGGTAAGGAATCTGGGGATCGCAGGGCAGTCTAACCCCTGGGCTCCAGGGAATAGGGAGGCACCTTACAGAGATAAATAGTCTCCATGCCGCTCCCTCTCCAATGCCACTTCACCACTTTGGAGCAGGGGCCCGAACCAGGCCACGCCCACAGTCACAGTGGAGATGAACTCCATAGCAGCCAGGCAGGAAGCAGAAACCCTGTCTGCATGCAGCTGTCCAGCACAAGCCACTAGAGGTTGCTTTTCTCCCAGGAGAGGAAGGCCACAAACGAACAAGAAGGGAAGTTCTTCCAGCCGTCATTTGTTCCAGCTCTGCAAACTATTCCTATCACCATGAAAAGGCAGAGCTACAGGCAAAGATCACAGAGACAACACCAGAGACGGAGACAGACCTAACCAGTCTTCCTGACAAAGAATTCAAAATGAGAATCATAAACACGCTGACAGAGATGCAGAGAAATACGCAAGAGAAATGGAATGAAGTCCGGAGGGAGATCACACATGCCAGAAAGGAGATTGCAGAAATGAAAAAAAAACTCTGGAAGGGTTTATAAGCAGAATGGATAAGATGCAAGAGGCCATTGATGGAATTGAATCCAGAGAACAGGAACGCATAGAAGCTGACAGAGAGAGAGATAAAAGGATCTCCAGGAATGAAACAATGTTAAGAAAACTGTGTGACCAATCTAAAAGGAACAATATCCATATTATACGGGTTCCAGAAGAAGAAGAGATAGGAAAAGAGATGGAAAGTATCTTAGAAGAAATAATTGCTGAAAACTTCCCCAAACTGGGGGAGGAAAAAATCGAACAGACCACGGAAATACACAGAACCCCCAACAGAAAGTATCCAAGGAGGACAAAACCAAGACACATAATAATTGAAATGGCGAAGATCATGGACAAAGAAAGCGTTTTAAGGCAGCTAGAGAAAAAAGGTCACCTATAAAAGAAAACCCATCAGGCTAACATCAGACTTCTTGACAGAAACCATACAGGCCAGAAGAGAATGGCATGATATATTTAATACAATGAAACAGAAGGCCTTGCACCAACTATACTGTATCCAGCACAACTATCATTCAAATATGATGGTGGGATTAAACAATTCCAAGACAAACAAAAGCTGAGGGAATTTTCTTCCCACAAACCACCTCTACAAAACATCTTACAGGGACTGCTCTAGATGGGAGCACTCCTAGAAAGAGCACAGCACAAAACACCCAACATATGAAGAATCGAGGAGGAGGAATAAGAAGGGAGAGAAGAAAATAATCTCCAGATAGTGTATATAATAGCTCAATAAGTGAGCTTATTTAGGCAGTAAGATAATAAAGAAGCTAACCTTAAACCTTTGGTAACCACAAATCTAAAGCCTGCAATGGCAATAAGTACATATTTTTCAATAGTCACCCTAAATGTAAATGAACTTAATACACCAATCAAAAGACACGAAGTAACAGAATGGATAAAAAAACAAGACCCATGTATATGCTGCTTACAAGAAACTCACCTCAAACCCAAAGACATGCACAGGCTAAAAGTCAAGGGATGGGAAAACATATTTCAAGCAAACAACAGCGAGAAGAAAGCAGGGATTGCAGTACTAATATCAGACAAAATAGACTTCAAAACAAAGAAAGTAACAGACAAAGAAGGACACTACATAATGATAAAGGGCTCAGTCCAACAAGAGGATATAACCATTCTAAATATATATGCACCCAACACAGGAGCACCAGCATATGTGAAACAAATACTAACAGAACTAAAGGGGGAAATAGACTGCAATGCATTCATTCTAGGAGACTTCAACACACCACTCAACCCAAAGGATAGATCCACTGGTCAGAAAATAAGTAAGGACAGTGAAGCACTGAACAACACAGTAGAGCAGATGGACCTAATAGACATCTATAGAACTCTACATCCTAAAGCAACAGGATACACATTCTTCTCAAGTGCACATGGAACATTCTCCAGAATAGACCACATACTAGGACACAAAAAGAGCCTCAGAAAATTCCAAAGATTGAAATCCTACCAACCAACTTTACAGACAACAAAGGCATAAAACTAGAAATAATCTGTACAAAGAAAGTAAAGAGGCTCACAAACACATGGAGGCTAAACAACACGCTCCTAAATAATCAATGGATCAATGACGAAATCAAAATGGAGATCCAGCAATATATGGAAACAAATGACAACAACAACACTAAGCCCCAACTTCTGTGTGACGCAGCAAAAGCACTCTTAAGAGGAAAGTATATAGCGATCCAGGCACACTAGAAGGAGCAAGAACAATCTCAAATGAATAGTCTAACATCACAATTATCAAAATTGGAAAAAGAAGAACAAATGAGGCCTAAATCAGCAGAAGGGGGACATAATAAAGATAAGCGAAGAAATAAGCAAAATTGAGAAGAGTAAAACAATAGCAAACATCAATGAAACCAAGAGGTGGTTATTTGACAAAAACAAAATAGATAAGCCACTAGCCAAAGTTGTTAAGGGAAAAAGAGAATCAACACAATCCAACAGAATCACAAATGAGAACGGAAAAATCATGACAGACTCCACAGATATACAAAGAATTATTAAATACTACTATGTAAATCTATATGCCAAAAAGCTGAAAAACCTAGAAGAAATGGACAACTTCCTAGAAATATACAACCTTCCAAGACTGACCAAGGAAGAAACACAAAAGTTAAACAAACCAATTACGAGCAAAGAAATTGAAACGGTAATCAAAAAGCTACCAAAGAACAAAATACCCGGGCAGGATGGATTTACTTCAGAATTTTATCAGACACACAGAGAAGACATAATACCCATTCTCCTTAAAGTTTTCCAAAAAATAGAAGAGGAGGGAATACTCCCAAACTCATTCTATGAAGCCAAAATCACCCTAATACCAAAACCAGGCAAAGACCACACCAAAAAAGAAAATTACAAACCAATATCCCTGATGAATGTATATGCAAAAATACTTAATAAAATATTAGCAAACCGAATACAAAAGTATTTCAAAAGGATCAAACTCCATGACCAAGTGGGATTCATCCCAGGGATGATAGGATGGTACAACATTCAAAAATCCATCAACATCATCCACCGCATCAACAAAAAGAAAGACAAAAACCACATGATCATCTCCATAGCTGAAAAAACATTCGACAAAATTCAGCATCCATTCAAGATAAAAACTCTCAGCAAAATGGGAATAGAGGGCAAGTTCCTCAACATAATAAAGGCCATATATCATAAACACACAGACAACATTATACTGAACAGCGAGAAGCTGAAAGCTTTTCCTCTGAGATCGGGAACTAGACAGGGATGCCCACTCTCCCCACTGCTGTTTAACATAGTACTGGACGTCCTAGCCATGGCAATCAGACAAAACAAAGAAATACAAGGAATCCAGATTGGTAAAGAAGAAGTTAAACTGTCACCATTTGCAGATGACGTGATATTGTACATAGAAAACCCTAAAGACTCCACCCCAAAATTACTAGAACTGATATCGGAATACAGCAAAGTTGCAGGATAAAAATTAACACACAGAAATCGGTAGCTTTCCCATACACGAACAATGAACCAATAGAAAGGGATATCAGGAAAGCAATTCCATTCACAATTGCATAAAAAAGAATAAACTACCTAGGAATAAATCTATCCAAAGATGTGAATCACCTATATTCTGAACACTACAAGTCACTCTTAAGAGAAATTAAAAGGGACACTTACAAATGGAAACTCATCCCATGGTCGTGGATAGGAAGAATTAATATCGTCAAAATGGACATCCTGCCCAAAGCAATATACAGATTTGATGCAATCCCTATCAAATTCACAGCAACATTCTTCAATGAACTTGAACAAATAATTCAAAAATTCATATGGAACCACCAAAGACCCCAAATAGCCAAAGCAATCCTGAGAAAGAAGAATAAAGTATAGGGGATCTCACTCACCAATGTCAAGCTCTACTATAAAGCAATAGTAATCAACACAATTTGGTACTGGCACAAGAACAGAGCCACCGACCAGAGGAACAGACTAGAGATTCCAGACATTAACCCAAACATATATGGTCTATTAATATTTGATAAAGGAGTCATGGACACACAATGGCAAAATGACAGTCTCTTCAACAGATAATGCTGGCAAAACTGGACAGCTACATGTAGGAGAATGAAACTGGACCTTTGTCTAACCCCATATACAAAAGTAAATTCAAAATGGATCAAAAATCTGAATGTAAGCCATGAAACCATTAAACTCGTGGAAAAAAACATAGGCAAAAACCTCTTAGACATAAACTTGAGTGACTTCTTCTTGAACATATCTCCCCGGGCAAGGAAAACAACAGCAAAAATGAACAAGTGGGACTATATTAAGCTGAAAATCTTCTGCACAGAAAAAGACACCGTCAATAGAACAAAAAGGAACCCTACAGTATGGGAGAATATATTTGTGAATGACAGATCAGATAAAGGCTTGATGTCGAAAATATATAAAGAGTTCACACGCCTCAACAAGCAAAAATCAAATAATCCAATTAAAAAATGGGCAGAGGAACTGAACAGACAGTTCTCTATAAAAGAAATACAGATGGCCAACAGAAACATGAAAAGATGCTCCACATCACTAATTATCAGAGCAAAGCAAATTAAAAATACAATGAGGCATCACCACACACCAGTAAGGATGGTTGCCATCCAAAAGACAAACAACAACAAATGTTGGCGAGGCTGTGGAGAAAGGGAACCCTCCTACACTGCTGGTGGGAAAGTAATCTAGTACAACCATTGTGGAAAGCAGTATGGAGGTTCATCAAAATGCTCAAAACAGACTTACCATTTGATCCAGGATTTCCATTCCTAGGAATTTACCCTAAGAACGCAGCAATCAAGTCTGAGAAAGACAGATGCACCCCTATGTGTATCACAGCACTATTTACAAAAGCCAAGAATTGAAAACAACTTGATGTCCATCGGTAGATGAATGGATAAAGAAGATGTGGTACATATACACAATGGAATACTACTCAGCCATAAGAGGGCAAATCCTACAATTTGCAGCAACATGATGGAGCTGGAGGGTATTATGCTCAGTTAAATAAGCCAAGCGGAGAAAGAGAAATACCAAATGGTTTCACTCATCTGTGGAGTATAAGAACAAAGGAAAAACTGAAGGAACAAAACAACAGCAGAATCACAGAACCCAAGAATGGACTAACAGGTATCAAAGGGAAAGGGACTGAGGAGGATGTGTGGGTAGGGAGGGATAAGGGTTGGGATGAAGAAGGGGGGTATTAAGATCAGCATGCATAGGGGGGTGGGAGAAAGGGGAGGGCTGTACAACACAGAGAAGACAAGTAGTGATTCTACAACATTTAGCTATGCTGATGGACAGTGACTGGAAAGGGGTTTATAGCGGGGATCTGGTATAGGGGAGAGCGTAGTAAACATAATATTCTTCATGAAAGTGTAGATTAAAGATAACAAAAAAAAGAAAAGGGGGATTATTCCATGACAGGATAAAACTAACTGTAAATCAACAATTAATGCATGGTTTAAATATCCTTAACTTTGATCACTTAAAGTGTGTCAGATGATTGGCTATGGAGGTACACTTTTGCGATAATATACTTTTCTCTTAAAAAAAATAGCAGTTCCTATTTGGTGACCTCCAATGTGTTCCACACAATGGTATAAAGGGCAGATCAAAGTGTGGGAAAAGGGTCTGTTTGTATTTATGCAGAGGATCAAAGCCTAATGTGTCTACCCAGTAAATGAACTAAGATACGATGTGAAGACGAACTTCCAACATCTCTCTCTGGAAGAGTCATACAAGAAGATGATGATCAAAAAACCTCAACAAGGACCCAGGCGATGCTGCAGTTGTAGCTGCATTCATTCCACTGGTTCCCGGACTTTCCATTGTAATGAAGAAGGAGATATCTAAGCTGGCCTGTGCATACAGTAAAACAACAAATTTGACTGGATCTACACTGTTGGAACTAAACCAAGATTTAGGAGAAGTGCAAGTTGTAGCACTCCAAAATCTTACAACTACAGACTATCTACTGTTAGAAGAACATATGGGATGTGAACAGTTCCCAGGAATGGGCTGTTTTAATTTGTCTGATTTATCTCAGACTGTTCAAGTACAGTTGGACAATATCCATCATATCATAAACAAATTTTCACAAATGCCTAGGGTGCCTAACTGGATTTCTTGGCTCACTGGAGATGGCTTGTAATTGTACATCTGCTTTGGTTATGTAACTGTACTCCTATTATGTTAATGGGTGCGTGCAATTTAATTAGTAGTTTAAAACCTATAATGCTTAAATTACTCTACAAGAAGATATGTCAAAGAAATAATCTCCCCATGTTTTCTTCCATCTGTTACCTCTACAGCTTTTCTTCTTCCTTCCTAATTACAAACCTTAAATAGAATTCCTGTCTCATATCAAATTTACCGAGTATCATAATTCCTCCAAGTGCTAAAGCTACCTCAAGACAAATGGTGGGCATAGAAGCCACAGGGCATAAATCTGCATAGAAGTAAAAAGCTAACCTTTTCAAACAATTATACTTCTCTCTCAATTCCCAACTTTACATCTCCCTGTATGGCCCCGGAAGACTGGTTAGCCAGAGACGGGTAAGATTTCTCAAGGGAGGAACAACCTAAGACAGGCCCAGTCACAGGGGCCCCATCAGGTGAGAAACTGGGGATCAACAGAGGTGAGGCTTAAAACCTCTCCCGCCCTGTTTTGAGAGAAATATTCTGCATGCATGGATATTTTATTGCCCTTGTCTAGCTTGGATCATCACATAGTCTACAGTCACACACCCGATCATCTACATTTGCTCTCTTACAACACTTATCTAAGTTTTCTACCTTTATCTTACATCTACCTACCACTTCAGCATTTTATTTAAAATGATAATAATAATAATAATAATAAAGTGAGAAATGTGGGATCCACATATAAATCAAGTATAAAAATCAAACGAATATTCATATTTCACATGATTGTTTATGGCTCATAATGTGTGATCAAAACTGAAAGTTTCTGTGATGACTGCCCTTTGCACTGTTCACCGTGTAAGAACTTATTCACTATGTAAGAATTTGTTCACCATGTAAGAACTTGTTCATTATACTTTAGAAGATTGGAGACTGTTGAGAATTAGGCTTCGGGTTGATTGAGGATTGTGCATTGAGTCCCCTATACAGAGTTTTATAGTTGGTAACTACCATTTGATCAATAAATAAAATATATGCCCTCTCAAACATATATATTTATTACATCAGCAATTTCTCTGGAAACTGTTGATCTATAAAAAGTGGATCCTAGTATTTAACTTAGTTTTCTTGATTTCACTTGACCATTCAGAAACAGAAGCTCCATGGGGGTACCCACGGATTCAGCCTACCATTTTCCAGTGTCTGAGATGTTCATCCTGAGCCAGGGTGGAAGTCCATGGGGCAGCGTTTGAGCCTCCCGTTCAGAACCATTCACCTTTATCCCATCTTGTTGTTCATTTTTTGTCCTGGAAATCGCTCACTCTGAGCCTGCCCTGTGAGGCCCAGGCAGCACTCGCAGCTACAGGCTCTGAAAGGTGGAGCCCATTTCCTACCCTCCCTGCAGTACATACACGTGAGAGGGCCAGAAAGCCCACCCAGAGACAGATACAGATAGCATGAGTGTGCATAATTGCCCCTACACAGGCAGGACAGAGCATCTCATGGCCTGCAGGCCCTGTGTGGGCATGGGGCAGTTCTCAGAAGTGGACAGGGCAGGAGGTAGGTGGTCACAGAACACAGGCCATATTGGCTCTGGGTGTTTGTCTGGCACAGAATTCTAAAGTAATTTAAGTGGGTTGCTTTTATTTAAAATACAGATTTCTCCCTTTTTTTGAGAAATTGGAAGGCAAGGAAACCCTGGCAGGACCCACTTCCTCTTGTGGCTGGTTGGCCAGTAGTGGGCCCACCATGTTCCTACCCAAGAGAAAAGGAAGCCTTTTCACTCATAATTTTCAGGAAGAAAATCATCAAGTATGTTACTTTGGTAGATTCAGGTATTGCCAGAAATAAAAGTTTCTACTTCCCTGCCTTTCAGGGGGAGAATCAAGAGACAAGACAACTGGTAAATCATGTCCTGGTCCCAGTAGCTAGCAGCTGACCATGGGCCACCATAGGGATGGCCGGTGTGCTCCTCGTCTGTGTCCGACCTCGGCTGGCCCTGAGTAGGGCGGCCCACAAACACCTGCCCCGCCCCTGAGCCCACGGAGAAGCACCTCTGAGGAGTCAGCAGGGGTTGGAAATGAGGTTTCCTTTCCACTTTTACATCTGGCAGGTCAGGAAGGTGAGATTTAAATCTAGCCTCTGGGTTAAGTTTATCATTTTATTTTGATTCCCGATATCTCTGTTCATTACATTTACAATGGTACTGCTAATGTGAATTTTCTCGTCAACACAATCCAGTAACTGACTTTTTAAAAATAAATAAGTGGAACCTTATGGAAAACAAGTGGAAGATGATGTAGGTGCATGTTGCAGCTACTGTGGTACTCAGCACACACCTGCGTACCTGGTGTGTCACTGGGACAGAAACCACGTGCACCACTGGTAACTTTGCTTGCTGTTAGAAGGTGTTTTTGGTAGACATGGGAATAGTAGGACTGCATGATTGCTTTCAACCAAATCAGGACTGTGTTGGGTTTTTTATTTTTATTTATATTTGTATTTTATTTATTTTATTTTTTGTAGATAATTATTTTTTATTGAAGGGTAGTTGACACACAGTATTACATTAGTATCAGGTGTACAACACAGTGATTCAACATTTATATACATGATAATTCTAGATACCAGCTATCACCATACAAAGTTGTTATAATATTTTGACTATATTCCTTATGCTACACATTACATCATAGTTACTTATTTATTTTACAATTGGAAGTCTGTATTTTTTATTTTTTTTTGAGAGGGCACCTCTCACACTTATTGAACAAATGGTTGTTAACAATAAAAATAAAATTCTGTATAGGGGGGTCAGTGCTCAATGCCCAATCATGAATCCACACCAAGCCTAATTTTCGTCAGTGTCCAATCTTCTGAAGCATAACAAACAAGTTCTTACATGCAGAACAAATTCTTACATAGTGAATAAGTTACATGGTGAACAGTACAAGGGCAGTCATCACAGAAACTTTCGGTTTTGCTCATGCATTATGAACTATAAACAATCAGTTCAAATATGAATATTCGTTTGATTTTTATACTTGATTTATAGCTGGATACCACATTTCTCTCCTTATTATTATTATTTTAAATAAAAAGCTGAAGTGGTAGGTTGATGCAAGATAAAGGTAGAGAACAGTTTACTGTTGTAAGAGAGCGAATGAAGATGATCGGGTGTGTGCCTGTAGACTATGTGTTAACAAAAGCTAGACAAGGGCAATAAAGTATCCACGGATGCAGAAGATTTCTCTCAGAACAGGGGGGTTGAGGTTCTCAGCCTCACCTCTGTTGATCCCCAATTTCTCACCTGATGGCCCCCCTGCGACTGTGCCTGTCTTAGGTTATTCCTCCCGTGAGGAATCTTACCCGTCTCTGGCTAACCAGTCATCTTCCGGGGCCATACAGGGAGATGTAAATTTGGTAAGAGAGAGAGAAGCCTTATCGTTTGAAAAGGTTAGCTTTTTACTTCTATGCAGATTTATGCCCTGTGGCTTCTATGCCCAGCATTTGTCTTGAGGTATCTTTAGCACTTGCAGGAATTATGATACTCGGTAAATTTGATATGAGACAGGAATTCTATTTAAGGTTTATAATTAGGAAGGAAGAAGAAATGCTATAGAAGTAGCAGGCAGAAGAAAACATGGGAAGATTGATTATTTCTTTGACATATCTTCTTGTAGTGTAACTTCAGCATGTATAGGTTTTAAACTACTAATTAAATTGCGCAGACACATTAACATAATATGGGTACAGTTACATACCCAAAGCAGACCTATATTTATCAGCCATCTCCAGTGTAACCAAGAAAACCAGTTAGGCACCTTAGGCATTTGTGAAAACTTATCTATGATATGGTGGATATTGTCTAACTGAACTTGAACAGTCTGGGAGAAATCAGACAAATTAAAACAACCCATTCCTGGGGACTGTTCACATCCCATATGTTCATTTAACAGTAAAAAGTCTGTAGTTGTAAGATTTTGGAGTGCTACAACTTGCACTTCTCCTAATTCTTGGTTGAGTTCCAACAAAATAGATCCAGTCAAATTTGTTGTTTTACTGTATGCACAGGCCAGCTTAGATATCTCCTTCTTCATTCCCATGACAATTCCAGGAATTGGTGCAATGAGTGCATCTACACCTGCTTTTTTTTTAATCATTAATCTACACTTACATGATGAACACTTTGTTTACTAGGCTCACCCCTTTACCAGGTCCCCCCTTTACATTCACTGTCCATCAGCGTAGTAAAATGTTATAGAATCACTATTTGTCTTCTCTGTGTTGTCCAGCCCTCCCCTTTCTCCCACCCCCCAATCGATGCTAATCTTAATACCCCCCTTTTACTCCCCCCTTATCCCTCTCTACCCACCCATCCTCCCCATTCCCTCTCCCATTGAAGTGAGTGTTGTGTTGAAGTCTCCTAGAATGAATGCATGGCATTCTATTTCCTCCTCTAGTTCTGTTAATTTTTGTTTCAGGTATGTTGGGGCTCCTGTATTGGGTCCATATAAATTTAAAATGGTTTTGTTCTCTTGATGGACTGAGCCCTTTATCATTATGTAATGTCCTTCTTTGTCTTTTGTTACTTTTTTTATTTAGAAGTCTGTTTTGTCTTATACCAGAATTGCAACACCTGCTTTCTTCTCTCTTTTGTTTGCATGAAATATCTTTTTCCATCACTTGACTTTAAGTCTGTGCATGTCTTTGGGTTTGAGGTGAGTCTCTTGTAAGCAGCATATGGATGGATCTTGCTTTTTTATCCATTCTATTACTCTGTGTCTTTTGATTGGTGCATTCAGTCCATTTACATTTAGGGTGATTATTGAAAGGTATGAATTTATTGCATTGCAGGCTTTAAGCTGTGGCTACCAAAGGTTTAGGGTTACCTTCTTTACTATCTTACTGTCTACCTTAACTCGCTTGTTGAGCTATTATAAAAGTGGTCTGATGATTCTTTATTTCTCTCCCTTCTTATTCCTCCTCCTCCCTTCTTCATATGTTGGGTGTTTTGTTCTGTGCTCCTTTTAGGAGTGCTCCCATCTAGAGCAGTCCCTGTAGGATTCCCTGAAGAGGTGGTTTGTGGGAGGCAAATTCCCTCAACTTTTGCTTGTCTTGGAATTGTTTAATCCTTTCTTCATATTTAAATGATATTTGTGCTGGATTCAGTAGTCTTGGTTCGAGGCCCTTCTGTTTCATTGCATTAAGTGTATCATGCCATTCTCTTCTGGCCTGTAGGGTTTCTGTTGAGAAGTCTGATGATAGCGTGATGGGTTTTCCTTTGTACTTAAACTTTTTTTTCTCTCTGTCTGCCATTAATTCTTTGTCCTTGTCTTTGATCTTTGTCATTTTAATTATTATGTGTCTTGGTGTTGCCCTCTTTGCATCCATTGTCATGGGAGTTCTGTGTACCTCTGTGGTCTGAGAAGCCATTTCTTCCCCTAGTTTGGGGAAGTTTTCTTCAATTATTTCTTCAAAGACACTTTCTCTCCCTTTTTCTGTCTCTTCTCCTTCTGGTATTCCTATAATGCCTATATTATTCCTTTTGATTGGTCACTCAGCTCTCTTAAAATTCTTTCATTCCTGGAGATCCTTTTATCTCTCTCTGCATCAGCTTCTCTGTGTTCCTGTTCTCTGTTTTCTGGTCCATTAATGGTCTCTTGCATCTCGTCCATTCTGTTTTGAAGTCCTACCAGAGCTTTTTTTATTTCTGTATTCTCCTTCTGTAGTTCTTGCATATTTCTCTGCAAGTCCATCAGCATGGTTATGACTTTTGTTTTGAATTCTTTTCAGGAAGACTGGCTAAATCTATCTCCCCAGGTTCCTTCTCAGGGGAAGATGTAGCAGTTGCCAAAGCTGTCTGGGTTAGTCTTGTCTGAATCATGTTTTCTTGCCTTTTCATGTTGACAGGTGCTATTGACTGTCAGCTGGGAGGGCCAAACTTTTCACATGCTACTGGCCTTTCTTTACTTGGACAACTGCGACCCCTAGTGGCTTCTGCTGGGTAATTGCGTGTAGACTGGTTCTTTGTGTCTTGCCTGGCCAGAATGGAGGAACTTCCCTTTCTGTGGGCCTTTTGCCTTAGGCTGCTTCTATGCTTTCACAGCGCCCAGAGGGGTAATGGACGGGGGGCTGTTTGGTGGTTTACCTCTGTGAGGTGTCTCAGAGCTGCTGCCCAGGGGGTTAGTGCGCCTGGATTTCCCTGTACATTCCATCTGCTGGGCGGTGGCCTGTGTTGTTTCCATCCAGCTGTTAAGTACCTGTCCCTTTAAGACTTTCATAAAGCCCCCGCTTTTTTTGTCACAGGTGCATCAGCTTTAGCATGTCCTCAGAGGTCTTGCTGCCCTGTTTCCCTAGTTTCCAGAGATCCCGTGCATGCACTGTCTCTGTGCTCTGGTGTTGGTGTCTGGAGCTGTGTGTTCAGAAGTCTTGGGCTCCGTCTCCCTCCCGCTCTTCCTATTCTTCTCCCGCTGGGAGCTGGGGGGAGGTGCACTCGGGTCCTGCTGGGCTGGGGCTTCTACCTTACCCCTTTCACCAGGCACTGGGTTCTCGCTGGTGTAGTTGTAGTCTGGCTGTTGTCCTGTGTCTTCTGGTCTGTCTTTTAGGATTAACTGTATTTGCTGTATTTTCAAAAATATATATGTTATTGGGAGGAGATTCCCAATGTCCTACTCATGCTGCCATGTTGCCTCCATGCTGCAGTTTTATTTTCTGTAGCTCCCTGAGCATGCTCCTGATTTTATTTAGAGATCTCTTTCTCAGGAAGATTGATTTGAGTGTAGTTACCAGGTTCCTTTGAAGGTTCATCTTTGTAGGTGGCGCCCTCTAGCTCCCAGAAGCTTTACTCTCTGGAGATGTTCAGCCTTTGGGGGGATGGCAGGCGTCCCAGGGGTGTGGTGCCAGTGCCCAACCCGCCGGAATGAAAGAGGACTTTCCTGCTTCCCGGCCACAGTGCCTGTCTCCACTCCCAGGGCCAGTTTGTGTAGCAGGCAGGGAGAAGCTGCCATAGGTGGGGGCGGCCGTTTTGCAGGCTGGTCCCTGCAGGGATGCAGGCCGTGTACCAGTCACATGACGGTAAGGGGCCTCAGAACTGAAAGGCCAGCCAGGGGGATGGAGAGCCTGGAGCTCCTGAAAGCTCACCCGCCTGCCGGGCTGAGTGCACCCAGGCAGTTTGGCGCAACTGTCCTTTATCCTGAGTGGCAAGCCATGTGGAAGCTTTGCCCCTTTAGAAGTTCTCTTGCTGTTAGGAAGTCTCAAAGACTGTCCGCCTTTCTTTTGTCCCACATCGGCTGGATGTGGATCCCTGTGTTGTCCCACAAGTGGCTGGAAACTCGTCTCTCGAAGTCTCCTGCCTGTCTTTGCATTCCAACCCCACTGGTCCTCCAGAGAGCAGCACGTTTATGGTAGGTTCGTGCTTCCAGAGCACATATCCAGGACTGTATGTCACACTTCTCCTTGAGGTGACAGCCTGGCGCAGCAGCTTTCTTCCCTGCTGCTCTTCCAGGATTTGGTGTAGTTGTTCTCTTTCCATATTGTATGTATGTATGTGGTTTTCATTTTGGTAGGAGGATTCTGCCTCCCCTCTCACGTGAGCCGCCATCTTTAAACCCATCAGCACATCTATTTTTTTTTTTGCAGTTTCACTTCTCTAGGGTACCTGTCACCACCCCCTCAATTTGTAGTTGGTCTTCGCCCTTTGATCTCAAGTGAGTCTCCTGTAATGGAGCACGTAGGTGGTCTTGTGTTTCCATCCCTTCTTTTATCCCTGGGTCTTTTGATTGGAGCACTCAGAGCCTGTCCTTTTATTCTGACAATTGAGTGCTGTGTACTTATTACACTTAAATAATTTTTTTGTTATCATTAATCTACAATCACACAAAGAACATTATGATCACCAAGTACACCAAGTCCCCCTCAAAAACCCCGTTAGAGTCGCTGTCTATCAGCGTAGCTGAATGCTGTTGACCCCTTCACCATGTCCCCCACCACACACCCCGTTAGAGTTGCTGTCCATCAGCGTGTAGTAAGATGTTGTGTAATCTCTACTTTTCTTCTCTGTGTTGTACAGCCCTCCCCATGATCCCATCACGCCATACATTTTACATGCTTATCCTAATGCCCCCATTCATTTCTCCCCGCCCTTATCCCTCACTTCCCACCCACCCTGCCCAGTCCCTATCCCTTTGGTAACTGTTAGTAAACTCTCGGGTTCTGTGAGTCTGCTGCTGTTTTTTCCTTCAGTGTTTCTTTGTTGTTATACTCCACACATGATTGAAATCATTTGGTACTTGTCTTTCTCTGCCTGGCCTATTTCACTAAGCATAATACCCTCTAGCTCCATCCACGTTGTTGCAAATGGTAGGATTTGTTTTCTTCTTACTGCTGCTTACTGCACTTTTTAAACTGTATTTCTGTCTTCTCTTTGGTCTGTAGTTTCGCTCTGTGCTTTCACCATTGCTCTCCTTGTTATGAACAATAGCTTTGTGTTAATCGACATGTACCTATATCTATCTATCCATCTTTCTGTCTATCTATCTACGTATATAACTGTCTATCAATCATTCAATCATCTTTTTGTATGCCCATCTTACCTTGTGTACAGAAGAGTTAACAACATAGATATTGTCACTTCCCTACATTATGCTTCCAAAAATCTTGCAAGGTAACTAGGCCATAGGGAGAGCACGGGGTTCACCAAGACACTTGTAGGTCAAGTCAACCGCGTGTACATACAAAACCAGTAAATGGTGGTACGGGGACTTGAGCCTGTGTCTCTGTACTCTTTTATCTTCTTCTCACGTGCTGACTGTATTTAGACACATTCATTGACTAAGTGCTCCCTGAAGACCCCAAGTAATTTTCCTCTGGGCCTCTTGTCCACAGAAAGTAAACTTGGTGCTTTGCTCACCACCATCTTTGAGGGACATCAGCATGATTACCGCTGATAGGAGGGAGGGACAAATAAAAAGGAACACCAATTTCTAAACAGGTGCAGTTGGGATCAAAGAATGGGTTGTGGAGTGACTTGTTTATTTGAGTGTCCAAACTTCCCTCTTTATCTGGTTATTACTTCTTTACATTCGTGAACGTCATAAAACCCACTGATTTCAAAGGCCCAGACGCATATTATTACAGCAATTCAGTTGTTGAGGTGAGAGAAAATGAGGAGGATGTTCTTGCACCACTAAATCTATGGCTGGGCACTGCTGAAACCAAACAAAAAGAATTCACGGTGGCCTGATAGGGCTATTTCCTACTGACTGACTCTGGGAACTCAAACAGAATCCATTTGTTTCACTGTTTGTTTTTCACTTTCACTGTGTAGGGTACCAGTCCCCACCCCTTTGGCTTGTATTTTGTCTGTATCCTTGGATCTCAAGTGAGTCTCCTGTAAGGGAGCACATAGCTGGTGTTTTCTTTGGAGCACTCAAAGCCTGTCCTTTCATTCTGATGATTTAGAGCAGTGCCCTTATTGCAATTAAAAAATGTTTTTTGTTATCATTAATGTACAATCACGTGAAGAACAGTATGTTTACGCTCGTCCCAACTTCACCAATTCCCCACCAAGAACCTCTTACAGATTCTCTCCTTCAGCATAGTTGTATGCTGTAGACCCTTTCAACATGTCCCCCCCCACACACCCTGTTACAGTCGCTTTCCATCAGCGTTTAGTAAGATGCTGTAGAATCTCTACTTGTCTTCTCTGTATTGTACAGCCCTCCCCATACCCCCTGAGCACAAGCATTATACATGCTAAACGTAATGTCCCTTTTCTTTCTCCCCACCCTTATCCCTCCCTTTCCACCCACCATGTCCAGTCCCTTTCTCTTTGGTAACTGTTAGTCCACTCTCGGGTTCTGTGAGTCTGCTGCTGTTTTTTTCCTTCAGTTTTTCTTTGTTGTTATACTCCACACATGAGTGAAATCATTTGGTACTTGTCTTACTCCACCTGGCCTATTTCACTGAGCATACTACCATCTTGCTCCATCCGCATCAATACAAATGGTAGGAATTATTTTCTTCTTATGGCTGCTTACTGTCTTTTTAAACTAGATTTCATTTTCGTTTTTGTCTGTAGTTTCGCTATGTGCTTTCACCATTGATATCCCGGTTATGAGCAATAACTTTGTGTTAATCGATATGTATCTGAATCTATATATCTGTCTGTCTCTCTCTCTCTCTATTTATCAATCTATCTATCTATCCTTCTATCTTCCTATCTATCTATCTATTTATCTTCCTTTCATCTATCTATCACGTCTATCATCTATCTATCATCTGTCATCTATCTATCTATCTATCTATGAATCACTCATCTTTTTGTCCTCCCATTTATACTTATGTACAGAACAGTCAACAACATCGCCTATGTCACTTCCCTATATTATGTTTCCAAAAATCTTGCAAAGTAACTAGGCCGTAGGGAGAGCACTAGGTTCAATGAGACACTTGCAGGTCGAGTCAGCCGAGTGTGCTTACAAAACCAGTAAATTGTGGTTCAGGGACTTGAACCCGTATCTCTGTACTCTGTCCTCTTTTACCTCCTTCTCGCTTGCTGACTGTATTTAGCCACATTCATTGACTAAGTGCTCCTTGAAGACCACAAGTATCCTTCTTCTGGGCCTGTTGTAGACAGAAAAGTAAACGTGGTACTTTGCTTACCAACGTGTTTGAGGGACATCGGTGTGATCACTGCTGATAGGAGGAGGGAAAATTAAAAATGAACACCAACTTCTAGACAGAAGCAGTTGGGAGCAAAGAGTGTTCTGAGGAGTGACGTGTTTATTTGAGTGTCTAAACTTCCCTCTGTATGTGGTTATTACATCTTTCCATTCGTGAACATCATAAAACCCTCTGATTTCAAAGGCCCAGATGCATATTATTACAGCAATTCAGTTTTTGAGGTGAGAGAAAATGGGAAGGATGTTGCTTCACCACTAAATTTATGGCTGGGCACTGCTGAAACGAAGAAAAAGAATTCACGTTGGCCAGATAGGGCTATTTTCTACTGACTGTCTCCGGTGACTCAAACAGAATCCATTGGTTTGTTTGTTTGTTTCTCAGTTTCACTTGTGAAGGGTACCTGTCCACGCTTCTTCAGCTTTTAGTTTGTCTGTGTCCTTGGATCTTAAGTGAGTCTCCTGTAAGGGAGCACATAGATGGTCTTGAGTGAAAGATAGCTTTGTTTAGTATGATGCTTTCTTATCTATCTTCCTACCTATCTCTTTAACTATCTATATAATCTATCTACCTATCTATCTATCTGTCATCTATCTATCTATGATCTATCATCTACCTACTATCATCTGTGTATCTATCTGATTAATCTATCATCTATATGTATGTATATCAATCCAATCCATATATCAATCATCTGTCTGTTTATCTGTTTTCTCACTTTTGTCAACGTTCTTTCACTAGGTGCACTTTGATTCCTCTATGTCCTTCTCAGTCTCAATTCCTTGTGTTTGTTTATGTGAGTTAGCTGTGTGTTTGGGACTTGAGAGGATTGGCCTTGGGTGGGAACTTCTCCTGCGTAGGTGGCACGAGACTCCTGGGTTTGGATGGTGTGGTTGGCGGGCTGCGCTCTTCAACCTGTGCATGACAGGGCACTCCGGCTGCTCTGCCTGTGCCATTCCTGCTGTGGCGGCTGCGTGAGCTGCCGAGCATATCCGATGCCCCACGCAGGGATCACAATGGCTGGCCTGCGTGTTCCAGGGCATGTGCATGCCCAGTAGTAGGTCTTCATTCCTGTGCACCGATGTCACCTCGGAGGCCCTGCTTGGTGACCCATCTCCAGAGAGCATGCGTGTAGTCACCGTTTAAGTTAACTGCCTATTGGTGACATGCAGGGCTCCTGTGGGCTTGTGGCCCATGGGCTTGCTGAGGTGGCAGGCCAGCTAGCTTGTGGGGAAACTGCTCCCCTCTGCTGTCAAGGTGGAGGTAGAGTTTCAGTGCATTTAGGCATTTAGATGTGAGTGAGGTCTATCTGAAATGAAATAGTAGCGTTGAGAGCTATGTTTCTGTTCATATGAAAAGGGTACTGAGTATAAAGAGTTGGGTGATGGTGGCAGGAATTCTAGGAATGTTTATGTCCCCGCACTTATTTAATTTCTGTTAAGGGAGGTGATTCTGAAGTAACTTTTTACTAACGGATGAAGGTGATGTATAAGGTCATCCCACGTCAGCCATAGTGAGATGAAGTGGTGTAGTAGAATTAAATCCTGTACACCTTGGCCTGATGCATAGGAGACACACCGAGGGTGTTCTTTGCTGCTCTCCTCTTCTCGCTATTTACCTTAACTAACTTGACGGTTCAGAGTGGTCCCAGCAACATTTCCAGCAAGATCTTTCTAAAATCGCATAGAAACACTTGGCAAAGATATCCCCAGAGTCTAGTGGAAAAATTTTATTCTTTCTGGTCATAGTTTGCAAGATGTTTGCCCTATTCTGCGTTCTTTTGTTACTTTTGATACTCCTGTGATAGTACACCTATAGGGGCAGTGGTGTACACACACACAAGCACACTCACAGACACATATACACGGCTGAGAGTTAACGGAGACCCAAGTTATTGGAAACTGCAGCCCACACTTTAAAAAAGAAACGTGCATAAGTTGTGCACCTGGTGTTCCCCCCAAAGGGAGCAGACTTCAAAGTGCTGACATGGTTAAACACAAATACCTATGCAGGCACCTAAGCACAGATATATATGCATAGGCTCTCTCCATCCGTCATCTCATTGCATCTCTGCTTACCTACATATCTATGTTAGTCTACTCAAGCTGATAACCAGAGTGTCATTGAGTGGATGCTTAATCGATAGACACTGATTTCTCGCAATTCTGTAAGCAGAAGTCCTAGATCAAGTCAGGTTCAGTTCCTGGTGAGGTCCCTTCTTCTGGCTTGCATATGGCTGCATCCCTGCTGTGTCCTCACAGGGTCGAGTGAGAAAGCTCTGTCCTCTGTTCCTCTAAATAGCACTGATTGCATAATGTCAGCTCCACCCACACCCTCATGATATCTTCCAAACCTAATTACCTCCAAAGGCCTCACCTCCCAATACCATGACAGTGGGGGTTAGGGCTTCAACCCTGACTGAGTTCAAATATGAACTTGTGTGTGTGTGTGTGTGTTTGTGTGTGTGTGGTGGTGGTGGGGTGTTAGGAGGAGCGAAAGATGGTGAGGTGAGGGCCCATAAATTCAGTTCATAACTCTGTATCTATATATCCTCTATTTGTCTAATCTAACCTACCTATATCATCTATCCTATCTAGTCTATCATCTTTCATCTTTATATATCTTATCTATCTGTCATCTCTGTCAATCTATTCTTCTGATCTATGAATATCTAACATCTAATTAATGTATCTATTTCCAATCAATCTATCACATGTCATCTGTCTGTCATCTACCTTTCGTCATCATTTTGTCTACCCATCTATCCTTATGTACAGAACAGTGTAAGATAAATTCTAGCTGAAATAAGAAGGTGAAGAGAGGCAACAAAGGGGCCGGTAGTTTATTTGAACGCAAATACCTGGGCAAGATTTCCCCAGTCTATAGCAATTAAGGCTGGGGAGTTCACACATAAGTAGACAGGCAGCAAGATTTTAAAGAAGGTAGGGGGAGGCAGAGCTAAAGATTTACAGCAGCATGAGGATTTGCTAGCCCAAAGCATATTTTTCAGGTTGGGAGGGGGCAACTGCCAAGAACTTGGGCACATAATCAGTGTCCCATGTGGGAGGAGGCAGCAGCCGGAGACATTGGCACATCATCAGTGTCCGATGTGCTTGCTCCTCCCATCAGTAACCCCAGCCTTACACACAGTTAACAACATGGCTATCTATTATGGCTATCTATCTATCTATCTATCTATCTATCTATCCATCTATCTATCTATTATCTATCTATTCGATCTATCTATACCTATCATCTATCCTATCTAATCTGTCATCTATCTGTCTATCTGTCCTATCTATCAATATCTTTTTTTCTACCCATCTATCCATATGCACAGAACAGTTCACAAGATGGTTTATATGTCATTTCCCTACTTATGTTTCCAAAAGCCTGCAAGGTAACTAGGACTTAGAGACAGACAGCACTGGGTTCACTGAGACATTTGCACATCGTATCAACAGCATGTGACTACAAAACTAGTAAATGGTGGTGCAAGGACTTCAACCCATATCTCTGTCCCAGGTCTTCTTTTCCCACCTTTTTGACAGTATTCTAGCCGCATTTGTTGACTGACTTCTCCCTGAAGACCACAAGCATCCTTCCTCTTGACTTTTTCAGTAATTTATCCCATTGTATGGAATGCTTTACGCTCAGATACCTGCTTCTGTCACCTCCTTCTAGACTGTTCAAGGCCCACCTCCCTGGTGAGGCTTACCCTGCCCACTGTTTATTTTGAAAGCCCTGCTTCTCTCTGCCTATAATCTCAGTCCTCCATATCCTGCTTTTTATTCTTCATAGTGTTTGTTACTGGCTTAGCTACCAGAGAACTTACAGATGTTTATAGTCTCTTTCCTCCCCTCCAACTAGAACGTGGTCTTCACAGGTTGATAATTCTGCGTGTATTAAGTCTGGTGGAGACCCTGCAGACTCTAGGATCAGCGAGAAGTGGGCACAGTTGTAACTCAAAGTGGTTTGACATGTTAGCAGTATAGGTTAGAGTCAGGCCAGGCAGTTATTAAGGAGGGCCTTTTCTGATATTACTAAGCTACTTGATAAATTCAAAGCTTAAAATTTCAATTATCACACAGCAGTGAGAAACAATTCCTTCTGTCATTCCTCCAGCCTCGAGGACCTGGATGCCAAATCCAATCTCTCAATGGGAAGTGGGAATGTGTGAGGAAGATCGGCCAAAGTCTTAAGTTACACAAGGCACACACATACAGAATTAAGCATGTTTAAAAACCAAAATGATAAGAGTGGTTTCCTGTGTCACAGCCAGGATTCCCTAGCCTCCAGTGATCTCAGAGCAGTGTGAGAGGAGAGGGAAAGGGCCACATAAGCCAACCGGGTCTCCTTCCTCTGGGCTTGCCTCCCCCTGGGTTGTCATCCATTAAACGCTCAGCACGCAGACCTCACGGTGAGCACGCACAATCATAAAACGCGGCTACATCCACATCCCAGTCACTGGGGCATGGAACATGTTGCATATTTAAGTGTGGCTCAGAACATTATCACTCATGTATGTATGTTCTTCCACTGTCCCCTTCTCAAAGAGTAAACAGAGCAGAGGCATACTAGCAAGAGCAGGGTTTAGTGTGAGTATATAATATACACACATATTGTGGGAAAGATTTTGTTAAATAAATAGGAGGACATAGGCCTTGTCTGGAGCCAGGGGAGATCTGTAGGTGCCATTGGCAAGGTCTGCGGCGTGTCCACCGGGTCAGAGTCCGATTTAGGTGTAGGGCCGAGTTATTCGGCTGTGCCTCCCATGGCATCGTATGGGTCCAGGTCTGACCGTATGATGACGGCCTACGTGGTGTTTTTCTCAGGTGCAAAGGAGGCCAGCGGTAGTGATGCCCATGGCCTAGTGTGGGTCCCGGTGGGGACCAGAAGATGACGGCTAGTGATGGTGGCTTCGTGTCCATTGGCTTGTATAGAGAGATTGAGTGAGCTTTCGTGACAGCATTTGTGCTGCCCACTGCGTAATCTGGGGCACGGGGGATAGAGTAGGTGCCTTTCCCCATGGTGGTGGAATGCCATTGGGTCCTAGTCCGACTTGCGGGTAGGACCGAGGGAATCGTCTGTGCCTCCCACAGCACCCTGTGGGTCCAGGGGAGCCGGGAGGATGACTCCCCATCCTGTGGGTGTCTGAGGTGCGCAGGACGATGGCGGTGCAGCTACCCACGGAAACGTGTGGAGCTGGGGGGTGACCGGAAGATGACAGCCATTGAGGGAGGTGTTGTGTCACATCGGCTCATCCTGAGCATCAGTGTCAGCGTTCGGGCAGGCGCTAGTGCTGCCTTGTGCTTTGTCTGGGACCGGAGGGAAGTTGTATGTGCCTTTCCTGAGGGCAGTGGAGTGCCCACCCTTTCAGAGGCTGACTTACAGGTAGGGCCGAGGTAGTTTTCTGTGCTTCCCATGGCATCATATGGGGCCAGGGGAGACCAGACGATGACCGCTCATGCGGTAGTTGTCTAAGGTGCACAGGTGGCCAGAGGTTTTTCTGCCTACGGTCCCTTACAGAGCCGTTGCCAACGGAGGATGAAGGCTATCGAGGGTGTTGTCGTGTGAATGTGCTTACCTTGACCGTCATTGCCGGCCCTTGGGCCGAAGGTGGAGCTGCCCACGGCCTCATGTGTGGTCAGGGGCTAATGGAAGATGACGGCCATCGAGGATGGTATCATGTCCATCGGCTTGTTTTGGGCATCAGCCTTCAGAATGGCACCTGTGTAGCCCACGGACTTGTCCAAGGCCAGGGGGCAGTTGTAGGTGCCTCTCCCGAAAGCGGTGGCTTGCAGATCGGGTCATCGTCCGCCTTGCGGGGAGAGCCGAGGCCATCATCTGTGCCTCCCACGGCATCGTATGGGGCCAGGGAAGACCAGATGAAGACCGCCCACGTGGTGGTCGTCTGAGGCCCACAGGAGGCTGGCGGTGGTGCTGCCCATGGTCTCGTGCGGTGCCTAGGGGAACCGGAAGACGATGGCTAGCGGTGGTGTAGTCGTGTCTATCGGCTTGTCCAGAGCATCAGAGCCAGCCATCGGGCCGGTGCTTGTGCTGCAAAAGGCCTGGTCTTTTGACTGACTCTGTATGGCGGTTTTGCAGAGATAGGACACCTCGAGGCGGGCTGGTAGTGGTTCCCATGTGCCCTGGAGAGGAGGAGCTCGTCTGGGTGGTCTTTCTCCAGCCGTCTGCTGGGAGCCTAGGATGGTCAAGAGGCTCAGGACTGCTCCAAGTGGTAGAGGGATCTCTGCTGGTTAAAGTGGGAAAAGCCAGCTGCTAAAGGCACAGGATCCCAGTGGAACAGCCTGTGACACGGGCAACGGGCATGTGCATGGTTCTCCCTGGCAGGAGGGATAGGGAGCAGCTCCCCGAGGACCGGAAGTATCGGCGGGCAAAGAAGTTGGGGCTGGGGAGGTGGCCGGCGGGGTGGGGTACGATCCTAAGGAAGGAGGAAACAGTCCACACGGAAAAACGGTTTGTGGAGTGTGCCAAACGATCTGAAGAAAGGGTCTGAATCTAGGGAGAGGGTCTCCTTTGCCACTAACTCTTTCTCAGGCCAAGCACGCACTGAGCTGCCCAGGTAGGGCGAGCCTGGTATGTATGTCAGCCAGGGGATGCATTACAAAGAGCCCTGGGCCGCTGTGATGTCACCCAGGGGCTGCTGCACAACGCCCCCATTGCCTTAAGCACACTGGCCACACCCAGAGGAGACACTGGTCCAAAGCCACGGTGCGTCCCCAAGGCGAACCCCAGAAGAATCCCTAGCCCCCGGAATTGCCCGCTGAGGGAAGTGCAGGTGTTCGGACCAACGAGGCCACCATGTGGACAGTCGAGGGCTGCAGTGCCCGTGTCTGTCAGAACTCAGCCTGCCCGGTTGCCAGCTCTGAATGGGCTCAGCACCCGGTTTATTGCGGGCGGCAAGCTCCTTGCCTCCACCACTCCCCCTTGCTCGCGGTGACCATGTCCTGAACACAGCCCGGCATGGAGCCACCAAGAGGCTGCCTGGGGCACGGCCCACCCTTTCCCGGGCCTTCCCTGCTTCTCTGGGACACCTGTAGCCAGGCAAGCCTTCTCGGCCATGGCCAGCCATGTGGCTGACTTCTGAGGAAGGAGCAGACTCCATAACTTGCCTTTCTATCTAGCGGGCAGGTTCTTTCTTTGCTTCTCACAGAAAGCGTAGGTCGGGGACCAACGGGTCTCAGCATAGACACATCCCGCATTCTGATTGGGCCTGGCCGCCCAGATTTTCTCTCTGATCTAGTTTTGGGAGCCTGTGTCTCGTACGTAAATAACACAACACAGAAAACTGGGAAACACTTTTATTTTTAAAATACTTCTCCTTTTGACTCTTGGTCTTGATGGCATCGTTCTTCTTGCCCGTCAGCCAAGCTGGAAGTTTGTGGGGCAACCTTGCCTCCTCTCAGTAGTCAGCCTGTCCATTTCCGATCCTGACTGTTCATCCTTTATGTTATAACCTATGAAACTCGTGTCCCGTGTCAGTAACCCTGCTTCTAGTTCTCAGGTCTTTCCTTTTGGACCTAAGCCCTGCTTGCTCACTGCTTCACTGTGGAAGCACTGACGTTGTTACAGAATAAAATGTGAAATTCTCCAGCCCCAACTCAGGGTCAGGTCTTCACATTGTCTACATTTCCATCCCTATGAGCCAACCTCCCTGCTCCTTGAAAAGATCCTGTCTCGTGTCTTTTAGCCTCTGAATTATTTCCTCTGGGGTTTTCCACATCTTGCCTCTGGTTTTTAAGACATTTCACCCCAGCAGAAGAACATGGATCGTTGAAGACCCACCTCTCTATTCAAATACTCTTGGAGGCTTCCCGTGCACTCTCACTTGCGTGCCCTCCTCTCCGTTCTCCGTCCTTGGTGAGAACCTCCCTTATCAAATGTGAGTCTGTCAGCTCGTGCACATCACTTCTCGGGTCACGGGATCTGTTGAACAGTGGTGACAGTGAATGACTGTACTCAGCTTCAAAGCTCAGCTGCCCGTTCAGTTGTACCTGGTGCTGATCGCACGCCCACCAACCGTTCGTTATGTTCCAAACCATGCGGAACATAAATGTGGGCGAGATGCCACCGATGACCCCTCAGTCCCCACTGTGTATGCCTCTGGGTGCTTAGGGAGAGGCTCGGCGAGCCAAGCCGACGAACTTATCTTTAACGGCGATGAGCGCAGAGCGTGTGGGGCAGGCCCCAGCTACTGCTACTGCTGCTGCTGCTGTGAAAACTCCTCTCTCTGGCCCAGTGGGGTAAGATTCCAGATCTCTTCTTGTTCTTTGCCTGTGCTTTCTCCGTAGTGGTGTAGTTTTGTTGTATGGGGGCGGCTCCTTTCGCGTCTCTGATGGAATTAAGTATGGGTCTCGGAAGTCCCTTGTGTCAGTTTTCATTGTACAGTACCATCTTGTATTTCTACGTCTTTGGGTTTTCTCCCACTGCTACTGCTTTTCCTCTGGGAGGACCTGTACCACAGGCCTGTATTAGACAGAAGAGTAAACTTGGTGCTTTCCTCACCACCATGTTTGAGGGACATCGGCGTCACTGCTGATAGGAGGAGGGACAGGTAAAAAGGAACACCGAGTTCTAGATGGGAGCAGTTGGGAGCAAAGAGTGTGTTGTGGAGTGATGTGTTCGGTTGAGCATCCAAACTTCCCTCGGTATCTGGTTATTGCTTCTTTACATACGTAAACATCATAAAATCCACTGATTTCAAAAGCCCAGATGCATATTATTACAGCAATTCAGTTGTTGAGGTGAGAAAAAATGAGAAGGGCATTGCTATACCACTGAATCTATGCCTGGGCACGGCCAAAACCAAACAGAAAGCATCCACGGTGGCAGGAAGAGATATTTTCTCCTGACTCTTTCTCTGGGCAGTCAACAGAATCACTTTTTTTTGTTGTTGTTGTCAGTAATGTACAATTACATGAGCAACATTATGGTTACTAGTCTCCCTCTGCCGCCCCCTCCGCCCCATTATCAAGTCCACTCTCCGCACTCCATTTCAGTCGCTGTCCATCGATGTAGTAAGATGCTATAGAATCACTACCTGTTTTCTGTGTGTTATACTGCAATCCCCGTGGCCCTACACCCCCTACATTATGTGTGCAGATCGTAATGCCCCCTTTACCCCCTTATCCCTCCCATCCCACCAATCCTCATATGTCCCTTTCCCTTTGGTACCTGTTAGTCCATTCTTTGGTTCTGTGAGTCTGCTGCTGTTTTGTTCCTTCCCGTTTTCCTTTGTTCACATACCTCACAGAGGAGTGAAATCCTTGGATACTTTTCTTTCTCCACCTGGCTTATTTCACTGAGCATAACACCCTCTAGCTCTGTCTGTGTTGTTGCAAATGGTGGTAGGATTTGTTTTCTTCTTATGGCTGAATAATATTCCATAGTGTGTATGTACCACCTCTTCTTTATCCATTCATTTCCGGATGGACACTTAGGTTGCATCCATTTCTTGGCTATTGTAAGAGTGCTGTGATCAACATAGGGGTGCATCTGTCTCTTTCAAACTGGGCTCCTGCAATCTTAGGATAAATTCCTAGGAAAGGATTTCCTTTGTCAAATGGTATTTCTGTTCTTTGGTTTTTTGTTGAATCTCCATACTGCTTTCCACAATGGTTGAGCTGACGGACATTCCCACCAGCAGTGTAGGAGGGTTCCCCTTTCTCCACACCTTTGCCGACATCTGCTGTTTTCTGTATTTTGTTTGGTGGCCATCCTAACTGGTGTTAGGTGATAACCCATTGTGGTTTTAATGTGTATTTCTCTGATGGTTAGCGATGTGGAACGTCTTTTCATGTGCCTGTCGGCCACCTGAAATTGCTTCTGTGGAGAAGTGTCTGTTCAGATCCTCTGCCCATTTTGTAATTGGATTCATTTTCTTTTTGTGTGTTGGGGTTCTTGAGCTCTTGATACATATTTTGGATGGCAACACCTTATCAAATATGTCATCAGTGTGTATATTCTCCCATACTGAAGGATGTCTTTTGATTCTACTAATGGTGGTCAAACAGAATCTTACTGAACCCAACACCACTTCATTCCAGCTCTGAGTAATTTTATTTTCTTTCCAGAACACCAACCAGCCGAGAAAACTGGAACAAATTGGAGAAGCTCTGATGCAGGAACATGTAGCGTAAAACTGAGAGGTGAGGTGTTGTGGAGAATCGTTGGTTGTATCTTTCCATGTGCTGCTTTCAAATGTCATAGGGAAAAAAGATTGCCAAGGAGATGAAGCCCGGGGTGTTGACATCACCTGTTATCGGTGGAGCCACGTAGCCTCTAGCCATTGATTTGAAAGCTACCATGCGGAATTGTAGCCTTTCCTGCAGAGTTATATGGGCGACATCCCCCGTTTGCAGTTCAGTCAGTGCGCTTGTGGGATTGTCCTGGCACCGGAAGTGGTGGACCCGAGAGCTGTGCCATTCCTGCTGGTCTGTCGCAGCACCTCTCTTGGAACAGGGCCTCAGCAGCGCTCACAGGAGAGCGAGAGTGAGAGAGAATTGCGCTCAAGAAACAGGGACAGTTTTATTTACTGTAGGTCCCTAAGCATGCTCCTGATGTTTATTTTGAGATCTCTTTTTCAGGAAGATTGATTGGAGTCCAGTTACCAGGTTCATTTGAAGGTTCATATTTGTAGGTGGTGTCCTCTAGCTCCCAGAAGCTTTAATCTCTGGAGATGCTCAGCCCTTGGGGTGTGGTCCAGGTCACAGGGGAGCGGTGCCGGTGCCCACACCCATCAGGAGGAAAGAGGTCTTTCCTGCTTCCCTGCCGCAGTGCCGGTCTCCACTGCCAGTGCCAGTTTGCTGAGCATGCAGGGAGAAGTTGCCATAGCTGGGGTCAGCCGTTTTGCAGGCCGGTCCCAGTGGGGAGGCAGGCCGTGTACCAGTCACAGCACAGTAAGGGGCCTCAGAGCTGCTAGGACAGTAAGGGGGATGGAGCGCCCATAGCTCCTGAAAGCTCCCCTGCCTTCCGTACAGAGTGTATTGTGGCCAGATAGGGATATTTTCTACTGACTGTCTCTGGGGACTCAAACAGAATCGATTTGTTTATTTGTTTTTCTGTTTCAGTTGTGTAGGTTACCTGTCCCAACCCCTTCGGATTGTAGTTTGTCTGTGTCTTTGGATCTCAAGTGATTCTCCTGTAAGGGAGCACATAGGTGCTCTTGAGTTTTCATCCCTTCTTTTAACCCTGTATGTTTTGTTTGGAATATGCAAAGCCTGTCCTTTTATTCTGATGATTCAGCGCTGTGCCCTTATTGCACTTAATAAATTTCTTTTCTTATCATTAATCTACAATCATGTGAAGAACATTATGTTTACTAGGCTCCCCCCTTCACCAAGACCGACAAAAAACCTCTTACAGTCTCTGTCCATCAGCATAGTTCTTTGCTCTAGACCCCTTCACCATGTCCCTCCCCACACACCCCATTACAGTCGCTGTCCATCAGCGTGTAGTAAGATGCTGTACAATGTCTACTTGTCTTTGTGTTGTACAGCTCTCCCTTTGCCCCCCGACCCCACGCATTTTACGTGCTAATCCTAGTATCCACTTTCATTCTCCCCGACCTTATCCCTCCCTACCCACCCACCCTGCCCAGTCCCTTTCCCTTTGGTAACTGTTCGTCCACTATCGGGTTCTGTAAGTCTGCTGCTGTTTTTTTTCCTTCCGTTTTTCTTTGTTGTTATACTCCACAGATGAGTGAAATCATTTGGTACATGTCTTTCTCTGCCTGGCCTATATCACTGAGCATACTACCATCTAGCTCCATGCACGTCATTGCAAATGGTAGGATTTGTTTTCTTCTTATGGCTGCTTACTGCACTTCTTAAACTGGATTTCATTCTTCCTTTTTGTTTGTAGTATAACTATGTGCTTTCACAATTGAACACCTGGTTATGAGTAGTAGCTTCTTGTTAGTCAATATGTATCTGTATCTATTTAACTATCTGTCTGTTTGTCTGTCTATCTATCTATCCTTCTATCTTTCTATCTATCTATCCTTCTATCTTTCTATCTATCTAAGTATCTATCTATCTACCTATCTATCTGTCTATCTATCCATCTTCCTATCATCTGTCTATCATGTCTATCACCTATCTCTCTATGTATCTATCTATCTGTCATCTATCTATCTATCGATCTATCTATCTATCTATGAATCAATCATCTTTCTGTCTGCCTATCTTGTCTTATGTACAGAACATATAACAACATGGCCTACGTCACTTCCCTAAATTATGGTTACAAAAATCTTGTGAAGTGACTAGGCCATAGTTAGATTACTGGGTTCTCAGACACTTGCTGGTCGAATTAGCTACGTGTGCTTACAAAACCAGTAAATGGTGGTGCATGGACTTGAACCTGTATCTCTGTCCTCTGTCCTCTTTTACCTCCTTCTCGCTTGCTGAGTGTAATTAGCCACATTCATTAACTAATTCCTCCCTGACGGCCACAAGTATCCTGCCTCTGGGCCTTTTGTAGACAGAAAAGAATACTTAGTGCTTTTAGCACCACCAAGTTTGAGGGACATTTGTGTGATCACCGCTGATAGTAGGAGAGACATAAAAAGGAACACCTATTTCTGGACAAGAGCAGTTGGGAACAAAGTGTGTGTTGTGGAGTGACATGTTTATTTGAGTGTCCAAACTTCCGTCTTTAGGTGGTTATTACTATTTTACATAAATGAACATCATAAAATGCACTGATTTCAAAAGCCCAGACACGTATTATTACAACAATTCAGTTATTGAGGTTAGAAAAAATGAGAAGGATATTGCTGTACCACTACATCTATGGTTGGGCAACGCTGAAACCAAACAAAAAGAATTCATTGTGACTAGATAGGGCTATTTTGTACTGACTGTCTCTTGGGATTCAATCAGAATCCATTTGTGTGTTTGTTTGTTTCTCAGTTTAACTTGTGTAGGGTACATGTCCCCGCCCCTTCGGCAAATTTCCCTCGGTATCTGGTTATTGCTTCTTTACATTCGTAAACATCATAAAATCCGCTTATTTCAAAAGCCCAGACACATATTATTACAGCAATTCAGTTTTAGAGCTGAGGAAAAATGAGAAGGGCCTCGCTATACCACTGAATCTATGACTGAGCACTGCCAAATCCGAAGAGAAAGCATCCACGGTGGCAGGAAGGGCTATTTTCTACAGACTGTCTCTCTGGGCCCTCAAGAAGTATCACTTTTTTTTTTGGTGTCAGTAATGTACAATTACATGAGCAACATTTTGTTTACTAGACTCCCCCTAATCCCCCCTACCAACATTAGCAAGTCCACTCCGCACACCCCATTACAGTCGTTGTCCATCAATGTAGTAAGATGCTATGGAAACACTACCTGTCTTCAGTGTGTTATACTGCAATCCCCGTGGACCCCACACCCTACATTGTGTGTGTGGATCGTAATGCCCCCTTTACCCCTGTATCAACCCTTCCCACCCATAATCCCAGGTCCCTTTCCCTTTGGTAGCTGTTTGTCCATTCTTGGGTTCTGTGAGTCTGCTGCTGTTTTTTACCTTCCCATTTTTGCTTTGTTCTTATACCTCACAGAGAAGTGACATAATTGGATAATTGTCTTTCTCCACCTGGCTTATTTCACTGAGCATAACACCCTCTAGCTCCGTCCGTGTTGTTGCAAATGGTGGTAGGATTAGTTTTCTTCTTATGGCTGAATGATATTCCATTGTGTGTATATACAATCTCTTCTTTAGCTGTCGAGAGATGTAGGCCATAGAAACAATGGTCTCGCACTTTTTGCCTAGGTCTCTAGTTTCTTAACCCTGCAACGTTTAGGAAAGATCAATTGACCCAGCTTGCGATTAGACTGCTGGGATACAGATTAAGCAGCTGCTGTGATAACATCTCCTCCTTAGTTAAACCTTCTGTCTTTTCTCAGTAATCCCCCACCCATGATCATTTCCAGAGAACATTCTTCTGATAGGTATCCTAGCAACCTAGATAATCCTTGCCACTTCACCTGGGGCTTTTTCCCCCTCCTAGATCCTATATAATATTCCTTGTTAGAATAAACTTTGAGACCTTGATCAGACTTTCGACTTGTTCTCCTTCTTTGTGTCTGGTTTGTCTCTCATCCAGGATAACTTCCCCTCGAGCCCTTGTTGACCTCCCCACCGGCCGGGGCATGTGGCGCCCAACGTGGGGCTCGAGGTACGAAGCCTGATCTGGACGTCGCTCATATGGACGGCCGTCCTTCTTTCTTTGGATCGGCACACCAGCGGTGAGTGAAGATCCGCATGAAGATCACCACAGGATTACACGCCTGTGACACAGATTGATAAAGGTAAGGAAAGCGACGCAATCATGGGGCAAACACTAAATAATCATGAGTTATTTGTTAAGGGACTTAAGGCTTCTCTCAAGACACGAGGAATACGGGTTAAGAAAAAAGATTTAGTTTATTTTCCATATGTTGCTAGAGGATGTCTGCCCATTGTTCCCCCAGGAAGGAACTATAGATGAAAAACAGTGGCGCCGAGTTGGCAACTGCCACAATGATTATTATCATTCCTTTGGCCCTGAGAAGGTCCCAGTACAGGCATTTTCTTATAGGAATCTCATGAACGATGTGTTGCAGGTCCGCCACTGTCACCCAGATGTTTCAAAGATTGTTGATGATAGTGAAAATTATCTGAAGGGAAAGTTTAAAACCAGTCAGACTTCTCTCCACAAAAAGGAGGTCCCCGAGGAACTTCATCCCTCCTCCCCAGCCTCTTATTGTCCCTCTGTCTCCATTCCCATGCCCGAGGTTAAGAATGATCTGCCGTCTAGCGGACCCCCCAAAATCTATTTACCCAGTCCTGTTCGGTCTCAAGTCCAACATCCCTGATGATGATCCCCTCTGTCCTGAAGAGGAGGCCAAACTAAAAGATGCCGCCACTAAGCTGCATAATCTTGATTGGCCCCCTCAATCATCTTTACGTGCAGGTCCACCTCTCTATAACATACCACACCCTATAACATACCACACCCTTTAACAAGCCACTGTTAAACTCTCTCGGGAGGTGCAGTCCCTTGAGGCACTGCTTCACATCAAAAGGGAGATATCACAAATGCTTAGGCAATTACGTGTCCTTGACTTAGAAATAAGCTACCGCCCGTCTCCCCTGTTCAGAAAATAAAAGTAAGTTTCCCTCTGCTCCCCCCGTTCAGAAAGTTAAAACCGAAACTATAACCCTTCATGTCTTCCCGGTGAACCGATCCCAAACTAGACTGACCGAGGGAGAACCAACTGAGGGAGAGTCAAATTAGGCTGAACCACGAGAATCAGAAGGGACAGATACGGAGGCAGAAGAGCCTATAGCTCAGCCTGAGTCAGAAAACACTTAGGGAGAGGACGAGAATGCAACTTCAACCATTATGACTCAGCTGAACCGCTGCCTTAAATTTAAAAGTATAAAAGATTTAAAGAATGCTGTTTCCTCATATGGCCCTGTTGCCCCCTTTACTATTTCATTGTTAGAGTCTCTAAGCGAAGACTGGCTTACAGTTAATGATTGGAGCATGTTAACTAAAGCCATCTTAAGAAGAGGTGACTTTCTCTTATGTAAAGCTGGTTACACTGAAAGATGCCAGGATACTGTCCACCACAATATGGCTGCTGGCGGTCCTTCCAAATCCTGGACATTAGACAAACTTCTCGGCAATCGCCCCTATGACACAAATGAAAAACAGGCTAAGTTTTCTCCAGGCTTACTCACACAAATCCAACATGCAGCCCTTAAGGCCTGGAAGAGCCTCCCTTCTAACGGGTCGGCTGTCACCTCTCTTGCCGAGGTTAGACAGGGGCCACAGGAACCTTACAGTGAATTCATAGGCCGCCTTACAGAGGCCGCCAAACGCCTCATGGGAAGGGAGGAAACAGATAATGAATTCATTAAGCATCTTGCTTTTGAAAATGCTAACCCAGCTTGCCACGCGGCGGTTATGCGTCATGATCGCCGCAGCAAAAATGTCTCTGTTTTTATAAAACTTTGTGCCGATGACCAAACCTCTCGCAATACCGGAATAGCCATAGGAACAGCTCTTAAAGAGTTTACTCAGGGAGTCAGGCCCAAGACTTGCTTTAATTGCAAGCAACCAGGTCATTTTTCAAGGGAGTGCACAGCCCCTAGGACCGAACGATTGCTCCCATCATTCCTGTGCCTGCGATGCAAACGGGGTAAACATTGGGCCTCCGAATACCGCTCCAACGCTGATATACAGGGTAATCCTCTGCCTCCGAAGCAGGGAAACTTGTTACAGGACCCACCCCAGGGCACAGAATACCTACCCGGGACAGAACCCTGGGGTCGTCAGGTTCTTCTCCCAGTCAGTCAAAAATCCAGCGTCACTATCCTCTCTCGAGCAACCGCCGGTAGCGCAGGACTGGACCTCTGTTCCAACTCCCAGTCAATATTGACCCCAGAAATGGGGAGTCAAATTCTTCCAACGGGGATTTTTGGCCCTTTGCCACAAGGCACCTTTGGTCTTATTCTGTGTCGCGCCAGCTCCACTATTCAGAGCCTCACTATTTCTCCAGGAGTCATTGACAGCAATTATACTGGAGAAATTGAACTTATGGCTACAGCCTATCAGGGACCAATTACCATTTCCTCTGGCCAATGGATTGCTCTCTTAATATTACTCCCCCTCGATGAAAAAAATCCTTGCTATAAGCAAAAGAGAGGCCCCCATGCTTTTGGATCATCAGATGTTTATCGGACACAAGAGATCACTCAAAAAAGACCCCTTCTTAGTTAAAATTAAAAGGAAAAACTTTGAAGGCCTTATAGATACTGGCGCAGATGCCACAATTATTTCCAGTAAGGATTGCCTACATCTTGGCTTCTCACCGCTTACATGACTCACCTTAGAGGTATTGGACAGACCTCCAACCCCCTACAAAGCTCGAAAGTTATTCAATGGGAAGATGGAAAAGACAATAACTGTACTGTCCAGCCCTACGTGGTTCCAGGCCTACCTATCAACCTCTGGGGCAGAGATATTCTCTCTCAAGTGAAGCTTATTATGTGCAGCCCTAATGAACTGGTCACTCACCAGATGCTCAATCAAGGCTATCGCCCTGGACAAAGGTTGGGCAAACACTCTCAGGGCCCAAAAGAGCCAGTCCCGGTCACCATAAAAACTGATCATGCTGGAATTAGCTATGAAAATTTACCCTAACGGCCGTTGACATACCTGTACCCCATGCAGATAAAATATCCTGAAAACAACAGAGCCTGTATGGATTGATCAATGGCCCTTAACTTCTGAAAAACTGGCTGCAGCCACAATGTTAGTAAAGGAACAATTTGCTGCAGGCCATATCGAGCCCATGACCTCACCCTGGAATACTCCTATTTTTGTCATAAAGAAAAAATCAGGAAATTGGAGGTTACTTCAAGATCTTAGAGAAATTAATAAAGCTATGTTACCTATGGGGGTCCTTCAAACAGGCCTCCCCACTCCTGTGGCGATTTCTGGGGGATACTGTAAAATCATCATTGACCTAAAAGATCGCTTTTTCACAAACCCCCTACATCTTAAAGATCGCAAGCAATTTACATTTAGTTTGCCGGTGATTAATTTTTAAGGCCTGATGCCAAGATTCCAATGGAAATTTCTGCCCCAAGAAATGGCAAACAGCCCTACGCTGTGCCAAAAATTTGTAGCTCAAATTATAGACCCATTTAGACAAAGATGGCCTTCTACATATTTAATTCACTACATGGACGACATCCTCATGGCTGGTCCTAACCCCACTGAACTCCTTGCTTATTCCCAATAGCTTTCTAGGGCCCTTACCAGAGCTGTCTTCAGATAGCCACAGATAAAATTCAATTAAAAAACCCTTACTTGTTTTTAGGCTTTGAAATCTTTCATAAAAAGATTCTTTCACAAAAGGTTCAACTTAAAACCGATTGCTTAAAAACTTTAAATGATTTTCAAAAATTTCAAGGAGATATTAATGGGCTCAGGCCTTATCTCAAGCTAACTACTGGAGAGCTTAAACCCTTGTTTGATATACTTAAAAGAGACCCAGATCCTACTTCCAGTCGCTCATTAACAGCCCCCGCCCTAGAAGCCCTAAAGGCAGTGGAAGCCGCAATTCTAAACCAAACGGTCACCTTTATCTCTTACGAGAAGCCTCTTCTCCTAGTCATTTGTGCTACTGATTTTACACCCACCGGAGTGTTCTGGCAAGAGGGGCCCCTTTTCTGGGTCCATTTACCTGCCTCCCCACCCAAAGTCTTATCCCCTATACCTCCTGGGTGGCTGAACTGATAAATATCGGACGCCACCACAGCAGGAAAGTATTCGGTAAAGACGCCGACAAAATTATCCTACCCTACCCAAATCCAGTGGTTGATAGAGAATGACAATGAATGGGCAACATCCTGCACCTCTTTTCAGGGAGCCCTTGACAATCATTACCCTGCTAAGAAGATTCTCCATTTTTTAAGGACCCAACCATTTGTTGTCCCTACATTGACCTCCTCCCAACCCCTTCCTCATGGCCCCCTAGTTTTCACTGATGGTTCCTCCAACGGAGTGGCAGCCTACCCATAGATAATCGAACCACTTCCCTACAATCCCCATTCCACTCCGCTCAATTGGTTGAACTCTTTGCAAGTTTACAAGTTTTTCAACAACTCCCAAATACTCCTTTTAACCTATACACTGACAGTGCTTATATTGCTCAATCCATTCCCCTTTTAGAGACCGTGCCTTATATAAAACCCACTACAAACGCCACCCCTCTGTTTTTTTCCATCCAGCAGTGCATACATTCCAGGCAACATCAATTTTATATAAGCCATATTCGTGCCCATTCTGGTCTTCCTGGACCTCTAGGCACAGGCAATGCTGTGACTGATAAAGCTACCCAACTTGCCCTTCTCGCTGAGCTTGTCCCTGCGGCTCAAACCAAAAATGCTCACTCTTTACACCACCTTAATGCTCAAACCTTACGTGTTCTTTTAATAATTACTACAGAACAAGCCAGTCAGATTGTTAAACAATGTGCAAATTGTGTCACTCTCCTGCCTGTTCCTCACTTGGGTGTGAACCCTAGGGGACTAGTTCCCAATGAGATCTGGCAAATGGATTTAACACACGTCCCCTCATCGGAAATCTTAAATATCTTCATGTTACTGTAGATACCTTTGGTGGATTTATTTTTGCCAGCCTCCATGTCTGAGAAGCTTCAAAAAATGTTATTGCTCATGTACTCAATTGTCTTAGTGTCATGGGTAAAATCGAGATTATCGAGATTGATAATGGTCCTGGATAGACTGGAAAAAAATTCCAAGAATTTTGTCGCCAATTACAAATTAAGCATTTTACAGGCATACCATACAATCCCCAATGTCAAGGGATTGTCGAACGAGCCCGTTTAACTATTAAAGATACCTTCCACAAATTAAAAATGGGAGATTTATATCCCATGAAAGGCTCTCCAAGAAATATTCTTCATCATGCCTTGTTTATTCTTAATTTTCTAACTCTGGACGCTCATGGCAAATCTGCAGCTGATCGCCTTTGACACCCACAAACTGTTAAAACTATGTCACTGTCATGTGGAGAGATCCCCTCACTTCCCATTGGAATGGCCCCGATCCCATACTAATATGGGGCTGGCGATCTGCCTGTGTTTTCGTCACCAGAGAAGGAGCTGCTCACTGGCTGCCAGAGTGGTTGAATAAACCAATAGATTTACCAGAAGATTTTTAAAAATCTTATCCAAATGTTCAGGGTGGTGACACCCCCCGAGATATCCTTTTACTTCTCTCCATAGATTCTGGCCACCGGTTTAGTCCTTTCCTTTATCTTAGGCATAGGACTTGCTGCCTCCACCCCTCCCCAGTGGACCCTTGCACAGCAGACTATTCTTGTTACCACTTACTGGATCCTTTTTGGCATATTCACACATCTTAACAGCACCTTATAAAAAGATGAAGCCCATCAACTCTCGCGTTTTCACCTTCTTCGCAGAACCTTACAAGATCTTCAAGACCAAATAGATTCCCTTGCAGAAGTAGTCTTACAGAACAGGCGTGGCCTAGACCTTCTCACCACGGAACAAGGTGGAATCTGCTTAGCCTTAGAAGAGAAATGCTGCTTCTATGCAGTCAAGTCCGGAGTAGTTCGTGACAAAATAAAAAGACTTCGAGAAGATCTCGTGCAAAGAAAGAAAAAATTGTTTGAAAATCCCCTATGGACTGGGATGAGCGGGTTTCGTCCTTATCTTCTCCCTATACTAGGACCCTTCCTTAGTCTCATGCTTGTGCTCTCCCTTGGAACTTGGGCCTTCCTGAGAATTACCACCTTCATTAGAGAACAGATCAATACTGCCCTCTGAAGACAGATACAAGTCCACTATCGCTGGCTTGACCTGGCGTACTAAGGCTAAGATGTGCCAGATGACGCCCCTCCTTTAGAAGCTGCATAGGATTCAGACCTATGCATATCGGCTCACAATAAAGTGAGTGCGATATGGGCACCAATGTGGGTGCGAAGGTAAGCATCGCAAGGGAAGTTCCGTGAACCGCCTCTGAATTCCCTGAGAGAAAAACCTAATTTGCATGGAGGTTGGTATCTAAAATAAATACGCCGTTTTTCCCCTAAACAAAAGATACCAAGGGTCAAAGTTGACCCCCGTCAATGGGGAGTCTCGGAGGAGCCAGGTAACTACTCCCCCAATTGGTTAATGCCCACCGCTAAATAGCGGGCCTCCCCCTCTTTTGTATAAAAGAAGGGAGGAGATGTCGGAACCGTAGGCGATAGAAACAATGGTCTCGCCCTTTTCACCTAGACTTCTAGTTTCTCAAGCATGCCCCATTTAGGAAAGATCAATTGACCAGCTTGAGATTAGACACTGGGATAGAGATTAAGCAGCTGCTGTAATAACATCTCCTCCTTAGTAAAACATTCTGTCTTTTCTCAGTAATCCCCCACACATGATCTTTTCCAGAGAACATTCTTCATTTAGGTATGCTAGCAACCTAGATAATCCTTGCCACTTCAGCGGGGGCAGTTTCCTCCTCCCAGCTCTTATATAATCTACCTTGTAACAATAAACTTTGAGACCTTGATAAGACTTTCGACTTGGTCTCCTTCTTTGTGTCTGGTTTGTCTCTCATCCAGTTTAACTTCCCCTCGAGCCCTTGTTGAACTCCCCACTGGCCGGGGCATTTATCCATTCATCTCCTGATGGACACTTAGGTTTCTTCCATTTCTTGGGTATTGTAAAGAGTGCTGCGATCAACATAGGGGTGCATCTGTCTCTTTCAAACTGGGCTCCTGCACTCTTAGGGTAAATTCCTAGGAGAGGAATTTCTGGGTCAGATGGTAATTGTTCTTTTTTTGGGGGGGAGTCCTCCATACTGCTTTCCACAATGGTTGAGCTAACTGACATTCCCACCAGCAGTGTAGGAGGGTTCCCCTTTCTCCACACCCTTGCCGACATCTGTTGTTGTCTGTCTTCTGGGTGGTGGCCATCCTAACTTTTGTGAGGTGATACCCCATGGTGGTTTTAATGGGCATTTCTCTGATGGTTAGCAATGTGGAGCGTCTTTTCATGTGCCTGTCGGCCACTTGAAATTGATTCTGTGGAGAAGTGTCTGTTCAGATCCTCTGCCCATTTTGTAATTGGATTCATTTGCATTTTGTATGTTCAGGTTCATGAGCTCTTCATGCATGTTTTGGATGGGCAATGCCTTATCAAATCTGTCTTCAGTGAATATATTCTCCCATACTGAAGGATGTCTTTTGGTTCTACTGATGGTGGTCAAAGAGAATCTTACTAAACCCCCTACCACTTCATTCCAAATCTAACTAATTTTTTTTAACACCAACGAGCCGAGAAAACTGGAATGAAGAGAAGCTGTGATGCAGGAACATCTAGCGTAAAACTGAGAGGTGAGGTTTTGTGGAGACTGGTAGGTTGTATATTTCCATGTGCTGCTTTCAAGGGTCATAGGTAAAAAAAATTGCCAAGGAGATGAATCCCGGGGTGTTGATTTCACCTGGTATCGGTGGAGCCATGTAGCCTCTAGCCATTGATGGGAAAGCTAGCATGCGGCACTATTGTCTTTTCTGCGGAGTTAGACGTACGGCGTCCCCCCTTTGCAGTTCAGTCAGAGCCCATGTGGGAGTGTCCTGGCACTGGCTGGGGTGGACCGAGATCTGTGCAATTCCTGTTCTGCAGTCACAGCACCCCTCTCAGAACAGGGCCTCAGCTGCGCTCCTGGGAGAAAGTGAGAGAGAGAATTTCGTTCGAGTGACATTGACTGTTTTATTTTCTGTAGCTCCCTGAGCATGCTCCTGATGTTAATTTTGAGATCTCTTTCTCATGAAGATTGATTTGAGTTCAGTTACCACGTTCCCTTGAAGGTTCATATTTGTAGGTGGTGCACTCTAGCTACCAGAAGCTTTAGTCTCTGGAGATGCACAGCCCTTGGTTGGATGGTAGGGGTCCTAGGGGCGCGGTACTGGTGCCCAGAACCGCTGGGAGGTAAGAGGTCTTTCCTGCGTCCAAGCCGCAGTGCCCATCTCCACTGCCAGGGCCAGAGTGTGGAGCATGCAGGGAGAAGCTGCAGTAGGTGGGGGTGGCGTTTTGCAGGCCAGTGACGGCGGGGAGTCAGGCCATGTACCAGTTACAGCACAGTAAGGGGCCTCAGATCTGCGAGGGCAGCCAGGGGGATGGAGCGACCAGAGCTCCTGAAAGCTACATCGCCTGCCGGGCAGAGTGCACCCATGCAATTTGGCGCACCTGTCCTTTCTACTGAGTGGCGAGCCCTGTGGAAGCCTTTCCACTTTAGCAGTTCTCTCGTTGTTAGGAAGTCTCTCAGACTGTCCACCTTTCTTTTGTCCCACAGCGGCCGGATGTGGATCCCTGTGTTGTTCCACAAGTGGCTGGAACCTCAAGACTCTCGAAGTCTTCTGCCTCTCTTTGCTATCCAACCCTACCAATCCTTCTGTGCGCACCACATGTACAGTAGGTTCGTGCTCAGAGAGCACATCTCCAGGGCTGTACGTCACACTTCTCCTTGAGGTGACAGGCTGCCACAGCAGCTTTCCTCCCTGCTGTTCTTCCACGATTTGATGTAGTTGTTCTATTTTAAAATAGTACATATGTGTGTGATTTTGATTTTGGGAGGAGGTTTCCGCATCCACTCTCATGTGAGCCGGGGTCATTAATCCCATCATCACATCTTTTTTCTGTTTTTCTTTTTCAGTTTCACTTGTCTAGGGTACCTGTTCCCACCCACTCAACTTGTAGTTATTCTTCATCCTTGGATTCCAAGTGAGTCTCCTGTAAGGGAGCACGTAGGTGGTCTTGAGTTTTCATCCCTTCTTTTAACCATGTGTCTTTTGATTGGAGCACTCAGAGCCTGTCCGTTTATTATGACAATTGAGAGCTGTGTCCTTATTGCACATAAAATAACTTTTTTGTCATCATTAATCTACAATCACGCGAAGAACGTTATGATCACCAAGAACACCAAGTCCATCCCCCAAACCCTGTTATAGTCGCTATCCATCAGCGTTGTTGGATGCTGTACAACCCTTCAACATGTCCCCCCACACACACACCACGTTACAGTCGCTGTCCATCATCGTGTAGTAAGATGCTGTAGAATCTCTAATTGACTTTTCTGTGTTGTACAGCCCTCGCCATGTGCAAAGGCCCCCACATATTATACATGCTAATCCTAATGCCACGTTCCTTTCTAACTCCCTTATCCTTCCCTTACCACCCACCTAGCCCAGTCACTATCCCTTTGGTAACTGTTAGTGCACTCTCGGGTTATGTGAGTCCGCTGCTGTTTTTTTCCTTCAGTTTTTCTTTGTTGTTATACTCCACACATGAGTGAAATCAATTGGAACTTGTCTTTCTCCGCCTGGCCTATTTCACTGAGCATAATACCCTCTAGCTCCATCCACATTGTTGCAAATGGTAGGATTTGTTTTCTTCTAACGGCTGCTTACTGCACTTTTTAAACTGGATTTCTATCTTCTCTTTGGTCTGTATTTTCGCTATGTGCTTTCACCATTGCTTTCCTGGTTATGAGCAATACCTTTGTGTTAGTCGATATGTACCTATATTTATCTATCTGTCTGTATGTCTATCTATCTATCAATCAATCAGTCATCTTTTTGTCTGAACATCTGTCCTTGTATGCAGAACAGTTAACAACATAGACTATGTCCCTTCGCTACGTTATGCTTCCAAAAATCTTGCAAGGTATCTAGGTCGTAAGGAGAGTCCTGGGTTCCCCGAGAAACTTGCAGGTTGAGTCAGAAGTGTACCTACAAAACCAGAAAATGGTGGTGCAGGGACTTTTACTCGTGTCTCTGTCCTCTCTCCTCTTTTATCTCCTTCTCATTTTCTGACAGTATTTAGCCACATTCATTGACTAAGCGCTCCCTGAAGAGCACAAGAATCCTTCCTCTGGGCCTGATGTCGACAGAAAAGTAAACTTGCTGCTTGCTCACCACCATATTTTAGGAACATCGGCGTGATAAACCCTGATAGGAGGGAGGGAGAAATAAAAAGGAAAACCACTTTCTAGACAGGAGCAGTTGGGATAAAAGAGTGTGTTGTGGAGTGAAGTGTTTATTTGAGTGTGCAAACTTCCCTCTTTATCTGGTTATCACTTATTTACATTCGTGGACATCATAAAAACCACAGATTTCAAAGGCCCAGACCCTTATTATTACAGCAATTCAGTTGTTGAGTAGAGAGAAAATGAGAAGGATGTTGCTGCACCACTAAATCTATGTCTGGGCACTGCTGATACCAAACAAAAAGCATTCACGGTGGCCAGATAGGGCTATTTTCTACTGACTGTCTCTGGGGACACAAACAGAGTCCATTTGATTGATTGTTTTTCAGATTCACTTGTGTTGGGTACCTCTCCCCACCCCTACGGCTTGTAGTTTGTCTGTGTCCTTGGATCTCAAGTGAATCTCCTGTAAGGGATCACATAGGTGATCTTGAGTTTTCATCCCTTCTTTTAACCCTGTGTCTTTTGATTTGGAGTTCTCAAAGCCTGTCCTTTTATTCTGATGATTCAGAGCTGTGCCCTTTTTGCACTTAAAAAATTTTTTTTGTTATCATTAATCAACAATCACGTGAGGAACATTATGTTTACTAGGCTCCCCCCTTCACCAAGTCCCCCCCAAAAACCTCTAGCAGTTACTGTCAATCAGCGGAGATGGATGCTGTAGACTACTTCACCATGTCCCCCCACACACACCCCGTTACAGTCGCTGTCCATCATCGTTTAGTAAGATGCTGTAGAATCTCTACTTGTCTTCTCTGTGTTGTACAGCCCCACCCATGGCCCTTCGAACACATGCATTATACATGCTAATCCTAATCTCCCATTTCTTTCTCGCCACCCTTACCCTCCCTTCCCAACCACCCTGCCTAGTCCTTTTCCCTTTGGTAACTGTTAGTCCACTTTCGGGTTTTGTGAGTCTGCTGCTGTTTTTTTCCTTCAGTGTTTCTTTGTTGTTATACTCCACGTTAGTGAAATTATTTGGTACTTGTCTTTCTCCTCCAGGTCTATTTCACTGAGCATACTACCTTCTAGCTTCTTCCACATCATTGCAAATGGTACGATTTGTTTTCTTCTTATGCCTTCTTCCTGCACTTTTTAAACTTGATTTCATTCTTCCTTTTTGTTTGTAGTTTCGCTATATGCTTTTACCATTGATCTCCTGGTTATAAGCAATAGCTTTGTGTTAATCGATATGTATCCGTATCTATCTATCCATCTGTCTGTCTGTCTATCTATCCATCCTTCTATCTTTCTTACTATCTATCTATCTATCTGTCTATCTATCTATCATCTATCTATCTATCTATCTATCTTTTATCTATCTATCCTTCTATCTTTCTTTCTATCTTTCTATCTTTTTATCTACCTATCTATCTATCTATCTATATATCTATCTATCTATCTATCTATCTATCTACCTATCTATCTTCTTATCACCTATCTTTCACGTCTATCATCTATCTATCATCTACCATCCATCTATCTATCTATGAATCAATCATCTTTTTCTCTTCCCATCTATCCTTATGTACAGAACAGTTAACAACATCGCCTATGTCACTTCCTACACTATGCGTTCAAAAATCTTGCAAGTAACTGGGCCGTAGAGAGAGCACTGAGTTCATTGAGACACTTGCAGGTCCAGTCAGCCACGTGTGCTTACAAAACCAGTAAATGGTGTTGCAATGACTTTCACCTATATCTCTGTCCTCTGTACTCTTATAACTACTTCTCGCTTATTGACTGTATTTAGCCACATTCATTTACCAAGTGCTCACTGAAGACCACAAGTATCCTTCCTCTGGGTTTGTTGAAGACAGAAAAGTATACATGGTGCTTTGCTCACCACCAAGTTTGAGGGACATCGGCGTGAGCACCGCTGATAGGAGGAGGGGCAAATAAAAAGGAACATCTATTTCTAGACAGGAGCACTTGGGAGCAATGAGAGAGTTGTGGAGTTACGTGTTTGTTTGATTGTCCAAACTTCCCTCTTTATATGGTTATTACTTCTTTACATTCAAGAACATCATAAAACCCACTGATTTCCAAAGCCCAGACGCATATTATAAGAGCAATTCAGTTGTTGATTTAAGAAAAAATGAGTAGGACATTGCTGTACCACTAAATCTATCGCTGATCACTGCTGAAACCAAACGAATTCATGGTGGCTAGATAGGGCTTTTTTCTACTGACTGTCTCTGGGTACTCAAACAGAATCCATTTGTTTGTTTCACAGTTTCACTTTTGTAGGGTACCTGTTCCCGCCCCTTCAGCTTGTAGTTTTTCTGTATCCTTGGATCTCAAGTGAGTCTCCACTAAGGGAGCACATAGGTGGTCCTGAGTTTTCATCCCTTCCTCTTACCCTGTGTATTTTGATTGGAGCACTCAGAGTCTGTCCTTTTATTGTGACAATTGAGAGCTGTGTCCTTATTGTACATAAAAAAATTCTTTTGTTATCATTTATCTACAATCACGTGAATGTCATTATGATCACCAAGTACACCAAGGCCCCCCGAAAAGCCCCGTTACAGTCGCTGTCCATCAGCGTGTAGAAATATGCTGAAGAAAAACTACTTCTCTTCTCTGTGTTGTACAGCACTCCCCATGCCCAACCGACCCCATGCATTATTCATGCTAATAATAATGTTCCCTTTCTTTCTTCCTGCCCTTAACCCTCCCTTATCCCCCACCCTGCCAAGTAACTTTCCCTTTGGTATCTGTTATTCCACTCTCAGGTTCTTTGATTCTGCTGCTGTTTATTTCCATCAGTTTTTCTTTGTTGTTGTACTGAAAACATGAGTAAAATCATTTGGTACTTGTGTTTCTCCTCCTGGCCTATTTCACTGAGCATACTACCGTCTAGCTCCATCCACATCATTGTAAATAATAGGATTTGTTTTCTTCTTATGGCTGCTTACTGCACATTTTAAACTGCATTTCATTCTTCCTTTTGTTTTGTAGTATCACTATGTGTTTTCACCATTTATCTCCCAGTTATGAGCAATAGCTTTGTGTTAATCGATATGTATCTGTAACTATCTATCTATCTATCTATCTGTCTGTCTATATACCTATCTATCTATCTATTTATCTATCTATCTATCTATCTATCTATCTATCTATCTATCTATCTATCTATCTATCTATCTATCAATTTATCTATCTACCTATCTTTCCTACTATCTATCTATCTATGTATCTGATTAACTTCCTATCTATCATTTCTATCATCTATCATCAGTCATCTATCTACCTATCTATTAATCAATTATCTTTTTGTCTGCCCATCTGTCCTTATGTACAGAAAAGTTAACAACATTTCCTATGTCACTTCCCTACATTATGCTTCCAAAACTCTTTCAAGGTAACTAGGATGTAGGAAGAGTACTCGGTTCACTGAGACACTTGCAGGTCGAGTCAGCCACGTGTACCTACAAAACCAGTAAATGGTTGTGCAGGGACTTGAACCTGTTTCTGTATCCTCTATTATCTTCTTCTCACTGGCTGACTCTATTTAGCCACATTCATTGACTAAGTGCTCCGTGAAGACCACAAGTATTGTTCCTCTGGGCCTGTTGTCCACAGAAAGAAAACTTGGTGCTTTGCTCACAACCATGTTTGAGGGACATTGGCGTGATCACCTCTGATAGGAGGGACGGACAAATAAAAAGGAAAACCAATTTCTAGACATGTGGAGTTGGGAGCAAATTGTGTGTTGTGGAGTGAAGTGTATATTTGAGTGTCCAAACTTCCCTCTTTATCTGGTTATTACTTTACATTCGTGAACATCATAAAACCCACTGATTTCAAAGGCCCAGACGCATATTTTTACAGCAATTCAGTTGTTGAGGTGAGAGAAAATGAGAAGGACGTTGCTGTACCACTAAATCTATGGCTGGGCACGGATGAAAAAAAAGAAAAGAATTCACGGTGGCTTGATAGGGCTATTTTCTACTGACTATCTCTGGAAACACAAACAGAATCTATATTTTTGATTGTTTGTTTATCAGTTTCACTTGTTGAGTACCTGTTCCAACCCCTACGGCTTGTAGTTTGTCTCTGTCCTTGCATCTCAAGTGAGTCTCCTGTGAGGAAGCACGTAGGTGGTCTTGAATATTCATCCCTGCTTTTAACCCTGTGTCTTTTGTTTGGCGCAGTCAAAGCCTGTCCGTTTATTCTGATGATTCAGAGCTGTGCCCTTATTGCACTTAAAAAATTTTTTTATTATCATTAATCTACAATCACGTGAAGAACATTATATTTACTTGTCTCCCCCCTTCACCAATGCACCCTTAGAAACCTCTTACAGATGCTGTCAATCAGCGGAGTTGAATGCTGTAGACCCCTTCACCATGAACCACCCCACACACACCATTACAGTCGCAGTCCATCTGCGTGTAGTAAGATGCTGTAGAATCTTTACTTGTCTTCTCTGTGTTGTACAGCGCTATCCAAACCCTCCTGACCCCACGCATTATACATGCTAATCCTAATCTCCCATTTTTTCTCCACACCCTCATCCCTCGCTTCACAACCACCCTGCCCAGTCCCTTTCCCTTTGGTATCTGTTAGTCCGCTTTTGGGTTCTGTGAGTATGCTGCTGTTTTTTTCCTTCAGAGTTTCTTTGTTGTTATATTCCACCCATGAGTGAAATCATTTGGTATTTGTCTTTCTCCACTTCGCCTATTTCACTGAGCATACTACCGTCCTGCTCCAGCCACATCATTGCAATTGGTAGGATTTGTTTTCTTCTTATGGTTTCTTACTGCTTTTTTAAACTGGACTTCATTCTTCCTTTTTGTTTGTAGTTTCGCTATGTGTTTTCTCCATTGATCTGTTGATTATGAGCAATAGCTTTGTGTTAATCTATATGTATATGAATCTGTGTAACTGTCTGTCTGTCTACCTATCTATCTATCCTTCTATCTTTCTATCTATCTATCTATCTATCTATGTATCTATCTATCCTTCTCTCTATCTATCTATCTATCTATCTATCTATCTATCTATCTATCTATCTATCTATATATCTCTCTATCTATCTATCTTCCTATCATCTATCTATCATGCCTATAATCTATCTATAATCTCTCATCTACCCAGGTATCTATGAATTAATCATCTTTTTGTCTTCCCATCTATCCTTATGTACAGAAAACTTAACAACATCGCCTATGTCACTTCCCTACATTATGCTTCCAAAAATCTTGCCAAGTAACTAGGACGTATGGAGAGCACTGGGTACACTGAGAAAATTGCAGGTCGAGTCTGCCGCGTGTGCTTACAAAACCAGTAAATCGTTGTCCAGTGACTTGAACCCGTATCTCTGTCCTCTGACCTCTTTTATCTCCTTCTCGACTGCTGACTCTAATTTGCCACAATAATTGACTAAGTCTTCCCTGAAGACCACAAGTATCCTTCTTCTGGGCCTGTTGTAGTCAGAAAAGTATACTTGGTGCTTTGCTCATCACCAAGTTTGAAGGACATCGGCGTGATCACCTCTGATAGGAGGAGGGACAAATAAAAATGAACACCTATTTCTAGACAGGAGCAGTTTTGAACAAAGAGTGTGTTGTGGAGTGACGTGTTTATTTGAGTGTCCAACCTTCACTCTTATGTGGTTATTACATTTCCATTGATGAACATCATAAAACGCACTGATTTCAAAAGCCCAAATGCATATTATTACAGCAATTCTGTTATTGAGGTGAGAAAAATTGAGAAGGACTTTGCTGTACAACGGAACCTATTTCTGGGCACTGCCGAAACCAAACAAAAAAAATTCTTGGTGGCCAGATAGGGCTCTTTTCTACTGACTGTCTCTGGGGACTCAAACAGAATCCATTTGTTTGTTTGTTTCTTTCTCAGTTTCACTTTTTTTGGGTACCTGTCAGCGCCCCTTCAGTTTTAATTTGTCCATGTCCTTGGATCTCAAGTGAGTCTCCTGTAAGTGAGCACATACATGATCTTGAGTGAAAGATAGCTTAGTTTAGTATGATGCTTTCCTATCTACCTACCTATCTATCTCTTTACCTATCTATGTAATCTTTCTATCTATCTATGTGTCATCTATCTATGTATGGTCTGTCACCTATCTACTATCATCTGTGTATCTATCTAATTAATCTATCATCTATATGTATGTATATCAGTCGAATCTATGTATCAATCATTTGTCTCTCTATATATCTGTTTTCTCACTTTTGTCAACTTTCTGTCCCTAGGTGCACTTTGATTCCTCTGTTTCCTTCTCAATCTCAATTCCTTGTGTTTGTTTTTGTGAGTTAGCTGTGTGTTTGGTTCTTGAGAGGAGTGTCCTTGGGTGGGAACTTCTCCTGCGTAGGTGGCACGAGTCTGCTGGGTGTGGATAGTGTGGTTGGTGGGCTGCGCTCTTGAAACTGTGCAGCCCAGTGCCCTCCAGCTGGTTTTCCCCAGGGCCGTTCCTGCTCTGGCGGCTGCATGAGCTCTAGGGAATATCCGAGGCCACACGCAGGGAGCACCCTGGTGGGCCTGCGGGTCCGTGGTCGGTACATGCCCAGTAGTATGTCTTTTTGCCTGTGCACCGATGTAACCTCGCTGGCCCTGCTTGGTGGCCCATCTTCAGTGAGTATGCGTGTAGTCACTGGTTAAGGGAACTGCCTTTTGGTGACACACGGGGTTCTTCTGGGCCAGTGGCCCATGGATTGCTGAGGTGGCAGCCCAGCTAGCTTGTGGGGAAACTGCTCCCCTCTGCTGTCAAGGTGGAGGTGGAATTTCAGTGCATTTACGCATTTAGATGTGAGTGAGGTCTATCTGAAATGGAATAGTAGCGTTGAGAGCTATGTTTCCACCCCCTCAACTTGTAGTTCATTTTTGTCTTTGGATCTCAAGTTAGTCTCCTGTAAGGGGGCACGTAGGTGGTCTTGAGTTTTCATCCCTTCTTTTTACCCGGTGTCTTTTCATTGGAGTCCTGAAGAGCCTGTACTTTTATTCTGAGAATTGAGAGCTATGTCCTTATTGCACTTTAAAAAATTTTTTTGTTATCATTAATCCACAATCACGCAAAGAACATTATGATCACCAAGTACACCACGTCCCCCCAAAAACCCCGTTACAGTAGCTGTCTATCAGCATACTTGGATGCTGTAGACCCATTACCATTCCCCCCCCACCCCGTTACAGTCGCTTTCCATCTGCGTGTAGTAAGATGCTGTAGAATCACTACTGGTCTTCTCTGTGTTGTACAGCCCTCCCCATGTTCCCCCCACCAACACATTATACATGCTAATCCTAATGCCCCCTTTTTTTCTCCCCACATTTATCAAACCCTTCCCACCCACCCTGCCCTGTCCCTTTCCCTTTGGTAACTCTTAGTCCACTCTTGGGTTCTGTGAGTCTGCTGCTGTTTTTTTCCTTCAGTTTTTCTTTGTTGTTATACTCAACATATGAGTGAAATCATTTGGTACTTGTCTTTCTCCGCATGGCCTTTTTCACTGAGCAAAATACCCTCTAGCTCCATCCACGTTGTTTAAATGGTAGGATTCTTTTCTTCTTACATCTGCTAACTGTTCTTTTTAAACTAGATTTCTGTCTTCTCTTTTGTCTGTAGTTTCGCTATGTGCTTTCACCATTACTCTCCTCGTTATTAGCAATAACTTTACGTTAATCGATATGTACCTATATCTATCTATCCATCTGTCTATCTATCTATCTATCTATCTCTGTCAATCACTCAATCATGTTTTAGAATGCCTGTCTGACCTTTTGTGTAGAACATTTAGCAACATAGCCTATGTCACTTCATTACATTATGCTTCCAAAAATCTTGCAATGTCAATAGGCCATAGGGAGAGCACTGGGTTCACCGAGACACTTGCAGGTCGAGTTAGCCGCGTGTACCTACAAAACCAGGAAATGGTGCTGCAGGGACTTGAACCTGTGTCTGTATTATCTTTTATATTCTTCTCACTAGTTGACTGTATTTAGCCACTTTCATTGACAAAGTGCTCCCTGAAGACCACAAGAATTGATCCAATGGGCCTGTTGTCCACAGAAAGTAAACTTGGTGCTTTGCTCACCACAATATTTGAGGGACATCGGAATGAACACCGCTTATAGGACTGAGGGACAAATAAAATGGAACACCAATTTCTAGATATGTGCAGTTGGGAGCAAAGAGTGTGTTGTGAAGTGTATATTTGAGTGTTCAAACTTCTCTCTTTGTCTGGTTATTACATCTTTACATTCAGGAACATCATTAAACCCACTGATTTCAAAGACCCAGACGCATATTATTACAGCAATTCAGTTGTTGAGGTGAGAGAAAATGAGGAGGACATTGCTGCACCACTAAATCTATGGCTGGGCACTGCTGAAACCAAACAAAAAGAATTCATGGTGGCTAGATATGGCTATTTTCTACTGTCTGTCTCTGGGTAATCAAAGAGAATCCATATGTTTGTTTGTTTGTTTCTCAGTTTCACTTGTGCAGGGTTCCTGTCCCCACCCCTTCGGCTTGTAGTTTGTCTTTGTCCTTGAATATCAAGTGAGTCTCCAGTAAGGCAGCACGTAGGTGGTCTTGAATTTTCATCCCTACTTCCAACCCTGTGTCTTTTGATAGGAGCACTGAAAGCCTGTCCTTTTATTCTGATATTTGAGAGCTGTGCTTTTACTAAAGTATGAAATATTTATTTATCGCTAATATACAATCACATGATGAACATTATTTTCACTAGTCTACCCCCCTTACCAAGTCCCCCCAAAAATCCAGCTATAGTCGCTGCCCATCAGCATAGTTGGATGCTCTAAAGCCCTTCACCATAACCACCACACTCACCCTATTACAGTCGCTGTCTATCAGCATGTAGTAATATGCTGTAGAATCACTAATTGTCTTCTATGTGTTGTACAGACCACCCAATGACCCCCCACTCCACACATTATACATGGTAATCCTAATTACCCCTTTCTTTTCCCCACCCTTATTCCTATCTTCCAAACCACCCTGTCCAGTCCCTTTCCCTTTGGTAACTGTTAGTCCACTGTCAGGTTCTGTGAGTCTGCTGTCGTTTTTTTCCTTCAGTTTTTCTTTGTTGTTATACTCCACACATGAGTGAAATCATTTGGTACTTGACTTTCTCCTCCTGGCCTATTTCACTGAGCATAATACCCTCTAGCTCCATCCATGTTTTTGCAAATGATAGGATTTGTTTACTTTTATATCTGCTTAGTGGACATTTTAAACTGGATTTCATTATTCTTTTTTGTTTTTAATTACGCTCTGTGCTTTCACCATTGCTCTCCTGGTTATGAGCTATAGCTTTGTGTTAATCAATATGTTCCTATATCTATCTATCTGTCTATCTATCTATCTATTAATCAATCAATCAACTTTTTTTCTCCCCATCTGTCCTTGTGTACAGAACAGTTTACCACATAGCCTATGCCACTTCCCTACATTATGCTTCCAAAAATCTTGCAAGATAACAAGGCCATAGGCAGAGCACTGGTTCACCAGGACACTTGCAGGTCGAGTATGCCACGTGAAATTACAAAACCAGGAAATTGTGGTGCACGGACTTGAAGCCTTGTCTCTGTCCTCTGCCTCTTTTATCTCCTTCTCACTTTCTGACTGTATTTAGCCACATTCATTGACTAAGGGCTCCCTGAAGACCACAAGTATCCTTACTCGGGGCAGGTTTTTAACAGAAAATAAACTTGGTGCTTTGCTCACCACCATGTTTGAGGGAAATCGGCGTGATCACCGCTAATAGGATGGAACGACAAATGAAAAGGAACACCAGTTGCTAGACAGGAGCAGTTGGGAGCAAAGAGTGTGTTGTGGAGTGACGTGTTTATTTCAGTGTCCAAACTTCCCTCTTTATATAGTTATTACTTCTTTACATTCATGAACTTCATAAAACCCACTGATTTCAAAGGTCCAGATGTATACTTTTATAGCAATTCAATTGTTGAGTTGAGAGAAAATGAGAAAGACGTTGCTGTACCACTAAATCTATGGCTGGGCAATGCTGAAACCAAACAAAAATAATTCACGTTGGCCAGATATGGCTATTTTCTACTGACTGTCTCTGTGGACTCAAACAGAATCCATTCTAGGATTGTTTGTTTTTCAGTTTCACTGTTTTGGGTACCTGTTCACACCCCTTCGGCTTTTAGATTGTCTGTGTCCTTGGATCACAAGAGAGTCTCCTGTAAGGGAGCACGTAGGTGGTCTTGAGTTTTCATCCCTTCTTTTAACCCTGTGTCATTTGTTTGGAGCACTCAAAGCCTGTCCTTTTATTCTGATGATTCCGAGCTGTGCCCTTATTGCACTTACGAAATTGTTTTTGTTATCATTAATCTACAATCACGTGAAGAACATTATGTTTACTAGACTCCCCCCTTCACCAAGTCCCTCCCAAAAACCTCTTACAGTTGCTGTCAGCAGATTTGAATGCTGTAGACCCGTTCACGATGTACCCCCACACACACCCCATTACAGTCGCTGTCCTTCAGCGTGTAGTAATATGCTGTAGAATATCTACTTGTCTTCTCTGTGTTGTACAGCACTCACCATGCGACCCCGCCCTCACGCATTATACATACTTATCCTAATCTCCCTTTTCTATCTCCCCACCCTTATCCCTCCCTTCCCAACCACCCTTCCCAGTCCTTTTCCCTTTGGTAACTGTTATTCCACATTCGGGTTCTGTGAGTCTGCTGCTGTTTTTTTTTTCAGTGTTTCTTTGTTGTTATACTCCACACATGAGTGAAATCATTTGGTACTTGTCGTTCTCCACCTGGAATATTTCACTGAGCCTACTACCGTCTCGCTTCATCCACGTCATTGCAAATGGTAGCATTTGTTTTCTTCTTATGACTGCAAACTGCAGTTTTTAAACTGGACTTCATTCTTCCTTTTAGTTTATAGTTTCGCTATGTGCTTTCACCATTGATCTCCTGGTTATGAGCAATAGCTTTGTGTTAATTGATATGTATCTGTATGTATCTTTCTATCTACCTATCTATCTATCTGTCTATCCTTCTAACTTTCTATTTATCTATCTATCTATCTTTCTATCTATCATCTATCTGTCTATCAATCTATCTTCCTATCTACCTATCATGTCTATCATCTGTCATTCTATCATCTGTCATCTATCTATCTATCTAAGAATCAATCACCTTTTTGTCTGCCTATCTACCCTTACGTACAGAACATTTAACAACATGGCCTACATCACTTCCCTACATTATGCTTCCAAAAATTTTTCAAGGTAACTATGCCGTAGTTAGATTACTGGCTTCTCTGAGACACTTGCAGGTCGAGTTAGCCACTTGTGCTTACAAAACCCGGAAATTGTGGTGCAGGGATGTGAACACGTATCTCTGTCCTCTGTCCTGTTTTACCACCTTCTCGCTTGCTGACTGTAATTAGCCGCATTAATTGACTAAGTCCACACTGAAGACCACAAGTATCCTTCCTCTGGGCCTGTTGAATACAGAAAAGTATACTTGGTGCTTTGCTCAACACCAAGTTTGAGGGACATTGGCGTGATCATCGCTGATAGGAGGAGGGACAAATAAAAAGGAACACCTTTTTCTAGACAGGAGTAGTTGGGAACAAAGAGTGTGTAGTGGAGTGATGTGTTTATTTGAATGTCCAAACTTCCCTCTTTAGGTGTCTATTACTCCTTTACCTTCTTGAACATCATAAAACGCACTGATTTCAAAAGCCCAGATGAATATTAATACAGCAATTCATTTATTGAGGTGAGAAAAAATGAGAAGGACGTTGCTGTACCACTATATCTATGGCTGGGCACTGCTGAAACCAAACAAAAAGAATTCACAGTGGCTAGATAGGGCTATTTTCTACTAACTGTCTCTAAGGACTCAGACAGAATTCATTTGTTTGTTTGTTTGTTTCTCAGTTTCACTTGTGTTGGGTACCTCTCCCAGCCCCTTCAGCTTGTAGTTTTTGTGTGTCCTTGGATCTCAAGTGAGTCTTTGTAAGGGAGCATGTAGATGGTCTTGAGGGAAAGATAGCTTTGTTTAGTATGATGCCTTCCTATATACCTACCTACCTATCTCTTTATCTATCTATGTAATCTATCTACCTGTCTATATATCTGTCACATATCTATCTATGGTCTTTCCTCTATCTACTATCATCTGTGTATCTATCTCATTAATCTATCATCTATATGTGTGTATATAAGTCCAATCTATGTATAAATCATCTGTCTGTTTATGTATCTGTTTTCTCACTTTTGTCAACGTTCTGTCACTAGGTGCACTTTGATTCCTCTGTGTTCTTCTCAGTCTCAATTCCTTGTGTTTGTTTATGTGAATTAGCTGGTGTTTGGGTCTTGAGAGGTGTAGCCTAGTGTGGGAACTTCTCCTGCGTAGGTGGCACGAGTTTGCTGGGTGTGGATAGTGTGTTTGTTGGGCTGGGATCTTTAACCTGTGAGGACCAGGGCCTTCTGGCAGCTCTGCCCCTGGGACATTCCTGCTGTGGTGGCTGCGTGAGCTGCGGGCATATCCGAGGCCCCAGGCAGGGAGCACACTGGCATGCCTGTGGGGCAGAGGCAGGGTCATGCCCAGTAGTAGGTATTTTTGCCTGTGCACTGATGTCACCTCGGCGGCCCTGCTTGGTTTCCCATCTCCAGAGAGCATGCGTGTAGTCACTGGTTAAGGGAACTGACCTTTGGTGACACACGGGGCTCTTGTGGGCCATTGGCCTATGGGCTTGCTGAGGTGGCAGGCCACCTAGCTTGTGGGAGAACTGCTCCCCTCTGCTGTCAAGGTGATGTGGAGTTTCAGTGCATTTAGGCATTTAGATGTGAGTGAGGTCTATCTGTAATGGAAAAGCAGCAGTGAGATCTATGTTTCCATTAGTATGAAAAGGGCGCTGAGCATAAATAGTTGGGTGATGGTGGCAGGAATTCTTGGAATATTTTTGTCACCACACTTATTAATTTTCTGTTAACGGAGGTGATTCTGAAGTAACTTTTTACTCACAGATGAAAGTGATGTATAAGGTTATCCCACGTCAGCCATGGTGAGATGAAGTGGTATAGTAGAATTAAAGCCTGTACACCTTGGCCTGATACATAGGAGACACACCGTTTGTGCTCTTTGCTGCTCTCCTGTCCTGGCTTATTACCTTAAGTAACTTGTTGGTTCAGAGTGGTCCCAGCAACATTTCCAGCAAGATCTTTCTAAAATTGCATAGAAACACTTGTCAAAGATATGCCCAGAGGCTAGTGGAAAACTGTACTCTTTCTGGTCATAGTTTGCAAGATGTTTGCCTTATCCTGCGTTCCTTTGTTACTTTTGCATCTCCTGATTTGTAGACCGATCGGGGCAATGGTGTACACACACACACACGCACACACACACACACACGTACAGACACACACACATGGCTGAGAGTTAACGGAGACCCCACTTATCGGAAACTGCAGCCAACACATTTAAAAAGAAACATGCATAAGTTTTGCTCCTATTGTTCCCTCCATACGGAGCAGACTTCAAAGTGCAGAGGTGGTTGGATACAGATACCTATGCAGACAGCTAAGCACATACATGTATGGGTAGGCTCTCTCCATCCATCATCTAAGTGCGTCTCTGTATACCTACATGTCTGTGTTAGTCTACTCAAACTGATATCCAGAGTGTCATTGAGTGGGGGTTTCATCCATTGACACTGATTTCTCCCTATTCTGGAAGCAGAAGTCCAAGACCAAGGCAGGTTCAGTTCCCGGTGAGGTCCCTTCTTCTGCATACGGTCGCATCCCTGATCTGTCCTCACAGGGTCGAGGGAGAATGCTCTGTCCTCAGTTCCTCTTAATAGCACTGATTGCATAATGGCAGCTCCACTCACACCCTCATGGTATCTTCCTAACCCAATTACCTCCAAGGCCAGACCTCCCAATACCATGACAGTGGGGGTTAGGTCTTCAACCTTGTCTCAGTTCAAATATGAACTTGTGTGTGTGTATGTGTGTGTGTGTGTGTGTGTGTGTGTGTGTGTGGTGGCGGCAGGGGGTAATAGGAGCAGAAGATGGTGAGGTGAGGGCCAAAATTCAGTTCATAACTCTGTATCTATCATGTATCTATCTAATCTAACATACCTATATCATCTATCCTATCTATTCTATCATCTGTCATTTATATATATCTTATCTATCTGTCATCTCTATCAATCTATTCATCTAATATATGAATATCTATCATCTAATGTATCTATTTCAAAAGTATCATCTATCACCTGTCAACTATATGTCATCTACCTGTCTTTATCTTTTTGTCTACCCATCCATCCTTATTTACAGAACAGTGTAAGATAAATTCTAGCTGAAATAAGCAGGTGCAGAGAGGCAACAAAGGGCCCGGTAGTTTATTTGAATGCAGATACCCAGGCGAGATTTCACCAGTCTATAGAAATGGAGGCTGGGGAATTTCCATTTAGGAAGACAGGCAGCGAGATTTTAAAGAAGGTAGGGTGAGGCAGAACTTAGATTTACAGCAGCGCGAGGATTTGCTAACCCAATGCATATATTTCAGGTTGGGAGGCGGCAACAGCCAAGAACTTAGGCACATCATCAGTGTCTGACGTGCTCGCTCCTCGCATCAGCGTCCCCAGCCTTAAAAAAACAGTTAACAACATGGCCATATATCATGGCTATCTATCTATCTATCTTTCTTTCTATCTTTCTATCTATCTATCTATCTATCTATCTATCTATCTATCTATCTATCTATCTATCTATCTATCTATCTATCTATCTATCACCTATCTGTTCAATCTATCTATACCTATTATCTCTCCTACCTAATCTATCATCTATCTATCTGTCCTATCTATCATCATCTTTTTGTCTAACCATGTATAATTATGTACAGAACAGTTCACAAGGTAGCTTATATGTCACTTCCCTACATAAGCTTCCAAAAGCCTGCAAGGTAACTAGGCGCTAGAGACAGATTGCACTAGGTTCATCGAGACATTTGCACATTGAGTCAACAGCGTGTGAGTAAAAAACTAGTAAATGGTGGTGCGTGGATTTCAAACCATACCTCTGTACCCAGTCCTCTTTGCCCTCCTTGCTGACAGTATTCTAGCCACATTTGTTGACTGACTGCTCCCTGAAGACCACAAGCATCCTTCCTCTTGGCTTTTTCAGTAATTTATCCCATTGTATGGAATGATTTTCCCTCAGATACCTTGTTCTGTTACCTCCTTCTATACTGTTCAAGTCCCACATCCCTGGTAAGGCTTAACCGGTCCCCTGCTTATTTTGAAAGCCCTGCTTCTCTATGCCTTTAAGCTCAGTCCTCCATATCTTGCCTGATTTCTTCATAGTGTTTGTTACCGGCAAAGCTACCAGAAATCTTACAGATATTCATTGTCTCTTTCTTCCCCTCCAACTAGACCATGGTCTTCGCAGGTTAGGAATTCTGCGTTTATTAAGTCTGGTGGAGACCATGCAGACTCTAGGGTCAGAGAGAAGTGGTCACAGTTGTAACTCAACGTGGTTTGACATGTTAGCAGTTTAGGTTAGAGTCAGGCCAGGAAGTCATTAAAGAGGACCTTTTCTGATATAACTAAGCTACTTGATAAATTCTAAGTAAGCTTAAATTTCAATAATCACACAGCAGGCAGAAGCACTTCCTTCTGTCCTTCCTTCAGACTCGAGGACCTTTATGCCAAATCCGTTCTCTCGTGGGGAAGTGGGAATGTGTGAGGATGATCAGCCAATGTCTTAAGTTACACAAGGCACACACATACAGAAATAAACTTGTTTTAAAAAATATGATAAGAGTGGTTTCCTGTGTCACAGCAGGGATTCCCTAGCCCCCAGTGAGCTCAGAGCAGTGGGAGAAGAGAGGGAAGGGGCCACATAAGCCAACCCGGTCTCCTTCCTCTGGACTTGCCTTCCCATGGATTGTCATCCATTAATCACTCAGCACGCAGACCTCACGGTGAGCACGCACAGTCATAAAACGCATCTACTTCCACATCCCAGTCACTCGGGCATGGAACACGTTGCATAGTTAAGTGTGGCTGAGAACATTATCACTCATGTATATGTGTTCTTCCTCCTTTGACGAGTCAAAGAGTAAACAGCAGAGTCATACTAGCAACAGCATGATTTAGTGTGAATATAAAATATACACACATATTGTGGGAAAGATTTTGTTAAATGGATATGGACATAGGCATTGTCTGGAGCCGGGTTAGACCTGTAGGAGCCATTGGCAAGGGCTGTGGCGTGTCCACCGTGTCGGTGCCTGAGTTAGGCGTAGGGCCGAGGCCATCGGCTCTGCCTACCATGGCATTCTATGGGTCCAGGGCTGACCAGAGGACAACCGCCCGTGCTGTGGGTGTCTGAGGCGTGCAGGATGCTGGTAGTGTTTCTGCCAATGGCCTCGTGTGGGGCCCTGGGGGGCTAGCAAGTTCCTTTCCCGAGGTTGGTGGCATGCACATCGGGACATCGTCCGACTTGCGTGTAGTTCCGAGGCCGTCGTCTATGCCTACCACAGCATCGTGTGTGTCCAGGGTGGTCCGGAGAATGACTTCCCACATGGTGGGTGTCTGAGGTGTGCAGGAGGCTGGAAGTGCTGCTGCCCATGGCCTCGTGTGGGGCTGGGGGTTGACCGGAAGATGATGGCCATCGAAGGGTGTGTTGTGTCCATGTGCTCGTCTTGAACATAATTGCCAGACCTCAGGCAGAAAGTGGTGCTGCCCACGGCCCCATGAAGGGCCGTTGGCGACTGGAAGGTGACAGCCATCGAGGGTGGTGCCGTGTCCATGGGCTCGTCTTGAGCATCATTACCGGCCCTCACACCGAAGTTGGTGCTGCCCACAGCCCCGTGCGGGGTCGTGTGCGACCGGAAGATGACGGCCTTTGAGGTTGGTGTCGTGTCCATGGGCTCCTCTAGAGCGTCATTGCCGGCCTTTGTGCCAAAGGGGGAGCTGCCCAAAGCCTCGTTTGCGGACGGGGTCTAACGGAAGATGTCGGCAATCGAGGATGGTGTCGTGTCCATCGGCTCTTCTTGGGAATCAGCCTTCAGGCTGGCGACTATGCAGCCCATGGACTCTTCTGGGACCATGGGGTAGTTGTAGATGCCTTTCCCGAAGGCGATAGTGTGACCATTGGGTCGTCGTCCGCCTTGCGGGTAGGGCCGAGGCCATCATCTGTGCCTCTTATGGCATCTTATGGAGCCAGGGGAGACCAGACAACAACCGCCCACGCGGGGGTCATCTGAGGTGCACAGGAGACCGGCAGTGGTGCTGCCCATAGCATCGTGCGGGGCTGGGTGGGTCCGGAAGATGATGGCCAGCGGTGGTGGCGTCGAGTCCATCGGCTCGTCCCGAGCGTCAGTGCCAGCCATCGGGCCTTCGCTTGTGCTGCCCAAGGCCTTGTCTGTTATCTGACACTGGATGGTGGTTTTGCAGAGGCAGGACACCACACGGCGGGCTGGTAGTGGTGCCCGTGTGCCCTGCGGAGGAGGAGCTCATCTGGGTGGTTTCTCTCCAGCCGTCTGCTGGGAGCCAAGTATGGTCCAGTGGCCCAGGGATGCTCCCCGTGGAAGTGGGAACTCTGCTGGAAAAAGTGGGAAAAGCCAGCCGCTAAAGGCACACGATCCCGGAGGAACAGCCTGTGACCAGTGCAGTGAGCAGGTGCAGGGTGCTCCCTGGCAGGAGGGATATGGGGCAACGCCCGGGGACGGTAAGAAACGGCGGGCGAACAAGGTGGATCTGGGAAGGCAGCGAGAGGTGTGGGGCACGAACCTTAGGAAGGAGGAAACGGTCCACATGGAAAAATGGGTTGTGGTGTGCGCCAAACGATCCGAGGAAAGGGTCTGAAGCTAGGGAGAGGGTCTCCTTTGCCACTAACTCCTTCTCAGGCCAAGCACGCACTGAGTTGCTCAGCTAGGGCGAGCCTGGTCCATATGTCAGCTACGGGAAGCATCACAAAGTGGCCTGGGCTGCTGTGACGTCACCCAGGAGACACTTAACCAAGCCCCTATTGCCTTAATCAAACCGGCACCGCCCAGAGGAGACCCTGGTCCAAGGCCATGGCCTGGCCCCGAGGGCAACCCCAGTAGAATCCCTAGCCCCCTGGAATGCCCGCTGAGGTGCCGTGCAGGTGTTTGGAACATTGAGCACACCATGCGGACCATCGAGGGCTGCCGTGCCCGGATCTGTCAGAGCTCAGCCTGTCTGGGTGCCGGCACTGCATGGGCTCGGCACCCAGAGTATGGCGGGAATCAAGTGCCTTGCTCCGCCCTCCCTCACACAATCCCTTAGCCCAGGGCTTGGTCAGGGCCCGGCGCCCAGCTACTACGTGGCTGTCTGGGGCACGGCCCACCCTTTCCTGGGCCTTCCCAGCTTCTCTGGGACACCTGGAGCCAGGCATGCCTTTTCGGCCATGGACAGCCTGGCGGCTGACTTCTGAGGAGTGTGCATACCCCATGAATTGCCTTTCTAGCTAGCGGCAGGTTTTTCCTTTGCTTCTCACAGAAAGCATAGGTCGGGGACCACAGGGTCTCAGCATAGCTACATCCCACGTTCTGACTGGGCTTTGCCACCCAGATTTTCTCTCTGATCTAGTTTTGGGGGCCTGTGTCTCGTAGTTGAATAACACAACACAGTAAAATGGGAAACACTTTCCATTTTTAAAATGCTTCTCCTTTAGACTCTTGGTCTCGATGGCATCGCTGTTCTTGCCCGTCAGCCAAGCTGGATGCTTGCGGGGCAACCTTGCCTCCTCTCAGCAGTAAACCTGTCCATTCCCAATCCTGACTGTTCATAATTTATGTTATAACCTGTGAAGCTCGTGTCCCGTGTCAGTAATCCTACTTCTAGTTTCTCAGATCTTTGCTGGTGGACGTAGGCCCTGCTTGCTCACTGCTTCACTGTGGAAGCGCTGACATTGTTACAGAATAAAATATTAAATTCTCCAACCCCAATTCATGGTCTGGCCTTCACTTTGTCTACATATCCTTCATTATGAGCCAAGCTCTCTGCTCCTTGAAAAGACCCTGTCTCGTTCCTTTTTCTCTCTGAATTATTTCCTCTGGGGTTTGCCAACTCTTGCATCTGGCTTTTAAGAATTTTCAACCCATCAGAAGAACATGGATCGCTGAAGACCCACCTCTATGTCACCTCCTCTTGGAGGCTTCTGTGCAATCTCAATTAGGGGTGCCTTCCTCTCCATTCTCCATACTTGGTGAGAACATCCCTTATCAAATATGAGTGTGTCAGCTCGTGCACATCACTCTTCGGGTCTTGGGATCTGTTGAACAGTGGTGACAGTGAATGACTGGACTCGGCTTCAAAGCTCAGCTGCCCGTCCAGTGGTACCTGGTGCCTCTCGCTCCTCTGAAAACCGTTCGTTATGTTCCAAACCGTGTGGAACATAAATGCGGGCGAGATGCCACCGACGACACCTCAGTCCCTGCTGTGTATGCCTCCGGGTGCTTAGGGAGAGGCCCAGCGAGCCGAGCCCCCGAACTTATCTTTAACGGTGATGAGCGCAGAGCGTTTTGGACAGGCCCCATCTGCTGCTGCTGCTTCTGCTGCTGTGATGACTCCTCTCTATGGCCCATTGTGGTAAGATACCAGAACTCTTCTTGATCTCTGCCTGTGCTTTCTCCGTAGTGGTGTAGTTTTGTTGTATGGGGGTGGCTCCTTTCGCATCTCTGTTGGAATTAAGTACGGGCTCAGAAATCCCTTGTGTCAATTTTCATTGTACTGTACCATCTTCTGTTTCTATGTCTTTGGGTTTTCTCCTGCTGCTACTGCTTTTCCTCTGAGAGGACCTGTACCACAGGCCTGTTGTTGTCAGAAGAGTAAACTTGGTGCTTTACTCACCACCATGTTTGAGGGACATTGGCGTCACCGCTGATAGGAGGAGGGACAGGTAGAAAGGAACACTGAGTTCTAGACGGGAGCAGTTGTGAGCAAAGAGTGTGTTGTGGAGTGACGTTTTCTTTTGAGCATCCAAACTTCCCTCGGTATCTGGTTATTGCTTTTTTACATTCGTAAACATCATAAAATCCACTGATTTCAAAAGCCCAGACGCATATTATTACAGCAATTCAGTTGTTGAGGTGAGAAAAAATGAGAAGGGCCTAGCTATAGCACTGAATATATGACTGAGCACTGCCACAACTGAGCAGAAAGAATCCACGGTGGCGGGAAGGGCTATTTACTACTGACTGTCTCTCTGGGCAATCAAACAGAATCACTTTTATTTATTTATTTTTTGGTGTCAGTAATGTACAATTACATGAGCAACTTTATGTTTACTAGGCTCCCCTTCCTACACCATCCCCCACATTGTCAAGTCCACTCCCCACTCCTCATTACAGGCGCTGTCCATCAATGTAGTAAGTTGCTTTTGAATCACTACCTGTCTTCTGAGTGTTATACTGCAATCCCCGTGGCCCCCCACGCCCTACATTTTGTGTGCAGATTGTAATGCCCCCTTTACACCCTCATCCCTCCTTTCCCACCCATCCTCCCAGGTCCCTTTCCCTTTGGTAACTGTTAGTCCATTCTTGGGTCTGTGAGTCTGCTGCTGTTTTGTTCCTTCCCGTTTTTCCTTTGTTCTCATACCTCACAGAGGAGTGAAATCCTTGGTACTTGTCTTTCTCCACCTGGCTTATTTCACTGAGAATAACACCCTCTAGCTCCTTCCGTGTTGTTGCAAATGGTGGTAGAATTTGTTTTCTTCTTATGGCTGAATGATATTCCATAGTGTGTATGTACCACCTCTTCTTTATCCATTCATTCCCTGATGGACACTTAGGTTGCTTCCATTTCTTTGCTATTGTAAAGAGTGCTGCGATCAACATAGGGGTGCATCTGTCTCTTTCAAACTGGGCTCCTGCACACTTAGAGTAAATTCCTAGGGAGGAATTCACGGGTCAAATAGTATTTCTGTTCTTCGGTTTTTTGGGGAACCTCCATACTGCTTTCCACAATGGTTGAGCTGACTGATATTACCACCAGCAATGTAGGAGGGCTCCCGTTTCTCCACACCTTTGCCGACATCTGTTGTTGTCTGTCTTTTGGGTGGTGGCCATCCTAACTGCTGTGAGTTGATACCCCACTGTGGATTAATGTGTATTTCTCTGATAGTTAGCGATGTGCAGCATCTTTTCATTTGCCTGTTGGCCACCTGAAATTGCTTCTGTGGAGAAGTGTCTGTTCAGATTCTCTGCCCATTTTGTAATTGGATTTATTTGCTATTTTTGTGTTCAGGTTCGTGAGCTCTTGATACATGTTTTGGATGGCAACGCCTTATCAAATGTCTCATCAGTGAATATATTCTCAAATAATGAAGGATGTCTTTTGGTTCTACTGATGGTGGTCAAACAGAATCTTACTATACCCCCTTCCACTTCATTCAAAATCTGACTAATTATTCCTTTTTTCCTGAACACCAACCAGCCGAGAAAATTGGAATGAAGAGGAGAAGCTGTGATGCAGGACCATCTAGTGTAAAACTGAGAGGTGAGGTGGTGTGGAGACTGGTAGGTTGTATCTTGCCATTTGCTGCTTTCAAGGGTCATAGGGAAAAAAGATTGCCAAGGAGATGAAGCCCAGGGTGTTGACGTCTCCTAGTATCGGAGGAGCCACGTAGCCTCTAGCCATTGATGGTAAGGCTAGCATGCGTCACTGTTGTCTTTCCTGTGGTGTTAAATGAGCGGCGTCCCCCATATGCAGTTCAGTCAGAGCCCATGTGGGACTGTCCTGACACAGGCTGGGTGGACCCTAGGGCTGTGCCGTTCCTGCTGGGCTCTTGCAGCACCCCTCTCGGGACCGGGCCTTAGCAGCGCTCCCGGAGAAAGAGAGAGAGATAGAGAGAATTGTGCTCTAGAGATAGGGGCAGTTTTATTTTCTGTAGCTCCCTGAGCATGCTCCTGATGTTTATTTTGAGATCTCTTTCTCAGGAAGATTTATTTGAGTCCAGTTACCGGGTTCCTTTGAACGTTCATATTTGTAGGTGGCGCCCTCTAGATCCGAGAATCTTTACTCTCTGGAGATGCTCAGCCCTTGGGGGGATGGCAGTGGTCCCAGGGGAGCAGTGCCAGTGCCCAACCCCGCCGGGAGTAAAGAGGTCTTTCCTTCTTCCCGACCACAGTGCCCATCTCCACTGCCAGGGCCAGTATGTGGAACATGCAGGGAGATGCTGCCGAAGGTGGGGACGGCCGTTTTGCAGGCCGGTGCTGGTGGTGAGGCAGGCCGTGTACCAGTCAGATCACGGTAAGGGGCCTGGGAGCAGCGAGGCCAGCCAGGGGGATGAAGCGACCAGAGCTCCTGAAAAATTCCCCGCCTGCCGGGCAGAGTGCAAGTGGGCAGTTTGGCACACCTGTCCTTTCTCCTGCGTGGCAAGCCCTGTGGAAGCCTTGCCCCTTTAGCAGTTCTCTCACTGTTAGGAGTCTCTCAGTCTATCCGCCTTTTTTTTGTCCCACAGCGGCCAGATGTGGATCCCTGTGTTGTCCCACAAGTGGCTGGAACCTCAAGGCTCTCGAAGTCTTCTGCCTCTCTTTGCTTTCCAACCCCACCAATCCTCCTGTGCACACCACATGTATGGTAGGTTCGTGCTCAGAGAGCACATCTCCAGGGCTGTACAGCACACTTCTCCTTGAGGTGACAGGATGCCGCAGCAGCTTTCCTCCCTGCTGTTCTTCCACGATTTGATGTAGTTGTTCTATTTCCAAATAGTACGTATGTATGTGGTTTTGATTTTGGGAGGATGTTTCCACATCCCCTCTCATGTGAGCCGGAGTCATTAATCCCATCAGCACATCTTTTTTATGTTTTTCTTTTTCAGTTTCACTTGTCTAGTGTACCTGTTCCCAACCCCTCAACTTGTAGTTATGCTTCGTCCTTGGAAACCAAGTGAGTCCCTTGAAAGGGAGCACGTAGGTGGTCTTGAGTTTTCATCTCTTCTTTTAACCATGTGTCTTTTGATTTTTAGCACTCAGAGACTGTCCGTTTATTCTGACAATTGAGAGCTGTGTCCTTATTGCACATGAAATATCTTTTTTGTCATCATTAATCTACAATCACGCGAAGAACATTATGATCACCAAGTACACCAAGTCCTTCCCCAAAACCCTGTTATAGTCGCTATCCATCAGCGTTGGTTGCTGTACACCGATTCAACATGTCCCCCCCCCCATACACCACGTTACAGTCGCTGTCCATCAGCGTGTAGTAAGATGCTGTAGAATCTCTAATTGACTTCTCTGTGTTGGACAGCCCTCGAAATGCACAACAGCCCCCATGCATTATACATGCTAATCCTAATGCCCCCTTTCTTTCTAACTGCCCTTATCCTTCCCTTCCAACCCACCCAGCTCAGTCACTTTCCCTTTGGTAACTGTTAGTACTCTCTCGGTTTCTGTGAGTCCGCTGCTGTATTTTTCCTTCAGTTTTTCTTTTTTGTTATACTCCACACATCAGTGAAATCATTTGGAACTTGTCTTTCTCTGCCTGGCCTATTTCACTGAGCATAATACCCTCTAGCTCCATCCACATTGTTGCAAATGGTAGGATTTGTTATCTTCTTACGGCTGCTTACTGCACTTTTTAAACTGGATTTCTGTCTTCTCTTTGGTCTGTATTTTCACTATGTGCTTTCACCATTTCTTTCCTGGTTATGAGCAATACCTTTATGTTAATCGATATGTACCTATATTTATCTATCTGTCTGTATGTCTATCTATCAATCAATCAGTCATCTTTTTGTCTGAACATCTGTCCTTGTATGCAGAACAGTTAACAACATATACAATGTCCCTTCGCTACTTTATGCTTCCAAAAAATCTTGCAAGGTAACTAGGTTGTAAGGAGAGTCCTGGGTTCCCTGAGACACTTGCAGGTTGAGTCAGAAGTGTACTTACAAAACCAGAAAATGGTTGTGCCGGGACTTGAAACCGTGTCTCTATCCTCTGTCCTCTTTCATCTCCTTCTAATTTGTTGTCTGTATTTCGCCACATTCATTGACTAAGTGCTCCCTGAAGACCACGAGTATCATTCCTCTGGGCCTGTTGTCAACAGAAAAGTAAACTTGTTGCTTTGCACACCACCATGTTTGAAGGACATCAGCGTGATAACCGCCGATAGGACGGAGGGTCAAATAAAAAGGAACACCAATTTCTAGACAGGAGAAGTTGGGAGTTAAGAGTGTATTGTGGAGTGACGTGTCTTTTTGAGTGTTCAAACATCCCTCTTTAGGTGGTTATTAGATCTTCACATTCGTGAACATCATAAAACCCACTGATTTCAAAGGCCCAGACCCATATTATTACAGCAATTCAGTTGTTGATTAGAGAGAAAATGAGAAGGATATTGCTGCACCACTAAATTTATGTCTGGGCACTGCTGATACCAAACAAAAAGCATTCACAGTGGCCAGATATGGCTATTTTCTACTGACTGTCTCTGGGGGACACACACAGAATCCATTTGATTGATTGTTTTTCGGATTCACTTATGTTGGGTACCTCTCACCACCCCTACGGCTTGTAGTTTTTCTGTGTCCTTGGATCTCAAGTGAGTCTCCTCTAAGAGAGAACGTAGGTGTTCTTGAGTTTTCATCCCTTCTTTTATCCCTGTGTCTTTTGTTTGGAGCACTGAAAGCCTGTCCTTTTACACTAATGATTCAGAGCTGTGCCCTTATTGCACTTTAAAATTCTTTTTTTATCATTAATCTACAATCACTTGAAGAACATTATGTTTACTAGGACACCCCCCTTCATCAAGTTCTCCAGAAAAACCTCTTACAGAATGTGTCCATCAGCATAGTTGGATGCTGTAGACTAATTCAACATGAACCCCCACACACACCCCGTTACAGTCGCTGTCCATCAGCGTGTAGTAAGATGTTGTAGAATCTCTACTTTTCTTCTCTGTGTTGTACAGCACTCCCCATGCCCAACCGTCCGCACGCATTATTCATGCTAATAATAATATCCCCTTTCTTTCTTCCTGCCCTTATCCCTCCCTTATCACCCACCCTGCCCAGTACATTTCCCTTTGGTATCTGTTAGTCCACTCTCGGGTTCTGTGATTCTGCTTCTGTTTATTTCCATCAGTTTTTCTATGTTGTTGTACTCTACACATGAGTAAAATCATTTGGTACTTGTCTTTCTCCTCCTGGCCTATTTCACTGAGCATACTACCGTCTAACTCCATCCACATCATTGTAAACGGTAGGATTTGTTTTCTTCTTATGGCTCCTTACTGCACACTTTAACTGGATTTCATTCTTCCTTTTTGTTTTGTACTATCACTATGTGTTTTCACCATTTATCTCCCAGTTATGAGCAATAGCTTTGTGTTAATCGATATGTAGCTGTATCTATCTATCTATCTATCTATCTATCTATCTATCTATCTATCTATCTATCTATCTATCTATCTATCTATCTGTCTGTAACCTATCTATCTATCTACTTACCTATCTATCTATCTTTCTGTCAATCTATCTATCTATCTATCTATCTATCTATCTATCTATCTATCTATCTATCTATCTGCTTATCTTCCTGTATATCTTTCATGACTATCATCTATCTATCTATCATCTGTCATCTATGTATCTATGAATCTATCATCTTTTTGTGTGCCCATATATTCTTATGTATAGAACAGTTAACAACATCGCGTATGTCACTTACCTACATTATGCTTCCAAAAACAGTGCAAGATGAGTAGGCTGTATTGAGAGCACTGGGTTCACTGAGACAATTGCAGGTTGAGTCAGCATCGTGTCCTTACAAATCCAGTAAATACTGGTGCAGGGACTTGAACTCATATCTCTGTCATCTGTCCTCTTTTCCCTCCTTCTCGATTGCTGACTGTATTTAGCCACATTCATTGACTAAGGTCTACCTTAAGACCACAAGTTTCATTCCTCAGGGCCTCTTGTAGACAGTAAAGTATACTTGGTGCTTTGCTTACCACCATGTTTGAGGGACATCGGCGTGATCACCGCTGATAGGAGGAGGGTCAAATAAAAAGGAACACCTATGTCTAAACAGGAGCATTTGGGAGCAAAGAGATTGTTGTGGAGTTACGTGTTTGTTTGAGTGTCCAAACTTCACACTTTAGGGGGTTATTACTTCTTTACATTTGTGAACATCATAAAACACACTGATTTCCAAAGCCCAGACTCATATAATTCAGCAATTCTGTTGTTGAGGTGTGAAAAAATGAGAAGGACGTTGCTAAACCACTAAATCAATGGCGGGGCACTGCTGAAAACAAACAAAAAGAATTCACGGTGGCTAGATACTGCTATTTTCTACTGGCTGTCTCTGGGGACTCAAACAGAATCCATTTGTTTGTTTGTTTGTTTCTCAGTTTCACTTGTGTAGGTTACCCGAATCCGCCCCTTCAGCTTGTAGTTTGTGTCCTTGGATCTCAAGTGAGTCTCCAGTAAGGGAGCACGTAGGTGGTCTTGTGTTTTCATCCCTTATTCTAACCCTGTGTTTTTTTATTGGAGCACTCAAAGAATATCCGTTTATTCTGATGATTCAGAGCTGTTCCTTTATTGCACTTAAAAATTTTCTTCGTTATCATTAATCTACAATCACGTGAAGAACATTACGTTTTCTAGGCTTCCCTTTCAACATTCCGCATCTAAAACTAATTACAGTCGCTGCCCATCAGCGTGTAGTAAGATGGTGTAGAATCCCTACTGTCCTGTCTGTGTTGTACAGTCCTCCCCATGCTACTCCCACCACAAACATTATACACACTAATACTAATGCCCCCTTTCTTTCTCCCCACCCTTATCCCTCCCTTTCCACCCAACCTGCCCAGTCACTTTCCAATTGGTAACTGTTAGCAAACTCGCGGGTTCTGTGAGTCTGCTGCTATTTTTTCTTCAGGTTTTCTTGGTTGTTATACTCCACACATGAGTGAAATCATTTGGTTCTTTTCTTTCTCCAACAGGCCTATTTCACTGAGCATAATACCCTCTAGCTCCATCCACGTTGTTGCAAATGGTAGGATTCGTTTTCTTCTTATGGCTGCTTACTGCTCTTTTTAGACTGGAGTTCATTATTATTTTTGTTTGTTGTATCGCTATGTGCTTTCACCATTGCTCTCCTGGTTATGAGCAGTAGCTTTGTGCTAATCGTTATGTACCTATATCTATCTATCTGTCTGTCTATCTATTTATCAATCAATCAATCTATCAGCTTTTTGTCTGCCCATCTGTCCTTGTGTACAGAACAGTTAAACACATAGCCTATGTCACTCTCCTACATTATGCTTCCTAAAATCCTGCAATGTAACTAATATTTAGGGAGAGCACTGGGTTCACCGAGACACTTGCAGATCGAGTCGGCCGCGTGTACCTATAAAAGCAGGAAATGGTTGTGCAGGGACTTGAAACCGTGTCTCTACCCACTGTCCTCTTTCATCTCCTTCTCACTTGCTGTCTGTATTTAGCCACATTCATTGAATAAGTGCTCCCTGAAGACCACAAGTATCCTTCCTCTGGGCCTGTTGTCGACAGAAATGTTAACTTATTGCTTTGCTCACCACCATGTTTGAAGGAAATCGGCGTGATCAATGCTGATAGGACGGAGTGTCAAATAAAAAGGAACACCAATTTCTAGACAGGAGCAGTTGGGAGCTAAGAGTGTATTGTGGAGTGACATGTTTATTTGAGTGTCCAAACTTCCCTCTTTAGGTGGTTATGACTTCACATTCGTGAAGATCATAAAACCCACCGATTTCAAAGGCAAAGATGCTTATTATTACAGCAACTAAGTTGCTGAGGTGAGAGAAAATGTGAAGGACGTTGCTGCACCACTAAATCTATGGCTGGGCCCTGCTGAAAACAAACAAAAAGAATTCACTGTGGCCAGATAGAGCTATTTTGTACTGACTGCCTCTGGGGGCTCAAACACAATCCATTTATTGGATTGTTTGTTTTTCAGTTTCACTCGTGTAGGGTACTTGTCCCCACACCTTCAGCTTGTAGTTTGTCTGTGTCCTTGGATCTCAAGTGAGTCTCCTGTAAGGAAGCACGTAGGTTTTTTGAGTTTTCATCCGTTCTTTAAACCCTGTGTCTTTTGTTTGCAGCACTCAGAGCCTGACCTTTTATTCTGATGATTCAGTACTGTGCCCTTATTGCACTTAAAAATTTTTTTTTGTTATCATTAGTCTACAATTACGTGAAGAACCTTATGTTTACTATGCTCCCCCTTCAACAAGTCCCCCCGAAAATCCTCTTCAGTCGCTGTCCATCAGTGAGTAGTAAGATGCTATATAATCTCTAATAGTCTTCTCTGTGTTGTACAGCACTCCCCATGCCTTCTCGACCCCACGCAATATACATGCTAATCATAATGCCCCCATTCTTTCTCCCCAAACTTATCCCTCCCTTCAGAACCTCCCTGCCCAGAATTTTTCCCTTTGGCAACTTTCAGTCAACTCTCGGGTTCTGTGAGTCTGCTGCTGTTTTTTTCCTTTAGTTTTTCTTTGTTGTTATACTCCACACATGAGTGAAATCATTTGATACTTGTCTTTCGCCGACTGACTTTTTTCTGTGAACATACTACCGTCTAGCTCCATGCACGTCATTGCAAATGGTAGCATTTGTTTTCTTCTTATGGCTGATTACTGCACTTTGTAAACAGGGTTTCATTCTTCCTTTTCGTTTGTAGTTTAGCTATGTGCTCTCACCATTCATCTCCTGGTTATGAGCAACAGCTGTGTTTCAATCGATATATATCTGTATCTATTTATTGCTCTGTCTGTTTATCTATCTATCTTTCTATATAAAATTCTATCTCTCTGTCCTTCTCTCTATATATCTATCCATCTATCTAGCTTCCTATCAGCTATCATATGTATCATATGTCTATCTCTCATCTGTCATCTATCTATCAGTCTATCTATGAATAAATCATCTTTCTCTCTGCCCATCTATCCTTATGTACAGAACAGTTAACAACATCACCTTTGTCACTTCCATACATTATGCTTCCAAAAACATTGCAAGGTCACTAGGCCGCAGTTAGAGCACTGGGCTCACTGAGACAGTTACAGATCAGGTCAACTGCATGTGCTTACAAAACCAGTAAATGGTGGTGCAGGGACTTGAACCCGTATCTCTGTCCTCTGTCCTCTTAAACCTCTTTCTCGCTTGCTAACTGTATTTAACCACACTCATTGACTAAGTCCTCACTGAAGACCGCAAGAACACATCCTCTGGGCCTGTTGAAGACAGAAAATTATACTTGGTGCTTTACTCACCACCATGTTTGAGGGACATTGGCGTGTTCACCACTGATAGGAGGAGGGACAAATAAAAAGGAACACCTATTTTTAGACAGGAGCATTTGGGAGCAAATTGTTTGTTGTGGAGAGACGTGTTTGGTTCAGTTTTCAAACTTCCCTCTTTATGTGGTTATTACTTCTTTACAATCGTGAACATCATAAAACACAGTGATTTCGAAAACCGAGATGCATATTATTACAGCAATTCATTTGCTGATGTGAGAAAAAATGAGAAGGACATTACAGTACCACTAAATCTATACCTGGTCACTGCTGAAACCAAACAAAAAGAATTCACGGTGGCTATTTTGGACTATTTTCTAGTGACTATCTCTGTTGACTCAAACAGAATCCATTTGTTTCTTTGTTTCTCAGATGCACTTATATAGGGTACCTGTCCGCACCCCTTCAGCTTGTACTTTGTCTGTGTCCTTGGATCTCAAGTGAGTCTCCAGTAAGGGAGCAAATAGGTGATCTTGAGTTTTCATCAGTACTTCTAACCCTGTGTCTTTTGAGTGGAGCAGTCAAAGCCTGTAATTTTACTCTGATATTTGAGAGCTATGCTCTTACTGCACTTTGAAATATTTTTTTGTTCTCATTAATATACATTACATGCAGAACGATATGTTTAGTAGTCTACCTCCTTCATCAAGTCCTTGCCAAATCCCAGTTACAGTCGCTGTCCGTCAGCTTGTAGTATGATGCTGTAGAATCACCACTTCTCTTCTCTGTGTTGTACAGCCCTCCCCATGACACTACACCCTACACATTGTTCATGCAAATCCTAATGCCCCCATTCATTTTCCCCGCCCTTATCATTCCCTTTCCACAAACCCTACCAAGTCCATTTCTCTTTGGTAACGGTTAGTCTTCTCTTGGGTACTGTGTGTCTGCTGCTGTTTTTTCCGTCAGTTTTTCTTTGTTGTCGTAATCCACACATGAGTGAAATCATTTCGTACATTTATTTCTCCGACTGGCCTAATTGACTGAGAATAATACCTTCTAGCTCCATCCACGTTATAGCCAGTGATAGGATTTGTTTTCTTCTTACGGCTTCTTACTGCACTTTTTAAATTGGATTTTACTCTTCTTTTTTGTTTGTAGTTTCGCTGTGTGCTTCAACCATTGCTCTCATTTTTATGAGCAGTAGCTTTGTGTTAATCGATATGTTCCTATATCTATCTATCTGTCTGTCTGTCTATCTATCTGTCTATCTATTTAAAATCAATCAATCATCTTTTTGTCTGCCCATCTGTCCTAGTGTACGGAACAGTTAACCACATAGCCTATGTCACTTTCCTACATTATGCTTCCAAAAATCCTGCAAGGTTACTATTCTGTAGGGAGAGCACTGGGATCACCGAGACACTTGCAGGTCGTGTCGGCCGCGTGTACTACAAAAGCAGTAAATGGTTCTGCAAGGACATGAACATGTGTCTCTATCCTCTGTTCTCTTTCATCTCCTTCTAATTTACTCTCTGTATTTAGCCACATTCATTGACTAAGTGGTCCCTGAAGACCACAAGTATCCTTCCTCTGGGCCTGTAGTCGACAGAAAATTAAACTTCTTGCTTTGATTACCACCATGTTTGAAGGACATCAGCATGATCACTGCGGATAGGACGGAGGGTCAAATAAAAGGAACACCAGTTTCTAGACAGGAGCAGTTGGGAGCTAAGAGTGTACTGTGGAGTGACATGTTTATTTGAGTGTCCAAAATTCCCTCTTTAAGTGGTTATTACTTCACATTCGTGAAGATCATAAAACAAACCAATTTCAATGGCCCAGAATCTTAATATTACAGCAACTCAGTTGTTGAGGTGAGATAAAATGTCAAGGACGTTGCTGCACCAATTAATCTATGGCTGGGCCCTGCTGAAAACAAACAAAAAAATTCACGATGGCCAGATAGGGCTATTTACTGTTGACTGTTTCTGGGGGCTCATACAGAATCCATTTGTTTGATTGTTTGTTTTTCAGTTTTATTCGTGTAGGGTACTTGTCCCCACACCTTCAGCTGGTAGTTTGTCTGTGTCCTTGGATCTCAAGTGAGTCTCCTGTAAGGAAGCACGTAGGTTTCTTGAATTTTCATCCGTTCTTTTAATCCTGTGTCATTTGTTTGCAGCACTCAGAGCCTGACCTTTAATTCTGATGATTCAGAACTGTGCCCTTATTGCACTTAAAACAATTTTTTTTGTAGTCATTAATCTACAATCACGTGAAGAATATTATGTTTACTATGCTCCCCCTTCACCAAGTCCAACCCCAAAAACCTCTTACAGTCGCTGTCCGTCAGCATAGTTGGATGCTATAGACCCCTTCACCATGTACCCTTTCACAGACACCGTTACAGTCGCTGTCAATCAGCGAGTAGTAAGATGCTATATAATCTGTACTAGTCTTCTCTGTGTTGACAGCACTCCACATGACCCCCGACCCCACGCAATATACATGCTAATCCTAATGCCCCCATTCTTTCTCCCCGCACTTATCCCTTCCTTCAGAACCACCCTGCCCAGTTCCTTTCCCTTTGGCAACTTTTAGTCAACTCTACGGTTCTGTGAGTCTTCTGCAGTTTTTTTCCTTCAGTTTTTCTTTCTTGTTATATTCCACACATGAGTGAAATCATTTGATACTTGTCTTTCGCCGCCTGACCTATTTCTCTGAACATACTACCGTCTAGCACCATCAACGTCAATGCAAATGGTAGGATTTGTTTTCTTCTTATGGCTGCTTACTGCACTTCGTAAAGTAGATTTCATTCTTCCTTTTTTTTGTAGTTTAGCTATGTGTTCTCACCATTCATCTCCTGGTTATGAGCAACAGCTTTGTGTCAATCGATATGTATCTGTATTTAATTATTGCTCTGTCTGTCTGTATATCTATATATCTTTCTATATATCCTACTATCTCTCTGTCCTTCTCTCTATATATCTATCCATCTATCTAGCTTCCTATCATCTATCATGTGTATCATCTATCTATCTCTCATCTGTTATCTATCTGTCTATCTATGAATAAATCATCTCTCTGTCTGCCCATCTATCCTTATGTACAGAACAGTTAACAACATCACCTATGTCACTTCCCTACATTATGCTTCCAAAAACATTGCAAGGTCACTAGGCCGCAGGGAGAGCACTGGGCTCACTGAGACAGTTGCAGATCGAGTCAGCCACGTGTGCTTACAAAACCAGTAAATGGTGGTGCAGGGACTTGAAAACGTATCTCTGTCCTCTCTCCTCTAATACCTCCTTCTCGCTTGCTAACAGTATTTAGCTACATTCATTGCCTAAGTGCTCTCTGAAGACCCCAAGTATACTTTCTCTCTGCCTGTTGTAGACATAAAAGTATACTTGGTGCTTTACTCAACAACATGTTTTAGGGACATAGGCATGTTCACCACTGATAGGAGGAGGGACAAATAAAAAGGAACACCTATTTCTAGACAGGAGCATTTGGGAGCAAATTGTTTGTTGTGGAGAGACATGTTTGGTTCAGTGTTCAAACTTCCCTCTTTATGTGGTTATTACTTCTTTACAATCGTGAACATCATAAAACCCAGTGATTTCGAAAGCCGACATGCATATTATTACAGCAATTCATTTGTTGATGTGAGAATAAATGAGAAGGACATTGCAATACCACTAAATCTATACCTGGTCACTGCTGAAACTAAACAAAAAGAATTCACGGTGGCTAGGTAGGACTATTTTCTAGTGACTGTCTCTGGGGACTCAAAGAGAATCCATTTGTTTCTTTGTTTCTCAGATTCACTTGTATTGGGTACCTGTCCGCGCCCCTTCAGCTTGTAGTTTGTCTCTGTCCTTGGATCTCAAGTGAGTCTCCAGTTAGGGAGCACGCAGGTGCTCTTGAGTTTTCATCAGTTCTTCTAACTGTGTGTCTTTTGATTGGAGCAGTCAAATCCTCTACTTATATTCTGTAAATTGATAGCTCTGCTGTTACTGCACTTTGAAATTTTTTTTTGCTCTCATCTATATACAATCACATGCAGAACATTATGTTTACTAGTCTACCCCCTCACCAAGTCCTCGCCAAATCCCAGTTACAGTCGATATCCATCAGCATCCATTAAGATGCTGTAGAATCACTACTTGTCTTCTCCGTGTTGTAAAGCCCTCCCCATGAACCTACACCCTACACATTATTCTTGCTAATCCTAATGCCCCCATTCTTTTTCCCGACATTATCACTCCCTTCCCACAAACCCTACCCAGTCCCTTTCTCTTTGGTAACTGTTAGTCCACTCTCGGGTTCTGTGTGTCTGCTGCTGTTTTTTTATTCAGTTTTTCTTTGTTGTCGTACTCCACACATGAGTGAAATCATTTGGTACATGTATTTCTCCGACTGGCCTATTTGACTGAGCATAATACCCTCTAGCTCCATCCACTTTATTGCCAATGATAGGATTTGTTTTCTTCTTATGGCTGCTTTCCGCACTTTTAAAACTGGATTTTATTCTTCTTTTTTCTTTTTAGTTTCGCTATGTGCTTCAACCATTGCTCTCATGGTTATGAGCAATAGCTTTGTGTTAAACGATATGTACCTATATCTATCTGGCTGTCTGTCTATCTATCTATCAATCAACCAATCAATTAATCATCATTTGTCTGCCCATCTGTCCTTGTGTACAGAACAGTTAACGACATAGCCTATGTCACTTTCCTACATTATACTTCCAAAAATCGTGCAAGGTAACTAGGCTGTAGGGAGAGCACTGGGTTCACCGAGACACTTGCAGTTCGAGTCGGCCGCGTTTACCTACAAAACCAGGAAATGGTTGTGCTGGGACTTGAACCCGTGTCTCTATCCTCTGTCCTCTTTCATCTCCTTCTAAATTGCTGTCTGTATTTAGCCACATTCACTGACTAAGGGCTCCCTGAAGATCTCAAGTATCATTCCTCTGGGCCTGTTGTCGACAGAAAAGTAAACTTGTTGCTTTGCTCACCACCATGTTTGAAGGACATCAGCGTGATCACCGCCGATAGGACTGAGGGTCAAATAAAAAGAAACACCAATTTCTAGACAGGAGCAGTTGGGAGCTAACAGTGTATTGTGGAGTGACGTGTTTATTTGAGTGTCCAAACTTCCCTCTTTAGGTGGTTATTAGATTTTCACATTCGTGAACATCATAAAATCCACTGATTTCAAAGGCCCAGATGCTTATTATTAAAGCAACTCAGATGTTGAGGTGAGAGAAAATGAGAAGTATGTTGCTGCACCACTAAATCTATGGCTGGGAACTGTTGAAACCAAATAAAAGAATTCACGGTGGCCAGATAGGGCTATTTTCTGCTGACTGTCTCTGGGGACTCAAACAGAATCCATTTGCTTGATTGTTTGATTTTCCGTTTCACTCGTGTAGGGTACTTGTCCACACACCTTCGGCTTGTAGTTCGTCTATGTCCTTGGATCTCAAGTGAGTCTCCTGTAAGTAAGCACGTAGGTGTCTTGAGTTTTCATCCCTTCTTTTATCCCTGTGTCTTTTGTTTGCAGCACTCAGTGCCTGACCTTTTATTCTGATGATTCAGAGCTGTGCACTTATTGCACTTAAAGAATATTTTTTATCATTAATCTACAATCACGTGAAGAACATTATGTTTACTATGCTCCCCCCTTCACCAAGTCCCCCCGGAAAACCTCTTCAGTCACTGTCGATCAGCGTAGTTGGATGCTGTAGACCCCTTCACCATGTCCCCCCCAAAAGTCCCCGTTACAGTCACTGTCCATCAGTGAGTAGTAAGATGCTATATGATCTCTACTAGTCTTCTCTGTGTTGTACAGTACTCCCCATGCACACCCGACCCCGCACATTATACATGCTAAACTTAATGCCCCCATTCTTTCTCCCCAAACTTATCCCTCCCTTCAGACTCACCCTGCCCAGTCCTTTTTCCTTTGGTTACTTTTAGTCAACTCTCGGGTTCTGTGAGTCTGCTGCTGTTTTTTTACTTCAGTTTTTCTTTGTTGTTATACTATACACATGAGTGAAATCACTTGGTACTTGCCTTTATCCGCCTGCCCTATTTTTCTGAACATACTACCGTCTTGCTCCATCCACGTCATTGCAAATGGTAGTATTTGTTTTCTTCTTAAGGCTGCTTTCTGCACTTTTTATACTGGATTTAATTCTTCCTTTTTGTTTTTAGTTTAGCTATTTTATTCACCATTCAACTCCTGGTTATGAACAATAGCTTTGTGTCAATCGACATGTATCTGTGTCTATCTATCTAAAGGTCTGTCTGTCTATCTATGTATCTATGTATGTATACATCTATGTATCTATCTATGTATCTATCTATCTATCTTCCTATCATCTATCTATGATGTCTATCATCTATTAATCTATGAACCTATCTATCTATCTTTCACCTGTCGTCTGTCTACCTATCAATCTATGAAACAATCATCTTTTTGTCTGCCCATCTATCCTTATGTACAGAACAGTTAACAACATAGCCTATGTCTCTTCCCTACATTATGCTTCCAGAAACCTTGCAAGGTAACTAAGCCATAAGGAGAGCACTGTGTTCACCGATACGCTTTCAGGTAGTGTCAGCAGAGTGTGCTTACAAAACCAGTAAATGGAGGTGAAAGGACTTGAACCCGTATCTTTTTCCTCTGTCCTCTTATACTTCCTGCTCGCTTGGTGACTTTATTTAGCCACATTCAGTGAGTAAGTGATCCCTGAAGACCACAAGTATCCTTCGTCTGGGCCTGTTGTCAACAGAAAAGTGTACTTGGCCCTTTGCACACCGCCATGTTTGAGGGACATTGGCGTGATCACTGCTGATAGGTGGAGGGACAAATATGAATTAACACCTATTTCTGGACAGGAGCAGTTGGGAACAAAGAGTGTGTTGTGGAGTGAAGTGTTTATTTGAGTGTCCAAATTTCCTTCTTTAGGTGGTTATTACTTCTTTATATTCGTGAACATCATAATAAGCACTGATTATAAATGCCCAGACACATATTATTACAGCAATTCATTTGTTGAGGTGAGAGGAAATGAGAAGGAAGTTGCTGCACCACTAAATCTATGCCTGAGCACTGCTGAAAACAAACAAAAAGAATTCACGGTGGCTAGATAGGACTATTTTCTACTGACTGTCTCTCGGGTCCAAAACAGAATCCATTTCTTTCTTTGTTTTTCTGTTTCACTTTTGTAGGGAACCTGTCCCCACCCCTTCAACTTGTAGTTTGTCTGTGTCCTTGGATCTCAAGTGAGTCTCCAGTAAGGGAGCACGTAGGTGGTCTTGAGTTTTCATCAGTTCTTCTAACCCTGTGTCTTTTGATTGGAGCACTCAAAGGCTGTACTTTTATTCTGATATTTGAGAGCTGTGCTCTTACTGCACTTTGAAATTCTTTTTGTTCTCATTAATATACAATCACATGCAGAACATTATGTTATTCTGTCTACACTCTTCACCAAGTCACCACAAATCCCAGTTACAGCCGCTCTCCGTCAGCATGTACTAAGATGCTGTAGAATCACTACATGTCTTCTCTGTGTTGTACAGAGAAGACCCATGACACCCCACCCTACACATTATACATGCTAATCCTAATGCCCCCATTCTTTTTCCCCGCACTTATTACTCCCTTCCCACAAACCCTACCCAGTCCCTTTCTCTTTGGTAACTGTTAGTCCACTCTCGGGTTCTGTGAGTCCGCTGCTTTCTTTTCCTTCAGTTTTTCTTTGTTATGATACTCCACACATGAGTGAAATCATTTGATACATGTATTTCTCCGCCTGGCCTATTTGACTGAGCATAATACTCTCTAGCTCCATCCACGTTATTGCAAATGATAGGACTTGTTTTCTTCTTATGGCTGCTTACTGCACTTTTTAAACTGGATTTCATTCTTCTTTTTTGTTTGTAGTTTTGCAATGTGTTTTCACCATTGCTCTCCTTGTTATGAGCAGTAGCTTTGTGCTAATCGATATGTACCTATATCTATCTATCTGTCTGTCTATCTATTTATCAATCACTCAATCATCCTTTTGTCTGTCCTTCTGTCCGTGTGTACAGAACAGTTTACCATATACCCTATATCACTTTCCTGCACTATGCTCCCAAAAATCCTGCAAAGTATCTAGGCTGCAGAGGGAGCACTGGGTTCACCGAGACACTTGTAGTTCGAGACGGCCGCGTGTAGCTACAAAACCAGGAAATGGTTGTGCTGGGACTTGAACCCGTGTCTCTATCCTCTGTCCTCTTTCATCTCCTTCTAACTTGCTGTCTGTATTTTGCCACATTCATTGACTAAGGGCTCCCTGAAGATCTCAAGTATCATTCCTCTGGGCCTGTTGTCGACAGAAAAGTAAACTTGTTGCTTTGCTCACCACCATGTTTGAAGGACATCAGCGTGATCACCGCCGATAGGACGGAGGGTCAAATAAAAAGGAACACCAATTTCTAGACAGGAGCAGTTGGGAGCTAACAGTGTATTGTGGAGTGACGTGTTTATTTGAGTGTCCGAACTTCCCTCTTTAGGTGGTTATTATATGTTCACATTCGTGAACTTCATAAAAACCACTGAATTCAAAGGCCCAGATGCTTATTATTACAGCAACTCAGATGTTGAGGTGAGAGAAAATGAGAAGTATGTTGCTGCACCACTAAATCTATGGCTGGGAACTGTTGAAACAAAACAAAAAGAATTCACGGTGGCCAGATAGGGCTATTTTCTGCTGACTGTCTCTGGGGACTCAAACAGAATCCATTTGCTTGATTGTTTGATTTTCCGTTTCACTCGTGTAGGGTACTTGTCCACACACCTTCGGCTTGTAGTTTGTCTGTGTCCTTAGATCTCAAGTGAGTCTCCTGTAAGTAAGCACGTAGGTGTCTTGAGTTTTCATCCCTTCTTTTATCCCTGTGTCTTTTGTTTGCAGCACTCAGTGCATGACCTTTTATTCTGATGATTCAGAGCTGTGCACTTACTGCACTTAAAGAATATTTTTTATCATTAATATACAATCACGTGAAGAACATTATGTTTACTATGCTCCCCCCTTCACCACGTCCCCCCGAAAAACCTCTTCAGTCACTGTCGATCAGCGTAGTTGGGTGCTGTAGACCCCTTCACCATGTCCCCCCCAAAAGTCACCATTACAGTCACTGTCCATCAGTGAGTAGTAAGATGCTATATGATCTCTACTAGTCTTCTCTGTGTTGTACAGTACTCCCCATGCACACCCGACCCCGCGCATTATACATGCTAAACTTAAAGCCCCCATTCTTTCTCCCCACACTTATCCCTCCCTTCAGACGCACCCTGCCCAGTCCTTTTTCCTTTGGTTACTTTTAGTCAACTCTCGGGTTCTGTGAGTCTGCTGCTGTTTTTTTACTTCAGTTTTTCTTGTTGTTATGCTCCACACATGAGTGAAATCACTTGGTACTTGCCTTTATCCGCCTGCCCTATTTTTCTGAACATACTACAGTCTTGCTCCATCCACGTCATTGCAAATGGTTGTATTTGTTTTCTTCTTAAGGCTGCTTACTGCACTTTTTAAACTGGATTTCATTCTTCCTTTTTGTTTGTAGTTTAGCTATGTTATTCACTATTCAACTCCTGGTTATGAACAATAGCTTTGTGTCAATCGACATGTATCTGTATCTATCTATCTAAAGGTCTGTCTGTCTATCTATGTATCTATGTATGTATATATCTATGTATCTATGTATCTATCTAAGTATCTATCTATCTTCCTATCATCTATCTATGATGTCTATCATCTATTAATCTATGAACCTATCTATCTATCTTTCACCTGTCATCTGTCTACCTACCTATCTATGAAACAATCATTTTATTGTCTGCCCATCTATCCTTATGTACAGAACAGTTAACAACATAGCCTATGTCTCTTCCCTACATTATGCTTCCAGAAACCTTGCAAGGTAACTAAGCCATAAGGAGAGCACTGTGTTCACCGATACGCTTTCAGGTAGAGTCAGCAGAGTGTGCTTACAAAACCAGTAAATGGAGGTGAAAGGACTTGAACCCGTATCTTTGTCCTCTGTCCTCTTATACTTCCTGCTCGCTTGTTGACTTTATTTAGCCACATTCAGTGAGTAAGTGATCCCTGAAGACCACAAATATCCTTCGTCTGGGCCTGTTGTCGACAGAAAATTGTACTTGGCGCTTTGCACACCACCATTTTTGAGGGACATTGGCGTGATCACTGCTGATATGTGGAGGGACAAATATGAATTAACACCTCTTTCTGGACGGGAACAGTTGGGAACAAAGAGTGTGTTGTGGAGTGAAGTGTTTATTTGAGTGTCCAAACTTCCCTCTTTAGGTGGTTATTACTTCTTTACATTCGTGAACATCATAAAAAGCAATGATTATAAATGCCCAGACGCATATTATTACAGCAATTCATTTGTTGAGGTGAGAGGAAATGAGAAGGAAGTTGCTGCACCACTAAATCTATGCCTGAGCACTGCTGAAACCAAACAAAAAGAATTCACGGTGGCTAGATAGGGCTATTTTCTACTGACTCTCTCTGGGGTCCAAAACAGAATCCATTTCTTTCTTTGTTTCTCAGTTTCACTTGTGTAGGGTACCTGTCCCCGCCCCTTCAGCTTGTAGTTTGTCTGTGTCCTTTAATCTCAAGTGAGTCTCCATAAGGGTGCACGTAGGTGGTCTTGAGTTTTCATCAGTTCTTCTAACCCTGTGTCTTTTGATTGGAGCACTCAAAGGCTGTACTTTTATTCTGATATTTGAGAGCTGTGCTCTTACTGCACTTTGAAATTCTTTTTGTTCTCATTAATATACAATCAAATGCAGAAAATTAAGTTATTCTGTCTACCCTCTTCACCAAGTCACCCCAAATCCCAGTTACAGCCGCTCTCCGTCAGCATGTACTAATATGCTGTAGAATCACTACATGTCTTCTCTGTGTTGTACAGCCCTACCCATGACACCCCACCCTACACATTATACATGCTAATCCTAATACCCCCATTCTTTTTCCCCGCACTTATTACTCACTTCCCACAAACCCTACCCAGTCCCTTTCTCTTTGGTAACTGTTAGTCCACTCTCGGGTTCTGTGAGTCTGCTGCTGTCTTTCCCTTCAGTTTTTCTTTGTTATCATACTCCACACATGAGTGAAATCATTTGGTACATGTATTTCTCCGCCTGGCCTATTTGACTGAGCATAATACCCTCTAGCTCCATCCACGTTATTGCAAATGATAGGATTTGTTTTCTTCTTATGGCTGCTTACTGCACTTTTTAAACTGGATTTCATTCTTCTTTTTTGTTTGTAGTTTTGCTATGTGCTTTCACCATTGCTCTCCTTGTTATGAGCAGTAGCTTAGTGTTAATCGATATGTACCTATATCTATCTATCTGTCTGTCTATTTGTAAATCACTCAATCAATCATCTTTTTGTCTGTACATCTGTCCATGTGTACAGAACAGTTAACCATATACTCTATATCACTTTCCTGCAATATGCTCCCAAAAATCCTGCAAAGTATCTAGGCTGCAGAGGGAGCACTGGGTTCACCGAGACACTTGCAGTTCGAGTCGGCCGCGTGTACTGACAAAACCAGGAAATGGTTGTGCTGGGACTTGAACCCGTGTCTCTATCCTCTGTCCTCTTTCATCTCCTTCTAACATGCTGTCTGTATTTAGCCACATTCATTGACTAAGGGCTCCCTGAAGATCTCAAGTATCATTCCTCTGGGCCTGTTGTCGACAGAAAAGTAAACTTGTTGCTTTGCTCACCACCATGTTTGAAGGACATCAGCGTGATCACCGCCGTTAGGACGGAGGGTCAAATAAAACGGAACACCAATTTCTAGACAGGAGCATTTGGGAGCTAACAGTGTATTGTGGAGTGACGTGTTTATTTGAGTGTCCAAACTTCCCTCTTTAGGTGGTTATTAGATGTTCACATTCGTGAACATCAAAAAATCCACTGATTTCAAAGGCCCAGATGCTTATTATTACAGCAACTCAGTTGTTGAGGTGAGAGAAAATGAGAAGTATGTTGCTGCACCACTAAATCTATGGCTGGGAACTTTTGAAACCAAACAAAAAGAATTCACGGTGGCCAGAGAGGGCTATATTCTGCTGACTGTCTCTGGGGACTCAAACAGAATCCATTTGCTTGATTGTTTGATTTTCCGTTTCACTCGTGTAGGGTACTTGTCCACACACCTTCACCTTGTAGTTTGTCTGTGTCCTTGGATCTCAAGTGAGTCTCCTGTAAGTAAGCACGTAGGTGTCTTGAGTTTTCATCCCTTCTTTTATCCCTGTGTCTTTTGTTTGCAGCACTCAGTGCCTGACCTTTTATTCTGATGATTCAGAGCTGTGCACTTATTGCACTTAAAGAATATGTTTTATCATTAATCTACAATCACGTGAAGAACATTATGTTTACTATGCTCCCCCCTTCACCAAGTCCCCCCGAAAAACCTCTTCAGTCACTGTCGATCAGCGTAGTTGGATGCTGTAGACCCCTTCACCATGTCCCCCCCAAAAGTCACCATTACAGTCACTGTCCATCAGTGAGTAGTAAGATGCTATATGATCTCTACTAGTCTTCTCTGTGTTGTACAGTACTCCCCATGCACACCCGACCCCGCGCATTATACATGCTAAACTTAAAGCCCCCATTCTTTCTCCCCACACTTATCCATCCCTTCAGACTCACGCTGCCCAGTCCTTTTTCCTTTGGTTACTTTTAGTCAACTCTCGGGTTCTGTGAGTCTGCTGCTGTTTCTTAACTTCAGTTTTTCTTTGTTGTTATACGATACACATGAGTGAAATCACTTGGTACTTGCCTTTATCCGCCTGCACTATTTTTCTGAACATACTACAGTCTTGCTCCATCCACGTCATTGCAAATGGTAGTATTTGTTTTCTTCTTAAGGCTGCTTACTGCACTTTTTATACTGGATTTTATTCTTTCTTTTTGTTTGTAGTTTAGCTATTTTATTCACCATTCAACTCCTGGTTATGAACAATAGCTTTGTGTCAATCGACATGTATCTGTGTCTATCTATCTAAAGGTCTGTCTATCTATGTATCTATGTATGTATATATCTATGTATCTATCTATGTATCTATCTATCTATCTTCCTATCATCTATCTATGATGTCTATCATCTATTAATCTATGAACCTATCTATCTATCTTTCACCTGTCGTCTGTCTACCTATCTATCTATGAAACAATCATCTTTTTGTCTGCCCATCTATCCTTATGTACAGAACAGTTAACAACATAGCCTATGTCTCTTCCCTACATTATGCTTCCAGAAACCTTGCAAGGTAACTAAGCCATAAGGAGAGCACTGTGTTCACCGATACGCTTTCAGGTAGAGTCAGCAGAGTGTGCTTACAAAACCAGTAAATGGAGGTGAAAGGACTTGAACCCGTATCTTTGTCCTCTGTCCTCTTATACTTCCTGCTCGCTTGGTGACTTTATTTAGCCACATTCAGTGAGTAAGTGATCCCTGAAGACCAGAAGTATCCTTCGTCTGGGCCTGTTGTCAACAGAAAAGTGTACTTAGCCCTTTGCACACCACCATGTTTGAGGGACATTGGCGTGATCACTGCTGATAGGTGGAGGGACAAATATGAATTAACACCTATTTCTGGACAGGAGCAGTTGTGAACAAAGAGTGTGTTGTGGAGTGAAGTGTTTATTTGAGTGTCCAAATTTCCTTCTTTAGGTGGTTATTACTTCTTTATATTCGTGAACATCATAATAAGCACTGATTATAAATGCCCAGACGCATATTATTACAGCAATTCATTTGTTGAGGTGAGAGGAAATGAGAAGGAAGTTGCTCCACCACTAAATCTATGCCTGAGCACTGCTGAAACCAAACAAAAAGAATTCACGGTGGCTAGATAGGGCTATTTTCTACTGACTCTCTCTGGGGTCCAAAACAGAATCCATTTCTTTCTTTGTTTTTCTGTTTCACTTGTGTAGGGTACCTGTCCCCACCCCTTCAGCTTGTAGTTTGTCTGTGTCCTTGGATCTCAAGTGAGTCTCCAGTAAGGGAGCACGTAGGTGGTCTTGAGTTTTCTTCAGTTCTTCTAACCCTGTGTCTTTTGATTGGAGCACTCAAATGCTGTACTTTTATTCTGATATTTGAGAGCTGTGCTCTTACTGCACTTTGAAATCCTTTTTGTTCTCATTAATATACAATCACATGCAGAACATTATGTTATTCTGTCTACACTCTTCACCAAGTCACCCCAAATCCCAGTTACAGCCGCTCTCCGTCAGCATGTACTAAGATGCTGTAGAATAACTACATGTCTTCTCTGTGTTGTACAGCCCTACCCATGACACCCCACCCTACACATTATACATGCTAATCCTAATGCCCCCATTCTTTTTCGCCGCACTTATTACTCCCTTCCCACAAACCCTACCCAGTCCCTTTCTCTTTGGTAACTGTTAGTCCACTCTCGTGTTCTGTGAGTCCGCTGCTGTCTTTTCCTTCAGTTTTTCTTTGTTATCATACTCCACACATGAGTGATATCATTTGGTACATGTATTTCTCCGCTTGGCCTATTTGACTGAGCATAATACCCTCTAGCTCCATCCACGTTATTGCAAATGATAGGATTTGTTTTCTTCTTATGGCTGCTTACTGCACTTTTTAAACTGGATTTCATTCTTCTTTTTTGTTTGTAGTTTTGCAATATGTTTTCACCATTGCTCTCCTTGTTATGAGCAGTAGCTTTGTGCTAATCGATATGTACCTATATCTATCTATCTGTCTGTCTATCTATTTATAAATCACTCAATCATCCTTTTGTCTGTCCTTCTGTCCGTGTGTACAGAACAGTTTACCATATGCCCTATATCACTTTCCTGCACTATGCTCCCCAAAATCCTGCAAAGTATCTAGGCTGCAGAGGGAGCACTGGGTTCACCGAGACACTTGCAGTTCGAGACGGCCGCGTGTACCTACAAAACCAGGAAATGGTTGTGCTGGGACTTGAACCCGTGTCTCTATCCTCTGTCCTCTTTCATCTCCTTCTAACTTGCTGTCTGTATTTAGCCACATTCATTGACTAAGGGCTCCCTGAAGATCTCAAGTATCATTCCTCTGGGCCTGTTGTCGACAGAAAAGTAAACTTGTTGCTTTGCTCACCACCATGTTTGAAGGACATCAGCGTGATCACCGCCGATAGGACGGAGGGTCAAATAAAAAGGAACACCAATTTCTTGACAGGAGCAGTTGGGAGCTAACAGTGTATTGTGGAGTGACGTGTTTATTTGAGTGACCAAACTTCCCACTTTAGGTGGTTATTATATGTTCACATTCGTGAACTTCATAAAAACCACTGATTTCAAAGGCCCAGATGCTTATTATTACAGCAACTCAGATGTTGAGGTGAGAGAAAATGAGAAGTATGTTGCTGTTGCTGCACCACTAAATCTATGGCTGGGAACTGTTGAAACAAAACAAAAAGAATTCACGGTGGCCAGATAGGGCTATTTTCTGCTGACTGTCTCTGGGGACTCAAACAGAATCCATTTGCTTGATTGTTTGATTTTCCGTTTCACTCATGTAGGGTACTTGTCCACACACCTACGGCTTGTAGTTTGTCTGTGTCCTTAGATCTCAAGTGAGTCTCCTGTAAGTAAGCACGTAGGTGTCTTGAGTTTTCATCCCTTCTTTTATCCCTGTGTCTTTTGTTTGCAGCACTCAGTGCCTGACCTTTTATTCTGATGATTCAGAGCTGTGCACTTATTGCACTTAAAGAATATGTTTTATCATTATTCTACAATCACGTGAAGAACATTATGTTTACTATGCTCCCCCCTTCACCAAGTCCCCCCGAAAAACCTCTTCAGTCACTGTCGATCAGCGTAGTTGGATGCTGTAGACCCCTTCACCATGTCACCCCCAAAAGTCACCATTACAGTCACTGTCCATCAGTGAGTAGTAAGATGCTATATGATCTCTACTAGTCTTCTCTGTGTTGTACAGTACTCCCCATGCACACCCGACCCCGCGCATTATACATGCTAAACTTAATGCCCCCAATCTTTCTCCCCACACTTATCCCTCCCTTCAGACTCACCCTGCCCAGTCCTTTTTCCTTTGGTTACTTTTAGTCAACTCTCGGGTTCTGTGAGTCTGCTGCTGTTTTTTTACTTCAGTTTTTCTTTGTTGTTATACTCCACACATGAGTGAAATCACTTGGTACTTGCCTTTATCCGCCTGCCCTATTTTTCTGAACATACTACAGTCTTGCTCCATCCACGTCATTGCAAATGGTAGTATTTGTTTTCTTCTTAAGGCTGCTTACTGCACTTTTTAAACTGGATTTCATTCTTCCTTTTTGTTTGTAGTTTAGCTATGTTATTCACCATTCAACTGCTGGTTATGAACAATAGCTTTGTGTCAATCGACATGTATCTGTATCTATCTATCTAAAGGTCTGTCTGTCTATCTATGTATCTATGTATGTATATATCTATGTATCTATGTATCTATCTATGTATCTATCTATCTTCCTATCATCTATCTATGATGTCTATCATCTATTAATCTATGTACCTATCTATCTATCTTTCACCTGTCGTCTGTCTACCTACCTATCTATGAAACAATCATTTTTTTGTCTGCCCATCTATCCTTATGTACAGAACAGTTAACAACATAGCCTATGTCTCTTCCCTACATTATGCTTAAAGAAACCTTGCAAGGTAACTAATCCATAAGGAGAGCAATGTGTTCACCGATACGCTTTCAGGTAGAGTCAGCAGAGTGTGCTTACAAAACCAGTAAATGGAGGTGAAAGGACTTGAACCCGTATCTTTGTCCTCTGTCCTCTTATACTTCCTGCTCGCTTGTTGACTTTATTTAGCCATATTCAGTGAGTAAGTGATCCCTGAAGACCACAAATATCCTTCGTCTGGGCCTGTTGTCGACAGAAAATTGTACTTGGCCCTTTGCACACCACCATTTTTGAGGGACATTGGCGTGATCACTGCTGATATGTGGAGGGACAAATATGAATTAACACCTATTTCTGGACGGGAGCAGTTGGGAACAAAGAGTGTGTTGTGGAGTGAAGTGTTTATTTGAGTGTCCAAACTTCCCTCTTTAGGTGGTTATTACTTCTTTACATTCGTGAACATCATAAAAAGCAATGATTATAAATGCCCAGACGCATATTATTACAGAAATTCATTTGTTGAGGTGAGAGGAAATGAGAAGGAAGTTGCTGCACCACTAAATCTATGCCTGAGCACTGCTGAAACCAAACAAAAAGAATTCACGGTGGCTATTTAGGGCTATTTTCTACTGACTCTCTCTGGGGTCCAAAAGAGAATCCATTTCTTTCTTTGTTTCTCAGTTTCACTTGTGTAGGGTACCTGTACCCGCCCCTTCAGCTTCTAGTTTGTCTGTGTCCTTGGATCTCAAGTGAGTCTCCAGTAAGGGAGCACGTAGGTGGTCTTGAGTTTTCATCAGTTCTTCTAACCCTGTGTCTTTTGATTGGAGCACTCAAAGGCTGTACTTTTATTCTGATATTTGAGAGCTGTGCTCTTACTGCACTTTGAAATTCTTTTTGTTCTCATTAATATACAATCACATGCAGAAAATTAAGTTATTCTGTCTACCCTCTTCACCAAGTCACCCCAAATCCCAGTTACAGCCGCTCTCCGTCAGCATGTACTAATATGCTGTAGAATCACTACATGTCTTCTCTGTGTTGTACAGCCCTACCCATGACAGCCCACCCTACACATTATACATGCTAATCCTAATGCCCCCATTCTTTTTCCCCGCACTTATTACTCCCTTCTCACAAACCCTACCCAGTCCCTTTCTCTTTGGTAACTGTTAGTCCACTCTCGGGTTCTGTGAGTCTGCTGCTGTCTTTCAATTCAGTTTTTCTTTGTTGTCGTACTCCACACATGAGTGAAATCATTTGGTACATGTATTTCTCCGACTGGCCTATTTGACTGAGCATAATACTCTCTAGCTCCATCCACTTTATTGCCAATGATAGGATTTGTTTTCTTCTTATGGCTGCTTTCCGCACTTTTAAAACTGGATTTTATTCTTCTTTTTCTTTTTAGTTTCGCTATGTGCTTCAACCATTGCTCTCATGGTTATGAGCAATAGCTTTGTGTTAAACGATATGTACCTATATCTATCTGGCTGTCTGTCTATCTATCTATCAATCAACCAATCAATTAATCATCATTTGTCTGCCCATCTGTCCTTGTGTACAGAACAGTTAACGACATAGCCTATGTCACTTTCCTACATTATACTTCCAAAAATCGTGCAAGGTAACTAGGCTGTAGGGAGAGCACTGGGTTCACCGAGACACTTGCAGTTCGAGTCGGCCGCGTTTACCTACAAAACCAGGAAATGGTTGTGCTGGGACTTGAACCCGTGTCTCTATCCTCTGTCCTCTTTCATCTCCTTCTAAATTCCTGTCTGTATTTAGCCACATTCATTGACTAAGGGCTCCCTGAAGATCTCAAGTATCATTCCTCTGGGCCTGTTGTCGACAGAAAAGTAAACTTGTTGCTTTGCTCACCACCATGTTTGAAGGACATCAGCGTGATCACCGCCGATAGGACGGAGGGTCAAATAAAAAGGAACACCAATTTCTAGACAGGAGCAGTTGGGAGCTAACAGTGTATTGTGGAGTGACGTGTTTATTTGAGTGTCCAAACTTCCCTCTTTAGGTGGTTATTAGATTTTCACATTCGTGAACATCTTAAAATCCACTGATTTCAAAGGCCCAGATGCTTATTATTAAAGCAACACAGATGTTGAGGTGAGAGAAAATGAGAAGTATGTTGCTGCACCACTAAATCTATGGCTGGGAACTGTTGAAACCAAACAAAAGAATTCACGGTGGCCAGATAGGGCTATTTTCTGCTGACTGTCTCTGGGGACTCAAACAGAATCCATTTGCTTGATTGTTTGATTTTCCGTTTCACTCGTGTAGGGTACTTGTCCACACACCTTCGGCTTGTAGTTTGTCTATGTCCTTGGATCTCAAGTGAGTCTCCTGTAAGTAAGCACGTAGGTGTCTTGAGTTTTCATCCCTTCTTTTATCCCTGTGTCTTTTGTTTGCAGCACTCAGTGCCTGACCTTTTATTCTGATGATTCAGAGCTGTGCACTTATTGCACTTAAAGAATATTTTTTATCATTAATCTACAATCACGTGAAGAACATTATGTTTACTATGCTCCCAAATTCACCAAGTCCCCCCGGAAAACCTCTTCAGTCACTGTCGATCAGCGTAGTTGGAAGCTGTAGACCCCTTCACCATGTCCCCCCCAAAAGTCTCCGTTACAGTCACTGTCCATCAGTGAGTAGTAAGATGCTATATGATCTCTACTAGTCTTCTCTGTGTTGTACAGTACTCCCCATGCACACCCGACCCCGCACATTATACATGCTAAACTTAATGCCCCCATTCTTTCTCCCCAAACTTATCCCTCCCTTCAGACTCACCCTGCCCAGTCCTTTTTCCTTTGGTTACTTTTAGTCAACTCTCGGGTTCTGTGAGTCTGCTGCTGTTTTTTTACTTCAGTTTTTCTTTGTTGTTATACTATACACATGAGTGAAATCACTTGGTACTTGCCTTTATCCGCCTGCCCTATTTTTCTGAACATACTACCGTCTTGCTCCATCCACGTCATTGCAAATGGTAGTATTTGTTTTCTTCTTAAGGCTGCTTTCTGCACTTTTTATACTGGATTTAATTCTTCCTTTTTGTTTTTAGTTTAGCTATTTTATTCACCATTCAACTCCTGGTTATGAACAATAGCTTTGTGTCAATCGACATGTATCTGTGTCTATCTATCTAAAGGTCTGTCTGTCTATCTATGTATCTATGTATGTATACATCTATGTATCTATCTATGTATCTATCTATCTATCTTCCTATCATCTATCTATGATGTCTATCATCTATTAATCTATGAACCTATCTATCTATCTTTCACCTGTCGTCTGTCTACCTATCTATCTATGAAACAATCATCTTTTTGTCTGCCCATCTATCCTTATGTACAGAACAGTTAACAACATAGCCTATGTCTCTTCCCTACATTATGCTTCCAGAAACCTTGCAAGGTAACTAAGCCATAAGGAGAGCACTGTGTTCACCGATACGTTTTCAGGTAGTGTCAGCAGAGTGTGCTTACAAAACCAGTATATGGAGGTGAAAGGACTTGAACCCGTATCTTTGTCCTCTGTCCTCTTATACTTCCTGCTCGCTTGGTGACTTTATTTAGCCACATTCAGTGAGTAAGTGATCCCTGAAGACCACAAGTATCCTTCGTCTGGGCCTGTTGTCAACAGAAAAGTGTACTTGGCCCTTTGCACCCCACCATGTGTGAGGGACATTGGCGTGATCACTGCTGATAGGTGGAGGGACAAATATGAATTAACACCTATTTCTGGACAGGAGCAGTTGGGAACAAAGAGTGTGTTGTGGAGTGAAGTGTTTATTTGAGTGTCCAAATTTCCTTCTTTAGGTGGTTATTACTTCTTTATATTCGTGAACATCATAATAAGCAATGATTATAAATGCCCAGACGCATATTATTACAGCAATTCATTTGTTGAGGTGAGAGGAAATGAGAAGGAAGTTGCTGCACCACTAAATCTATGCCTGAGCACTGCTGAAACCAAACAAAAAGAATTCACGGTGGCTAGATAGGACTATTTTCTACTGACTGTCTCTGGGGTCCAAAACAGAATCCATTTCTTTCTTTGTTTTTCTGTTTCACTTTTGTAGGGTACCTGTCCCCACCCCTTCAGCTTGTAGTTTGTCTGTGTCCTTGGATCTCAAGTGAGTCTCCAGTAAGGGAGCACGTAGGTGGTCTTGAGTTTTCATCAATTCTTCTAACCCTGTGTCTTTTGATTGGAGCACTCAAATGCTGTACTTTTATTCTGATATTTGAGAGCTGTGCTCTTACTGCACTTTGAAATTCTTTTTGTTCTCATTAATATACAATCACATGCAGAACATTATGTTATTCTGTCTACACTCTTCACCAAGTCACCCCAAATCCCAGTTACAGCCGCTCTCCGTCAGCATGTACTAAGATGCTGTAGAATAACTACATGTCTTCTCTGTGTTGTACAGCCCTACCCATGACACCCCACCCTACACATTATACATGCTAATCCTAATGCCCCCATTCTTTTTCCCCGCACTTATTACTCCCTTCCCACAAACCCTACCCAGTCCCTTTCTCTTTGGTAACTGTTAGTCCACTCTCGGGTTCTGTGAGTCCGCTGCTTTCTTTTCCTTCAGTTTTTCTTTGTTATGATACTCCACACATGAGTGAAATCATTTGATACATGTATTTCTCCGCCTGGCCTATTTGACTGAGCATAATACTCTCTAGCTCCATCCACGTTATTGCAAATGATAGGATTTGTTTTCTTCTTATGGCTGCTTACTGCACTTTTTAAACTGGATTTCATTCTTCTTTTTTGTTTGTAGTTTTGCAATGTGTTTTCACCATTGCTCTCCTTGTTATGAGCAGTAGCTTTGTGCTAATCGATATGTACCTATATCTATCTATCTGTCTGTCTATCTATTTATCAATCACTCAATCATCCTTTTGTCTGTCCTTCTGTCCGTGTGTACAGAACAGTTTACCATATACCCTATATCACTTTCCTGCACTATGCTCCCAAAAATCCTGCAAAGTATCTAGGCTGCAGAGGGAGCACTGGGTTCACCGAGACACTTGCAGTTCGAGACGGCCGCGTGTACCTACAAAACCAGGAAATGGTTGTGCTGGGACTTGAACCCGTGTCTCTATCCTCTGTCCTCTTTCATCTCCTTCTAACTTGCTGTCTGTATTTAGCCACATTCATTGACTAAGGACTCCCTGAAGATCTCAAGTATCATTCCTCTGGGCCTGTTGTCGACAGAAAAGTAAACTTGTTGCTTTGCTCACCACCATGTTTGAAGGACATCAGCGTGATCACCGCCGATAGGACGGAGGGTCAAATAAAAAGGAACACCAATTTCTAGACAGGAGCAGTTGGGAGCTAACAGTGTATTGTGGAGTGACGTGTTTATTTGAGTGTCCGAACTTCCCTCTTTAGGTGGTTATTATATGTTCACATTCGTGAACTTCATAAAAACCACTGATTTCAAAGGACCAGATGCTTATTATTACAGCAACTCAGATGTTGAGGTGAGAGAAAATGAGAAGTATGTTGCTGCACCACTAAATCTATGGCTGGGAACTGTTGAAACAAAACAAAAAGAATTCACGGTGGCCAGATAGGGCTATTTTCTGCTGACTGTCTCTGGGGACTCAAACAGAATCCATTTGCTTGATTGTTTGATTTTCCGTTTCACTCGTGTAGGGTACTTGTCCACACACCTTCGGCTTGTAGTTTGTCTGTGTCCTTAGATCTCAAGTGAGTCTCCTGTAAGTAAGCACGTAGGTGTCTTGAGTTTTCATCCCTTCTTTTATCCCTGTGTCTTTTGTTTGCAGCACTCAGTGCCTGACCTTTTATTCTGATGATTCAGAGCTGTGCACTTACTGCACTTAAAGAATATTTTTTATCATTAATATACAATCACGTGAAGAACATTATGTTTACTATGCTCCCCCCTTCACCAAGTCCCCCCGAAAAACCTCTTCAGTCACTGTCGATCAGCGTAGTTGGATGCTGTAGACCCCTTCACCATGTCCCCCCCAAAAGTCACCATTACAGTCACTGTCCATCAGTGAGTAGTAAGATGCTATATGATCTCTACTAGTCTTCTCTGTGTTGTACAGTACTCCCCATGCACACCCGACCCCGCGCATTATACATGCTAAACTTAATGCCCCCATTCTTTCTCCCCACACTTATCCCTCCCTTCAGACTCACCCTGCCCAGTCCTTTTTCCTTTGGTTACTTTTAGTCAACTCTCGGGTTCTGTGAGTCTGCTGCTGTTTTTTTACTTCAGTTTTTCTTTGTTGTTATACTCCACACATGAGTGAAATCACTTGGTACTTGCCTTTATCCGCCTGCCCTATTTTTCTGAACATACTACAGTCTTGCTCCATCCACGTCATTGCAAATGGTAGTATTTGTTTTCTTCTTAAGGCTGCTTACTGCACTTTTTAAACTGGATTTCATTCTTCCTTTTTGTTTGTAGTTTAGCTATGTTATTCACCATTCAACTCCTGGTTATGAACAATAGCTTTGTGTCAATCGACATGTATCTGTATCTATCTATCTAAAGGTCTGTCTGTCTATCTATGTATCTATGTATGTATATATCTATGTATCTATGTATCTATCTAAGTATCTATCTATCTTCCTATCATCTATCTATGATGTCTATCATCTATTAATCTATGTACCTATCTATCTATCTTTCACCTGTCGTCTGTCTACCTTCCTATCTATGAAACAATCATCTTATTGTCTGCCCATCTATCCTTATGTACAGAACAGTTAACAACATAGCCTATGTCTCTTCCCTACATTATGCTTCCAGAAACCTTGCAAGGTAACTAAGCCATAAGGAGAGCACTGTGTTCACCGATACGCTTTCAGGTAGAGTCAGCAGAGTGTGCTTACAAAACCAGTAAATGGAGGTGAACGGACTTGAACCCGTATCTTTGTCCTCTGTCCTCTTATACTTCCTGCTCGCTTGGTGACTTTATTTAGCCACATTCAGTGAGTAAGTGATCCCTGAAGACCACAAGTATCCTTCGTCTGGGCCTGTTGTCAACAGAAAAGTGTACTTGGCCCTTTGCACACCACAATGTTTGAGGGACATTGGCGTGATCACTGCTGATAGGTGGAGGGACAAATATGAATTAACACCTATTTCTGGACAGGAGCAGTTGGGAACAAAGAGTGTGTTGTGGAGTGAAGTGTTTATTTGAGTGTCCAAATTTCCTTCTTTAGGTGGTTATTACTTCTTTATATTCGTGAACATCATAATAAGCAATGATTATAAATGCCCAGACGCATATTATTACAGCAATTCATTTGTTGAGGTGAGAGGAAATGAGAAGGAAGTTGCTGCACCACTAAATATATGCCTGAGCACTGCTGAAACCAAACAAAAAGAATTCACGGTGGCTAGATAGGACTATTTTCTACTGACTGTCTCTGGGGTCCAAAACAGAATCCATTTCTTTCTTTGTTTTTATGTTTCACTTTTGTAGGGTACCTGTCCCCACCCCTTCAGCTTGTAGTTTGTCTGTGTCCTTGGATCTCAAGTGAGTCTCCAGTAAGGGAGCACGTAGGTGGTCTTGAGTTTTCATCAGTTCTTCTAACCCTGTGTCTTTTGATTGGAGCACTCAAATGCTGTACTTTTATTCTGATATTTGAGAGCTGTGCTCTTACTGCACTTTGAAATTCTTTTTGTTCTCATTAATATACAATCACATGCAGAACATTATGTTATTCTGTCTACACTCTTCACCAAGTCACCCCAAATCCCAGTTACAGCCGCTCTCCGTCAGCATGTACTAAGATGCTGTAGAATAACTACATGTCTTCTCTGTGTTGTACAGCCCTACCCATGACACCCCACCCTACACATTATACATGCTAATCCTAATGCCCCCATTCTTTTTCCCCGCACTTATTACTCCCTTCCCACAAACCCTACCCAGTCCCTTTCTCTTTGGTAACTGTTAGTCCACTCTCGGGTTCTGTGAGTCCGCTGCTTTCTTTTCCTTCAGTTTTTCTTTGTTATGATACTCCACACATGAGTGAAATCATTTGATACATGTATTTCTCCGCCTGGCCTATTTGACTGAGCATAATACTCTCTAGCTCCATCCACGTTATTGCAAATGATAGGATTTGTTTTCTTCTTATGGCTGCTTACTGCACTTTTTAAACTGGATTTCATTCTTCTTTTTTGTTTGTAGTTTTGCAATGTGTTTTCACCATTGCTCTCCTTGTTATGAGCAGTAGCTTTGTGCTAATCGATATGTACCTATATCTATCTATCTGTCTGTCTATCTATTTATCAATCACTCAATCATCCTTTTGTCTGTCCTTCTGTCCGTGTGTACAGAACAGTTTACCATATACCCTATATCACTTTCCTGCACTATGCTCCCAAAAATCCTGCAAAGTATCTAGGCTGCAGAGGGAGCACTGGGTTCACCGAGACACTTGCAGTTCGAGACGGCCGCGTGTACCTACAAAACCAGGAAATGGTTGTGCTGGGACTTGAACCCGTGTCTCTATCCTCTGTCCTCTTTCATCTCCTTCTAACTTGCTGTCTGTATTTAGCCACATTCATTGACTAAGGACTCCCTGAAGATCTCAAGTATCATTCCTCTGGGCCTGTTGTCGACAGAAAAGTAAACTTGTTGCTTTGCTCACCACCATGTTTGAAGGACATCAGCGTGATCACCGCCGATAGGACGGAGGGTCAAATAAAAAGGAACACCAATTTCTAGACAGGAGCAGTTGGGAGCTAACAGTGTATTGTGGAGTGACGTGTTTATTTGAGTGTCCGAACTTCCCTCTTTAGGTGGTTATTATATGTTCACATTCGTGAACTTCATAAAAACCACTGATTTCAAAGGACCAGATGCTTATTATTACAGCAACTCAGATGTTGAGGTGAGAGAAAATGAGAAGTATGTTGCTGCACCACTAAATCTATGGCTGGGAACTGTTGAAACAAAACAAAAAGAATTCACGGTGGCCACATAGGGCTATTTTCTGCTGACTGTCTCTGGGGACTCAAACAGAATCCATTTGCTTGATTGTTTGATTTTCCGTTTCACTCGTGTAGGGTACTTGTCCACACACCTTCGGCTTGTAGTTTGTCTGTGTCCTTAGATCTCAAGTGAGTCTCCTGTAAGTAAGCACGTAGGTGTCTTGAGTTTTCATCCCTTCTTTTATCCCTGTGTCTTTTGTTTGCAGCACTCAGTGCCTGACCTTTTATTCTGATGATTCAGAGCTGTGCACTTACTGCACTTAAAGAATATTTTTTATCATTAATATACAATCACGTGAAGAACATTATGTTTACTATGCTCCCCCCTTCACCAAGTCCCCCCGAAAAACCTCTTCAGTCACTGTCGATCAGCGTAGTTGGATGCTGTAGACCCCTTCACCATGTCCCCCCCAAAAGTCACCATTACAGTCACTGTCCATCAGTGAGTAGTAAGATGCTATATGATCTCTACTAGTCTTCTCTGTGTTGTACAGTACTCCCCATGCACACCCGACCCCGCGCATTATACATGCTAAACTTAATGCCTCCATTCTTTCTCCCCACACTTATCCCTCCCTTCAGACTCACCCTGCCCAGTCCTTTTTCCTTTGGTTACTTTTAGTCAACTCTCGGGTTCTGTGAGTCTGCTGCTGTTTTTTTACTTCAGTTTTTCTTTGTTGTTATACTCCACACATGAGTGAAATCACTTGGTACTTGCCTTTATCCGCCTGCCCTATTTTTCTGAACATACTACAGTCTTGCTCCATCCACGTCATTGCAAATGGTAGTATTTGTTTTCTTCTTAAGGCTGCTTACTGCACTTTTTAAACTGGATTTCATTCTTCCTTTTTGTTTGTAGTTTAGCTATGTTATTCACCATTCAACTCCTGGTTATGAACAATAGCTTTGTGTCAATCGACATGTATCTGTATCTATCTATCTAAAGGTCTGTCTGTCTATCTATGTATCTATGTATGTATATATCTATGTATCTATGTATCTATCTAAGTATCTATCTATCTTCCTATCATCTATCTATGATGTCTATCATCTATTAATCTATGTACCTATCTATCTATCTTTCACCTGTCGTCTGTCTACCTTCCTATCTATGAAACAATCATCTTATTGTCTGCCCATCTATCCTTATGTACAGAACAGTTAACAACATAGCCTATGTCTCTTCCCTACATTATGCTTCCAGAAACCTTGCAAGGTAACTAAGCCATAAGGAGAGCACTGTGTTCACCGATACGCTTTCAGGTAATGTCAGCAGAGTGTGCTTACAAAACCAGTAAATGGAGGTGAAAGGACTTGAACCCGTATCTTTGTCCTCTGTCCTCTTATACTTCCTGCTCGCTTGGTGCCTTTATTTAGCCACATTCAGTGAGTAAGTGATCCCTGAAGACCACAAGTATCCTTCGTCTGGGCCTGTTGTTAACAGAAAAGTGTACTTGGCCCTTTGCACACCACAATGTTTGAGGGACATTGGCGTGATCACTGCTGATAGGTGGAGGGACAAATATGAATTAACACCTATTTCTGGACAGGAGCAGTTGGGAACAAAGAGTGTGTTGTGGAGTGAAGTGTTTATTTGAGTGTCCAAATTTCCTTCTTTAGGTGGTTATTACTTCTTTATATTCGTGAACATCATAATAAGCAATGATTATAAATGCCCAGACGCATATTATTACAGCAATTCATTTGTTGAGGTGAGAGGAAATGAGAAGGAAGTTGCTGCACCACTAAATCTATGCCTGAGCACTGCTGAAACCAAACAAAAAGAATTCACGGTGGCTAGATAGGACTATTTTCTACTGACTGTCTCTGGGGTCCAAAACAGAATCCATTTCTTTCTTTGTTTTTATGTTTCACTTTTGTAGGGTACCTGTCCCCACCCCTTCAGCTTGTAGTTTGTCTGTGTCCTTGGATCTCAAGTGAGTCTCCAGTAAGGGAGCACGTAGGTGGTCTTGAGTTTTCATCAGTTCTTCTAACCCTGTGTCTTTTGATTGGAGCACTCAAATGCTGTACTTTTATTCTGATATTTTAGAGCTGTGCTCTTACTGCACTTTGAAATTCTTTTTGTTCTCATTAATATACAATCACATGCAGAACATTATGTTATTCTGTCTACACTCTTCACCAAGTCACCCCAAATCCCAGTTACAGCCGCTCTCCGTCAGCATGTACTAAGATGCTGTAGAATAACTACATGTCTTCTCTGTGTTGTACAGCCCTACCCATGACACCCCACCCTACACATTATACATGCTAATCCTAATGCCCCCATTCTTTTTCCCCGCACTTATTACTCCCTTCCCACAAACCCTACCCAGTCCCTTTCTCTTTGGTAACTGTTAGTCCACTCTCGGGTTCTGTGAGTCCGCTGCTTTCTTTTCCTTCAGTTTTTCTTTGTTATGATACTCCACACATGAGTGAAATCATTTGATACATGTATTTCTCCGCCTGGCCTATTTGACTGAGCATAATACTCTCTAGCTCCATCCACGTTATTGCAAATGATAGGATTTGTTTTCTTCTTATGGCTGCTTACTGCACTTTTTAAACTGGATTTCATTCTTCTTTTTTGTTTGTAGTTTTGCAATGTGTTTTCACCATTGCTCTCCTTGTTATGAGCAGTAGCTTTGTGCTAATCGATATGTACCTATATCTATCTATCTGTCTGTCTATCTATTTATCAATCACTCAATCATCCTTTTGTCTGTCCTTCTGTCCGTGTGTACAGAACAGTTTACCATATACCCTATATCACTTTCCTGCACTATGCTCCCAAAAATCCTGCAAAGTATCTAGGCTGCAGAGGGAGCACTGGGTTCACCGAGACACTTGCAGTTCGAGACGGCCGCGTGTACCTACAAAACCAGGAAATGGTTGTGCTGGGACTTGAACCCGTGTCTCTATCCTCTGTCCTCTTTCATCTCCTTCTAACTTGCTGTCTGTATTTAGCCACATTCATTGACTAAGGACTCCCTGAAGATCTCAAGTATCATTCCTCTGGGCCTGTTGTCGACAGAAAAGTAAACTTGTTGCTTTGCTCACCACCATGTTTGAAGGACATCAGCGTGATCACCGCCGATAGGACGGAGGGTCAAATAAAAAGGAACACCAATTTCTAGACAGGAGCAGTTGGGAGCTAACAGTGTATTGTGGAGTGACGTGTTTATTTGAGTGTCCGAACTTCCCTCTTTAGGTGGTTATTATATGTTCACATTCGTGAACTTCATAAAAACCACTGATTTCAAAGGACCAGATGCTTATTATTACAGCAACTCAGATGTTGAGGTGAGAGAAAATGAGAAGTATGTTGCTGCACCACTAAATCTATGGCTGGGAACTGTTGAAACAAAACAAAAAGAATTCACGGTGGCCAGATAGGGCTATTTTCTGCTGACTCAAACAGAATCCATTTGCTTGATTGTTTGATTTTCCGTTTCACTCGTGTAGGGTACTTGTCCACACACCTTCGGCTTGTAGTTTGTCTGTGTCCTTAGATCTCAAGTGAGTCTCCTGTAAGTAAGCACGTAGGTGTCTTGAGTTTTCATCCCTTCTTTTATCCCTGTGTCTTTTGTTTGCAGCACTCAGTGCCTGACCTTTTATTCTGATGATTCAGAGCTGTGCACTTACTGCACTTAAAGAATATTTTTTATCATTAATATACAATCACGTGAAGAACATTATGTTTACTATGCTCCCCCCTTCACCAAGTCCCCCCGAAAAACCTCTTCAGTCACTGTCGATCAGCGTAGTTGGATGCTGTAGACCCCTTCACCATGTCCCCCCCAAAAGTCACCATTACAGTCACTGTCCATCAGTGAGTAGTAAGATGCTATATGATCTCTACTAGTCTTCTCTGTGTTGTACAGTACTCCCCATGCACACCCGACCCCGCGCATTATACATGCTAAACTTAATGCCCCCATTCTTTCTCCCCACACTTATCCCTCCCTTCAGACTCACCCTGCCCAGTCCTTTTTCCTTTGGTTACTTTTAGTCAACTCTCGGGTTCTGTGAGTCTGCTGCTGTTTTTTTACTTCAGTTTTTCTTTGTTGTTATACTCCACACATGAGTGAAATCACTTGGTACTTGCCTTTATCCGCCTGCCCTATTTTTCTGAACATACTACAGTCTTGCTCCATCCACGTCATTGCAAATGGTAGTATTTGTTTTCTTCTTAAGGCTGCTTACTGCACTTTTTAAACTGGATTTCATTCTTCCTTTTTGTTTGTAGTTTAGCTATGTTATTCACCATTCAACTCCTGGTTATGAACAATAGCTTTGTGTCAATCGACATGTATCTGTATCTATCTATCTAAAGGTCTGTCTGTCTATCTATGTATCTATGTATGTATATATCTATGTATCTATGTATCTATCTAAGTATCTATCTATCTTCCTATCATCTATCTATGATGTCTATCATCTATTAATCTATGTACCTATCTATCTATCTTTCACCTGTCGTCTGTCTACCTTCCTATCTATGAAACAATCATCTTATTGTCTGCCCATCTATCCTTATGTACAGAACAGTTAACAACATAGCCTATGTCTCTTCCCTACATTATGCTTCCAGAAACCTTGCAAGGTAACTAAGCCATAAGGAGAGCACTGTGTTCACCGATACGCTTTCAGGTAGAGTCAGCAGAGTGTGCTTACAAAACCAGTAAATGGAGGTGAACGGACTTGAACCCGTATCTTTGTCCTCTGTCCTCTTATACTTCCTGCTCGCTTGGTGACTTTATTTAGCCACATTCAGTGAGTAAGTGATCCCTGAAGACCAGAAGTATCCTTCGTCTGGGCCTGTTGTCAACAGAAAAGTGTACTTAGCCCTTTGCACACCACCATGTTTGAGGGACATTGGCGTGATCACTGCTGATAGGTGGAGGGACAAATATGAATTAACACCTATTTCTGGACAGGAGCAGTTGGGAACAAAGAGTGTGTTGTGGAGTGAAGTGTTTATTTGAGTGTCCAAATTTCCTTCTTTAGGTGGTTATTACTTCTTTATATTCGTGAACATCATAATAAGCACTGATTATAAATGCCCAGACGCATATTATTACAGCAATTCATTTGTTGAGGTGAGAGGAAATGAGAAGGAAGTTGCTGCACCACTAAATCTATGCCTGAGCACTGCTGAAACCAAACAAAAAGAATTCACGGTGGCTAGATAGGGCTATTTTCTACTGACTCTCTCTGGGGTCCAAAACAGAATCCATTTCTTTCTTTGTTTTTCTGTTTCACTTGTGTAGGGTACCTGTCCCCACCCCTTCAGCTTGTAGTTTGTCTGTGTCCTTGGATCTCAAGTGAGTCTCCAGTAAGGGAGCACGTAGGTGGTCTTGAGTTTTCATCAGTTCTTCTAACCCTGTGTCTTTTGATTGGAGCACTCAAATGCTGTACTTTTATTCTGATATTTTAGAGCTGTGCTCTTACTGCACTTTGAAATTCTTTTTGTTCTCATTAATATACAATCACATGCAGAACATTATGTTATTCTGTCTACACTCTTCACCAAGTCACCCCAAATCCCAGTTACAGCCGCTCTCCGTCAGCATGTACTAAGATGCTGTAGAATAACTACATGTCTTCTCTGTGTTGTACAGCCCTACCCATGACACCCCACCCTACACATTATACATGCTAATCCTAATGCCCCCATTCTTTTTCCCCGCACTTATTACTCCCTTCCCACAAACCCTACCCAGTCCCTTTCTCTTTGGTAACTGTTAGTCCACTCTCGGGTTCTGTGAGTCCGCTGCTTTCTTTTCCTTCAGTTTTTCTTTGTTATGATACTCCACACATGAGTGAAATCATTTGATACATGTATTTCTCCGCCTGGCCTATTTGACTGAGCATAATACTCTCTAGCTCCATCCACGTTATTGCAAATGATAGGATTTGTTTTCTTCTTATGGCTGCTTACTGCACTTTTTAAACTGGATTTCATTCTTCTTTTTTGTTTGTAGTTTTGCAATGTGTTTTCACCATTGCTCTCCTTGTTATGAGCAGTAGCTTTGTGCTAATCGATATGTACCTATATCTATCTATCTGTCTGTCTATCTATTTATCAATCACTCAATCATCCTTTTGTCTGTCCTTCTGTCCGTGTGTACAGAACAGTTTACCATATACCCTATATCACTTTCCTGCACTATGCTCCCAAAAATCCTGCAAAGTATCTAGGCTGCAGAGGGAGCACTGGGTTCACCGAGACACTTGCAGTTCGAGACGGCCGCGTGTACCTACAAAACCAGGAAATGGTTGTGCTGGGACTTGAACCCGTGTCTCTATCCTCTGTCCTCTTTCATCTCCTTCTAACTTGCTGTCTGTATTTAGCCACATTCATTGACTAAGGACTCCCTGAAGATCTCAAGTATCATTCCTCTGGGCCTGTTGTCGACAGAAAAGTAAACTTGTTGCTTTGCTCACCACCATGTTTGAAGGACATCAGCGTGATCACCGCCGATAGGACGGAGGGTCAAATAAAAAGGAACACCAATTTCTAGACAGGAGCAGTTGGGAGCTAACAGTGTATTGTGGAGTGACGTGTTTATTTGAGTGTCCGAACTTCCCTCTTTAGGTGGTTATTATATGTTCACATTCGTGAACTTCATAAAAACCACTGATTTCAAAGGACCAGATGCTTATTATTACAGCAACTCAGATGTTGAGGTGAGAGAAAATGAGAAGTATGTTGCTGCACCACTAAATCTATGGCTGGGAACTGTTGAAACAAAACAAAAAGAATTCACGGTGGCCAGATAGGGCTATTTTCTGCTGACTCAAACAGAATCCATTTGCTTGATTGTTTGATTTTCCGTTTCACTCGTGTAGGGTACTTGTCCACACACCTTCGGCTTGTAGTTTGTCTGTGTCCTTAGATCTCAAGTGAGTCTCCTGTAAGTAAGCACGTAGGTGTCTTGAGTTTTCATCCCTTCTTTTATCCCTGTGTCTTTTGTTTGCAGCACTCAGTGCCTGACCTTTTATTCTGATGATTCAGAGCTGTGCACTTACTGCACTTAAAGAATATTTTTTATCATTATTCTACAATCACGTGAAGAACATTATGTTTACTATGCTCCCCCCTTCACCAAGTCCCCCCGAAAAACCTCTTCAGTCACTGTCGATCAGCGTAGTTGGATGCTGTAGACCCCTTCACCATGTCACCCCCAAAAGTCACCATTGCAGTCACTGTCCATCAGTGAGTAGTAAGATGCTATATGATCTCTACTAGTCTTCTCTGTGTTGTACAGTACTCCCCATGCACACCCGACCACGCGCATTATACATGCTAAACTTAATGCCCCCAATCTTTCTCCCCACACTTATCCCTCCCTTCAGACTCACCCTGCCCAGTCCTTTTTCCTTTGGTTACTTTTAGTCAACTCTCGGGTTCTGTGAGTCTGCTGCTGTTTTTTTACTTCAGTTTTTCTTTGTTGTTATACTCCACACATGAGTGAAATCACTTGGTACTTGCCTTTATCCGCCTGCCCTATTTTTCTGAACATACTACAGTCTTGCTCCATCCACGTCATTGCAAATGGTAGTATTTGTTTTCTTCTTAAGGCTGCTTACTGCACTTTTTAAACTGGATTTCATTCTTCCTTTTTGTTTGTAGTTTAGCTATGTTATTCACCATTCAACTCCTGGTTATGAACAATAGCTTTGTGTCAATCGACATGTATCTGTATCTATCTATCTAAAGGTCTGTCTGTCTATCTATGTATCTATGTATGTATATATCTATGTATCTATGTATCTATCTATGTATCTATCTATCTTCCTATCATCTATCTATGATGTCTATCATCTATTAATCTATGTACCTATCTATCTATCTTTCACCTGTCGTCTGTCTACCTACCTATCTATGAAACAATCATTTTTTTGTCTGCCCATCTATCCTTATGTACAGAACAGTTAACAACATAGCCTATGTCTCTTCCCTACATTATGCTTAAAGAAACCTTGCAAGGTAACTAATCCATAAGGAGAGCAATGTGTTCACCGATACGCTTTCAGGTAGAGTCAGCAGAGTGTGCTTACAAAACCAGTAAATGGAGGTGAAAGGACTTGAACCCGTATCTTTGTCCTCTGTCCTCTTATACTTCCTGCTCGCTTGTTGACTTTATTTAGCCATATTCAGTGAGTAAGTGATCCCTGAAGACCACAAATATCCTTCGTCTGGGCCTGTTGTCGACAGAAAATTGTACTTGGCCCTTTGCACACCACCATTTTTGAGGGACATTGGCGTGATCACTGCTGATATGTGGAGGGACAAATATGAATTAACACCTATTTCTGGACGGGAGCAGTTGGGAACAAAGAGTGTGTTGTGGAGTGAAGTGTTTATTTGAGTGTCCAAACTTCCCTCTTTAGGTGGTTATTACTTCTTTACATTCGTGAACATCATAAAAAGCAATGATTATAAATGCCCAGACGCATATTATTACAGAAATTCATTTGTTGAGGTGAGAGGAAATGAGAAGGAAGTTGCTGCACCACTAAATCTATGCCTGAGCACTGCTGAAACCAAAAAAAAAGAATTCACGGTGGCTATTTAGGGCTATTTTCTACTGACTCTCTCTGGGGTCCAAAAGAGAATCCATTTCTTTCTTTGTTTCTCAGTTTCACTTGTGTAGGGTACCTGTACCCGCCCCTTCAGCTTCTAGTTTGTCTGTGTCCTTGGATCTCAAGTGAGTCTCCAGTAAGGGAGCACGTAGGTGGTCTTGAGTTTTCATCAGTTCTTCTAACCCAGTGTCTTTTGATTGGAGCACTCAAAGGCTGTACTTTTATTCTGATATTTGAGAGCTGTGCTCTTACTGCACTTTGAAATTCTTTTTGTTCTCATTAATATACAATCACATGCAGAAAATTAAGTTATTCTGTCTACCCTCTTCACCAAGTCACCCCAAATCCCAGTTACAGCCGCTCTCCGTCAGCATGTACTAATATGCTGTAGAATCACTACATGTCTTCTCTGTGTTGTACAGCCCTACCCATGACAGCCCACCCTACACATTATACATGCTAATCCTAATGCCCCCATTCTTTTTCCCCGCACTTATTACTCCCTTCCCACAAACCCTACCCAGTCCCTTTCTCTTTGGTAACTGTTAGTCCACTCTCGGGTTCTGTGAGTCTGCTGCTGTCTTTCAATTCAGTTTTTCTTTGTTGTCGTACTCCACACATGAGTGAAATCATTTGGTACATGTATTTCTCCGACTGGCCTATTTGACTGAGCATAATACCCTCTAGCTCCATCCACTTTATTGCCAATGATAGGATTTGTTTTCTTCTTATGGCTGCTTTCCGCACTTTTAAAACTGGATTTTATTCTTCTTTTTCTTTTTAGTTTCGCTATGTGCTTCAACCATTGCTCTCATGGTTATGAGCAATAGCTTTGTGTTAAACGATATGTACCTATATCTATCTGGCTGTCTGTCTATCTATCTATCAATCAACCAATCAATTAATCATCATTTGTCTGCCCATCTGTCCTTGTGTACAGAACAGTTAACGACATAGCCTATGTCACTTTCCTACATTATACTTCCAAAAATCGTGCAAGGTAACTAGGCTGTAGGGAGAGCACTGGGTTCACCGAGACACTTGCAGTTCGAGTCGGCCGCGTTTACCTACAAAACCAGGAAATGGTTGTGCTGGGACTTGAACCCGTGTCTCTATCCTCTGTCCTCTTTCATCTCCTTCTAAATTGCTGTCTGTATTTAGCCACATTCATTGACTAAGGGCTCCCTGAAGATCTCAAGTATCATTCCTCTGGGCCTGTTGTCGACAGAAAAGTAAACTTGTTGCTTTGCTCACCACCATGTTTGAAGGACATCAGCGTGATCACCGCCGATAGGACGGAGGGTCAAATAAAAAGGAACACCAATTTCTAGACAGGAGCAGTTGGGAGCTAACAGTGTATTGTGGAGTGACGTGTTTATTTGAGTGTCCAAACTTCCCTCTTTAGGTGGTTATTAGATTTTCACATTCGTGAACATCATAAAATCCACTGATTTCAAAGGCCCAGATGCTTATTATTAAAGCAACACAGATGTTGAGGTGAGAGAAAATGAGAAGTATGTTGCTGCACCACTAAATCTATGGCTGGGAACTGTTGAAACCAAACAAAAGAATTCACGGTGGCCAGATAGGGCTATTTTCTGCTGACTGTCTCTGGGGACTCAAACAGAATCCATTTGCTTGATTGTTTGATTTTCCGTTTCACTCGTGTAGGGTACTTGTCCACACACCTTCGGCTTGTAGTTTGTCTATGTCCTTGGATCTCAAGTGAGTCTCCTGTAAGTAAGCACGTAGGTGTCTTGAGTTTTCATCCCTTCTTTTATCCCTGTGTCTTTTGTTTGCAGCACTCAGTGCCTGACCTTTTATTCTGATGATTCAGAGCTGTGCACTTATTGCACTTAAAGAATATTTTTTATCATTAATCTACAATCACGTGAAGAACATTATGTTTACTATGCTCCCAAATTCACCAAGTCCCCCCGGAAAACCTCTTCAGTCACTGTCGATCAGCGTAGTTGGAAGCTGTAGACCCCTTCACCATGTCCCCCCCAAAAGTCTCCGTTACAGTCACTGTCCATCAGTGAGTAGTAAGATGCTATATGATCTCTACTAGTCTTCTCTGTGTTGTACAGTACTCCCCATGCACACCCGACCCCGCACATTATACATGCTAAACTTAATGCCCCCATTCTTTCTCCCCAAACTTATCCCTCCCTTCAGACTCACCCTGCCCAGTCCTTTTTCCTTTGGTTACTTTTAGTCAACTCTCGGGTTCTGTGAGTCTGCTGCTGTTTTTTTACTTCAGTTTTTCTTTGTTGTTATACTATACACATGAGTGAAATCACTTGGTACTTGCCTTTATCCGCCTGCCCTATTTTTCTGAACATACTACCGTCTTGCTCCATCCACGTCATTGCAAATGGTAGTATTTGTTTTCTTCTTAAGGCTGCTTTCTGCACTTTTTATACTGGATTTAATTCTTCCTTTTTGTTTTTAGTTTAGCTATTTTATTCACCATTCAACTCCTGGTTATGAACAATAGCTTTGTGTCAATCGACATGTATCTGTGTCTATCTATCTAAAGGTCTGTCTGTCTATCTATGTATCTATGTATGTATACATCTATGTATCTATCTATGTATCTATCTATCTATCTTCCTATCATCTATCTATGATGTCTATCATCTATTAATCTATGAACCTATCTATCTATCTTTCACCTGTCGTCTGTCTACCTATCTATCTATGAAACAATCATCTTTTTGTCTGCCCATCTATCCTTATGTACAGAACAGTTAACAACATAGCCTATGTCTCTTCCCTACATTATGCTTCCAGAAACCTTGCAAGGTAACTAAGCCATAAGGAGAGCACTGTGTTCACCGATACGCTTTCAGGTAGTGTCAGCAGAGTGTGCTTACAAAACCAGTATATGGAGGTGAAAGGACTTGAACCCGTATCTTTGTCCTCTGTCCTCTTATACTTCCTGCTCGCTTGGTGACTTTATTTAGCCACATTCAGTGAGTAAGTGATCCCTGAAGACCACAAGTATCCTTCGTCTGGGCCTGTTGTCAACAGAAAAGTGTACTTGGCCCTTTGCACCCCACCATGTGTGAGGGACATTGGCGTGATCACTGCTGATAGGTGGAGGGACAAATATGAATTAACACCTATTTCTGGACAGGAGCAGTTGGGAACAAAGAGTGTGTTGTGGAGTGAAGTGTTTATTTGAGTGTCCAAATTTCCTTCTTTAGGTGGTTATTACTTCTTTATATTCGTGAACATCATAATAAGCAATGATTATAAATGCCCAGACGCATATTATTACAGCAATTCATTTGTTGAGGTGAGAGGAAATGAGAAGGAAGTTGCTGCACCACTAAATCTATGCCTGAGCACTGCTGAAACCAAACAAAAAGAATTCACGGTGGCTAGATAGGACTATTTTCTACTGACTGTCTCTGGTGTCCAAAACAGAATCCATTTCTTTCTTTGTTTTTCTGTTTCACTTTTGTAGGGTACCTGTCCCCACCCCTTCAGCTTGTAGTTTGTCTGTGTCCTTGGATCTCAAGTGAGTCTCCAGTAAGGGAGCACGTAGGTGGTCTTGAGTTTTCATCAGTTCTTCTAACCCTGTGTCTTTTGATTGGAGCACTCAAATGCTGTACTTTTATTCTGATATTTGAGAGCTGTGCTCTTACTGCACTTTGAAATTCTTTTTGTTCTCATTAATATACAATCACATGCAGAACATTATGTTATTCTGTCTACACTCTTCACCAAGTCACCCCAAATCCCAGTTACAGCCGCTCTCCGTCAGCATGTACTAAGATGCTGTAGAATAACTACATGTCTTCTCTGTGTTGTACAGCCCTACCCATGACACCCCACCCTACACATTATACATGCTAATCCTAATGCCCCCATTCTTTTTCCCCGCACTTATTACTCCCTTCCCACAAACCCTACCCAGTCCCTTTCTGTTTGGTAACTGTTAGTCCACTCTCGGGTTCTGTGAGTCCGCTGCTTTCTTTTCCTTCAGTTTTTCTTTGTTATGATACTCCACACATGAGTGAAATCATTTGATACATGTATTTCTCCGCCTGGCCTATTTGACTGAGCATAATACTCTCTAGCTCCATCCACGTTATTGCAAATGATAGGATTTGTTTTCTTCTTATGGCTGCTTACTGCACTTTTTAAACTGGATTTCATTCTTCTTTTTTGTTTGTAGTTTTGCAATGTGTTTTCACCATTGCTCTCCTTGTTATGAGCAGTAGCTTTGTGCTAATCGATATGTACCTATATCTATCTATCTGTCTGTCTATCTATTTATCAATCACTCAATCATCCTTTTGTCTGTCCTTCTGTCCGTGTGTACAGAACAGTTTACCATATACCCTATATCACTTTCCTGCACTATGCTCCCAAAAATCCTGCAAAGTATCTAGGCTGCAGAGGGAGCACTGGGTTCACCGAGACACTTGCAGTTCGAGACGGCCGCGTGTACCTACAAAACCAGGAAATGGTTGTGCTGGGACTTGAACCCGTGTCTCTATCCTCTGTCCTCTTTCATCTCCTTCTAACTTGCTGTCTGTATTTAGCCACATTCATTGACTAAGGACTCCCTGAAGATCTCAAGTATCATTCCTCTGGGCCTGTTGTCGACAGAAAAGTAAACTTGTTGCTTTGCTCACCACCATGTTTGAAGGACATCAGCGTGATCACCGCCGATAGGACGGAGGGTCAAATAAAAAGGAACACCAATTTCTAGACAGGAGCAGTTGGGAGCTAACAGTGTATTGTGGAGTGACGTGTTTATTTGAGTGTCCGAACTTCCCTCTTTAGGTGGTTATTATATGTTCACATTCGTGAACTTCATAAAAACCACTGATTTCAAAGGACCAGATGCTTATTATTACAGCAACTCAGATGTTGAGGTGAGAGAAAATGAGAAGTATGTTGCTGCACCACTAAATCTATGGCTGGGAACTGTTGAAACAAAACAAAAAGAATTCACGGTGGCCAGATAGGGCTATTTTCTGCTGACTGTCTCTGGGGACTCAAACAGAATCCATTTGCTTGATTGTTTGATTTTCCGTTTCACTCGTGTAGGGTACTTGTCCACACACCTTCGGCTTGTAGTTTGTCTGTGTCCTTAGATCTCAAGTGAGTCTCCTGTAAGTAAGCACGTAGGTGTCTTGAGTTTTCATCCCTTCTTTTATCCCTGTGTCTTTTGTTTGCAGCACTCAGTGCCTGACCTTTTATTCTGATGATTCAGAGCTGTGCACTTACTGCACTTAAAGAATATTTTTTATCATTAATATACAATCACGTGAAGAACATTATGTTTACTATGCTCCCCCCTTCACCAAGTCCCCCCGAAAAACCTCTTCAGTCACTGTCGATCAGCGTAGTTGGATGCTGTAGACCCCTTCACCATGTCCCCCCCAAAAGTCACCATTACAGTCACTGTCCATCAGTGAGTAGTAAGATGCTATATGATCTCTACTAGTCTTCTCTGTGTTGTACAGTACTCCCCATGCACACCCGACCCCGCGCATTATACATGCTAAACTTAATGCCCCCATTCTTTCTCCCCACACTTATCCCTCCCTTCAGACTCACCCTGCCCAGTCCTTTTTCCTTTGGTTACTTTTAGTCAACTCTCGGGTTCTGTGAGTCTGCTGCTGTTTTTTTACTTCAGTTTTTCTTTGTTGTTATACTCCACACATGAGTGAAATCACTTGGTACTTGCCTTTATCCGCCTGCCCTATTTTTCTGAACATACTACAGTCTTGCTCCATCCACGTCATTGCAAATGGTAGTATTTGTTTTCTTCTTAAGGCTGCTTACTGCACTTTTTAAACTGGATTTCATTCTTCCTTTTTGTTTGTAGTTTAGCTATGTTATTCACCATTCAACTCCTGGTTATGAACAATAGCTTTGTGTCAATCGACATGTATCTGTATCTATCTATCTAAAGGTCTGTCTGTCTATCTATGTATCTATGTATGTATATATCTATGTATCTATGTATCTATCTAAGTATCTATCTATCTTCCTATCATCTATCTATGATGTCTATCATCTATTAATCTATGTACCTATCTATCTATCTTTCACCTGTCGTCTGTCTACCTTCCTATCTATGAAACAATCATCTTATTGTCTGCCCATCTATCCTTATGTACAGAACAGTTAACAACATAGCCTATGTCTCTTCCCTACATTATGCTTCCAGAAACCTTGCAAGGTAACTAAGCCATAAGGAGAGCACTGTGTTCACCGATACGCTTTCAGGTAGAGTCAGCAGAGTGTGCTTACAAAACCAGTAAATGGAGGTGAACGGACTTGAACCCGTATCTTTGTCCTCTGTCCTCTTATACTTCCTGCTCGCTTGGTGACTTTATTTAGCCATATTCAGTGAGTAAGTGATCCCTGAAGACCACAAGTATCCTTCGTCTGGGCCTGTTGTCAACAGAAAAGTGTACTTGGCCCTTTGCACACCACAATGTTTGAGGGACATTGGCGTGATCACTGCTGATAGGTGGAGGGACAAATATGAATTAACACCTATTTCTGGACAGGAGCAGTTGGGAACAAAGAGTGTGTTGTGGAGTGAAGTGTTTATTTGAGTGTCCAAATTTCCTTCTTTAGGTGGTTATTACTTCTTTATATTCGTGAACATCATAATAAGCAATGATTATAAATGCCCAGACGCATATTATTACAGCAATTCATTTGTTGAGGTGAGAGGAAATGAGAAGGAAGTTGCTGCACCACTAAATCTATGCCTGAGCACTGCTGAAACCAAACAAAAAGAATTCACGGTGGCTAGATAGGACTATTTTCTACTGACTGTCTCTGGGGTCCAAAACAGAATCCATTTCTTTCTTTGTTTTTATGTTTCACTTTTGTAGGGTACCTGTCCCCACCCCTTCAGCTTGTAGTTTGTCTGTGTCCTTGGATCTCAAGTGAGTCTCCAGTAAGGGAGCACGTAGGTGGTCTTGAGTTTTCATCAGTTCTTCTAACCCTGTGTCTTTTGATTGGAGCACTCAAATGCTGTACTTTTATTCTGATATTTGAGAGCTGTGCTCTTACTGCACTTTGAAATTCTTTTTGTTCTCATTAATATACAATCACATGCAGAACATTATGTTATTCTGTCTACACTCTTCACCAAGTCACCCCAAATCCCAGTTACAGCCGCTCTCCGTCAGCATGTACTAAGATGCTGTAGAATAACTACATGTCTTCTCTGTGTTGTACAGCCCTACCCATGACACCCCACCCTACACATTATACATGCTAATCCTAATGCCCCCATTCTTTTTCCCCGCACTTATTACTCCCTTCCCACAAACCCTACCCAGTCCCTTTCTCTTTGGTAACTGTTAGTCCACTCTCGGGTTCTGTGAGTCCGCTGCTTTCTTTTCCTTCAGTTTTTCTTTGTTATGATACTCCACACATGAGTGAAATCATTTGATACATGTATTTCTCCGCCTGGCCTATTTGACTGAGCATAATACTCTCTAGCTCCATCCACGTTATTGCAAATGATAGGATTTGTTTTCTTCTTATGGCTGCTTACTGCACTTTTTAAACTGGATTTCATTCTTCTTTTTTGTTTGTAGTTTTGCAATGTGTTTTCACCATTGCTCTCCTTGTTATGAGCAGTAGCTTTGTGCTAATCGATATGTACCTATATCTATCTATCTGTCTGTCTATCTATTTATCAATCACTCAATCATCCTTTTGTCTGTCCTTCTGTCCGTGTGTACAGAACAGTTTACCATATACCCTATATCACTTTCCTGCACTATGCTCCCAAAAATCCTGCAAAGTATCTAGGCTGCAGAGGGAGCACTGGGTTCACCGAGACACTTGCAGTTCGAGACGGCCGCGTGTACCTACAAAACCAGGAAATGGTTGTGCTGGGACTTGAACCCGTGTCTCTATCCTCTGTCCTCTTTCATCTCCTTCTAACTTGCTGTCTTTATTTAGCCACATTCATTGACTAAGGGCTCCCTGAAGATCTCAAGTATCATTCCTCTGGGCCTGTTGTCGACAGAAAAGTAAACTTGTTGCTTTGCTCACCACCATGTTTGAAGGACATCAGCGTGATCACCGCCGTTAGGACGGAGGGTCAAATAAAACGGAACACCAATTTCTAGACAGGAGCATTTGGGAGCTAACAGTGTATTGTGGAGTGACGTGTTTATTTGAGTGTCCAAACTTCCCTCTTTAGGTGGTTATTATATGTTCACATTCGTGAACTTCATAAAAACCACTGATTTCAAAAGCCCAGATGCTTATTATTACAGGAACTCAGATGTTGAGGTGAGAGAAAATGAGAAGTATGTTGCTGCACCACTAAATCTATGGCTGGGAACTGTTGAAACCAAACAAAAAGAATTCACGGTGGCCAGATAGGGCTATTTTCTGCTGACTGTCTCTGGGGACTCAAACAGAATCCATTTGCTTGATTGTTTGATTTTCCGTTTCACTCGTGTAGGGAACTTGTCCACACACCTTCGGCTTGTAGTTTGTCTGTGTCCGTGGATCTCAAGTGAGTCTCCTGTAAGTAAGCACGTAGGTGCCTTGAGTTTTCATCCCTTCTTTTATCCCTGTGTCTTTTGTTTGCAGCACTCAGTGCCTGACCTTTTATTCTGATGATTCAGAGCTGTGCACTTACTGCACTTAAAGAATATTTTTTATCATTAATCTACAATCACGTGAAGAACATTATGTTTACTATGCTCCCCCCTTCACCAAGTCCCCCCGAAAAACCTCTTCAGTCACTGTCGATCATCGTAGTTTAATGCTGTAGACCCCTTCACCATGTCCCCCCCAAAAGTCCCCGTTAAAGTCACTGTCCTCAGTGAGTAGTAAGATGCTATATGATCTCCACTAGTCTTTTCTGTGTTGTACAGTACACCCCATGCACACCCGACACCGCGCATTATACATGCTAAACTTAATGCCGCCTTTCTTTCTCCCCACACTTATCTCTCCCTTCAGACTCACCCTGCCCAGTCCTTTTTCCTTTGGTTACTTTTAGTCAACTCTCGGGTTCTGTGAGTCTGCTGCTGTTTTTTTACTTCAGTTTTTCTTTGTTGTTATATTAAACACATGAGTGAAATCACTTGGTACTTGCCTTATCCTCCTGCCCTATTTTTCTGAACATACTACCGTCTTGATCCATCCACGTCATGGCAAATGGTAGTATTTGTTTTCTTCTTAAGGCTGCTTACTGCACTTTTTAAACTGGATTTAATTCTTCCTTTTTGTTTGTAGGTTAGCTATGTTATTCACCATTCAACTCCTGGTTATGAACAATAGCTTTGTGTCAATCGCTATGTATCTGTATCCATCTATCTAAAGGTCTGTCTGTCTATCTATGTTTCTATGTATGTATATATCTATGTATCTATGTATCTATCTATGTATTTATCTACCTATCTTCCTATCAACTATCTATGATGTCTATCATCTATTAATCTATGTACCTATCTATCTCTCTTTAACCTGTCGTCTGTCTACCTATCTATCTATGAAACAATCATCTTTTTGTCTGCCCATCTTCCCTTATGTACAGAACAGTTAACAACATAGCCTATGTCTCTTCCCTACATTATGCTTCCAGAAATCTTGCAAGGTAACTAAGCCATAAGGAGAGCACTGAGTTCACCGGTACGCTTTCAGGAAGAGTCAGCACAGTGTGCTTACAAAACCAGTAAATGGAGGTGAAAGGACTTGAACCCGTATCTTTGTCCTCTGTCCTCTTATACTTCCTGCTCGCTTGTGACTTTATTTAGCCACATTCAGTGAGTAAGTGATCCCTGAAGACCACAAGTATTCTTCGTCTGGGCAAGTTGTCGACAGAAAAGTGTACTTGGCCCTTTGCACACCACCATGTTTGAGGGACATTGGCGTGATCACTGCCGAAAGGTGGAGGGACAAATATGAATTAACACCTATTTCTGGAAAGGAGCAGTTGGGAACAAAGAGTGTGTTGTGGAGTGAAGTGTTTATTTGAGTGTCCAAACTTCCCTCTTTAGTTGGTTATTACTTCTTTACATTCGTGAACATCATAAAAAGCAATGATTATAAATGCCCAGACGCATATTATTACAGCAATTCATTTGTTGAGGTGAGAGGAAATGAGAAGGAAGTTGCTGCACCACTAAATCTATGCCTGAGCACTGCTGAAACCAAACAAAAAGAATTCACGGTGTCTAGATAGGGCTATTTTCTACTGACTCTCTCTGGGGTCCAAAACAGAATCCATTTCTTTCTTTGTTTCTCAGTTTCACTTGTGTAGGGTACCTGTCCCCGCCCCTTCAGCTTGTAGTTTGTCTGTGTCCTTGGATCTCAAGTGAGTCTCCATAAGGGAGCATGTAGGTGGTCTTGAGTTTTCATCAGTTCTTCTAACCCTGTGTCTTTTGATTGGAGCACTCAAAGGCTCTACTTTTATTCTATTTGAGAGCTGTGCTCTTACTGCACTTTGAAATTCTTTTTGTTCTCTTTAATATACAATCACATGCAGAAAATTATGTTATTCTGTCTACCCTCTTCACCAAGCCACCCCAAATCCCAGTTACAGCCGCTCTCCGTCAGCATGTACTAAGATGCTGTATAATCACTACATGTCTTCTCTGTGTTGTACAGCCCTACCCATGACACCCCACGCTAACATTGTACATGCTAATCCTAATGCCCCCATACTTTTTCCCCGCACTTATTACTCCCTTCCCACAAACCCTACCCAGTCCCTTTCTCTTTGGTAACTGTTAGTCCACTCTCGGGTTCTGTGAGTCTGCTGCTGTCTTTTCCTTCAGTTTTTCTTTGTTATCATACTCCACACATGAGTGAAATTATTTGGTACATGTATTTCTCCGCCTGGCCTATTTGACTGAGCATAATACCCTCTAGCTCCATCCACGTTATTGCAAATGATAGGATTTGTTTTCTTCTTATGGCTGCTTACTGCACTTTTTAAACTGGATTTCATTCTTCTTTTTTGTTTGTAGTTTTGCTATGTGCTTTCACCATTGCTCTCCTTGTTATGAGCAGTAGCTTTTTGTTTATGGATATGTACCTATATCTATCTATCTGTCTGTCTATCTATTTACCAATCACTCAATCAATCATCTTTTTGTCTGTTAATCTGTCCATGTGTACAGAACAGTTAACCATATACCCTATATCACTTTCCTGCACTATGCTCCCAAAAATCCTGCAAAGTATCTAGGCTGCAGAGGGAGCACTGGGTTCACCAAGACACTTGCAGTTCGAGTCGGCCGCGTGTACCTACAAAACCAGGAAATGGTTGTGCTGGGACTTGAACCCTTGTCTCTATCCTCTGTCCTCTTTCATCTCCTTCTAACTTGCTGTCTTTATTTAGCCACATTCATTGACTAAGGGCTCCCTGAAGATCTCAAGTATCATTCCTCTGGGCCTGTTGTCGACAGAAAAGTAAACTTGTTGCTTTGCTCACCACCATGTTTGAAGGACATCAGCGTGATCACCGCAGATAGGACGGAGGGTCAAATAAAACGAAACACCAATTTCTAGACAGGAGCAGTTGGGAGCTAACAGTGTATTGTGGAGTGACGTGTTTATTTGAGTGTCCAAACTTCCCTCTTTAGGTGGTTATTAGATTTTCACATTCGTGAACATCATAAAATCCACTGATTTCAAAGGCCCAGATGCTTATTATTACAGCAACTCAGTTGTTGAGGTGAGAGAAAATGAGAAGTATGTTGCTGCACCACTAAATCTATGGCTGGGAACTGTTGAAAACAAACAAAAAGAATTCACGGTGGCCAGATAGGGCTATTTTCTGCTGACTGTCTCTGGGGACTCAAACAGAATCCATTTGCTTGATTGTTTGATTTTCCGTTTCACTCGTGTAGGGTACTTGTCCACACACCTTCGGCTTGTAGTTTGTCTGTGTCCTTGGATCTCAAGTGAGTCTCCTGTAAGTAAGCACGTAGGAGTCTTGAGTTTTCATCCCTTCTTTTATCCCTGTGTCTTTTGTTTGCAGCACTCAGTGCCTGACCTTTTATTCTGATGATTCAGAGCTGTGCTCTTATTGCACTTAAAGAATATTTTTTATCATTAATCTACAATCACGTGAAGAACATTATGTTTACTATGCTCCCAAATTCACCAAGTACCCCCGAAAAACCTCTTCAGTCACTGTCGATCAGCGTAGTTGGATGCTGAAGACCCCTTCACCATGTCACCCCCAAAAGTCCCCGTTACAGTCACTGTCCATCAGTGAGTAGTAAGATGATATATGATCTCTACTAGTCTTCTCTGTGTTGTACAGTACTCCCCATGCACACCGGACCCCGCGCATTATACATGCTAAACTTAATGCCCCCCATTCTTTCTCCCCACACTTTTCCCTCCCTTCAGACTCACCCTGCCCAGTCCTTTTTCCTTTGGTTACTTTTAGTCAACTCTCGGGTTCTGTGAGTCTGCTGCTGTTTTTTTACTTCAGTTTTTCTTTGTTGTTATACTCCACACATGAGTGAAATCACTTGGTACTTGCCTTTATCTGCCTGCCCTATTTTTCTGAACATACTACCGTCTTGCTCCATCCACGTCATTGCAAATGGTAGTATTTGTTTTCTTCTTAAGGCTGCTTACTGCACTTTATAAACTGGATTTCATTCTTCCTTTTTGTTTGTAGTTTAGCTATGTTATTCACCATTCAACTCCTGGTTATGAACAATAGCTTTCTGTCAATCGACATGTATCTGTATCTATCTATCTAAAGGTCTGTCTGTCTATCTATGTTTCTATGTATGTATATATCTATGTATCTATGTATCTATCTATGTATTTATCTATCTATCTTCCTATCAACTATCTATGATGTCTATCATCTATTAATCTATGTACCTATCTATCTCTCTTTTACCTGTCGTCTGTCTACCTATCTATCTATGAAACAATCATCTTTTTGTCTGCCCATCTATCCTTATGTACAGAACAGTTAACAACATAGCCTATGTCTCTTCCCTACATTATGCTTAGAGAAATCTTGCAAGGTAACTAAGCGATAAGGAGAGCACTGAGTTCACCGGTACGCTTTCAGGTAGAGTCAGCACAGTGTGCTTACAAAACCAGTAAATGGAGGTGAAAGGACTTGAACCCGTATCTTTGTCCTCTGTCCTCTTATACTTCCTGCTCGCTTGGTGACTTTATTTAGCCACATTCAGTGAGTAAGTGATCCCTGAAGACCACAAGTATCCTTCGTCTGGGCCTGTTGTCGACAGAAAAGTGTACTTGGCCTTTTGCACACCACCATGTTTGAGGGACATTGGCGTGATCACTGCTGATAGGTGGAGGGACAAATATGAATTAACACCTATATCTGGACAGGAGCAGTTGGGAACAAAGAGTGTGTTGTGGAGTGAAGTGTTTATTTGAGTGTCCAAACTTCCCTCTTTAGGTGGTTATTATTTCTTTACATTCGTGAACATCATAAAAAGCAATGATTATAAATGCCCAGACGCATATTATTACAGCAATTCATTTGTTGAGGTGAGAGGAAATGAGAAGGAAGTTGCTGCAACACTAAAACTATGCCTGAGCACTGCTGAAACCAAACAAAAAGAATTCACGGTGGCTAGATAGGGCTATTTTCTACTGACTCTCTCTGGGGTCCAAAAGAGAATCCATTTCTTTCTTTGTTTCTCAGTTTCAATTGTGTAGGGTACCTGTCCCCGCCCCTTCAGCTTGTAGTTTGTCTGTGTCCTTGGATCTCAAGTGAGTCTCCAGTAAGGGAGCACGTAGGTGGTCTTGAGTTTTCATCAGTTCTTCTAACCCTGTGTCTTTGATTGGAGCACTCAAAGGCTGTACTTTTATTCTGATATTTGAGAGCTGTGCTCTTACTGCACTTTGAAATCCTTTTTGTTCTCATTAATATACAATCACATGCAGAAAATTATGTTATTCTGTCTACCCCCTTCACCAAGTCACGCCAAATCCCAGTTACAGCCGCTCTCCATCAGCATGTACTAAGATGCTGTAGAATCACTACATGTCTTCTCTGTGTTGTACAGCCCTACCCATGACACCCCACCCTACACATTATACATGCTAATCCTAATGCCCCCATTCTTTTTCCCCGCACTTATTACTCCCTTCCCACAAACCCTACCCAGTCCCTTTCTCTTTGGTAACTGTTAGTCCACTCTCGGGTTCTGTGAGTCTGCTGCTGTCTTTTCCTTCAGTTTTTCTTTGTTATCATACTCCACACATGAGTGAAATCATTTGGTACATGTATTTCTCCGCCTGGCCTATTTGACTGAGCATAATACCCTCTAGCTCCATCCACGTTATTGCAAATGATAGGATTTGTTTTCTTCTTATGGCTGCTTACTGCACTTTTTAAACTGGATTTCATTCTTCTTTTTTGTTTGTAGTTTTGCTATGTGCTTTCACCATTGCTCTCCTTGTTATGAGCAGTAGCTTTTTGTTTATCGATATGTACCTATATCTATCTATCTGTCTGTCTATCTATTTACCAATCACTCAATCAATCATCTTTTTGTCTGTCCATCTGTCCATGTGTACAGATCAGTTAACCATATACCCTATATCACTTTCCTGCACTATGCTCCCAAAAATCCTGCAAAGTATCTAGGCTGCAGAGGGAGCACTGGGTTCACCGAGACACTTGCAGTTCGAGTCGGCCGCGTGTACCGACAAAACCAGGAAATGGTTGTGCTGGACTTGAACCCGTGTCTCTATCCTCTGTCCTCTCTCATCTCCTTCTAACTTGCTGTCTTTATTTAGCCACATTCATTGACTAAGGTCTCCCTGAAGATCTCAAGTATCATTCCTCTGGACCTGTTGTCGACAGAAAAGTAAACTTGTTGCTTTGCTCACCACCATGTTTGAAGGACATCAGCATGATCACCGCCGATAGGACAGAGGGTCAAATAAAACGGAACACCAATTTCTAGACAGGAGCAGTTGGGAGCTAACAGTGTATTGTGGAGTGACGTGTTTATTCTGGTGTCCAAACTTCCCTCTTTAGGAGGTTATTAGATTTTCACATTCGTGAACATCATATAATCCACTGATTTCAAAGGCCCAGATGCTTATTATTACAGCAACTCAGTTGTTGAGGTGAGAGAAAATGAGAAGTATGTTGCTGCACCACTAAATCTATGGCTGGGAACTGTTGAAACCAAACAAAAAGAATTCATGGTGGCCAGATAGGGCTATTTTCTGCTGACTGTCTCTGGGGACTCAAACAGAATCCATTTGCTTGATTGTTTGATTTTCCGTTTCACTCGTGTAGGGTACTTGTCCACACACCTTCGGCTTGTAGTTTGTCTGTGTCCTTGGATCTCAAGTGAGTCTCCTGTAAGTAAGCAGGTAGGTGTCTTGAGTTTTCATCCCTTCTTTTATCCCTGTGTCTTTTGTTTGCAGCACTCAGTGCCTGACCTTTTATTCTGATGATTCAGAGCTGTGCACTTACTGCACTTAAAGAATATTTTTTATCATTAATCTACAATCACGTGAAGAACATTATGTTTACTATGCTCCCCCCTTCACCAAGTCCCCCCGAAAAACCTCTTCAGTCACTGTCGATCAGCGTAGTTGGATGCTGTAGACCCCTTCACCATGTCCCCAACAAATGTCCCCGTTGCAGTCACTGTCCATCAGTGAGTAGTAAGATGCTATATGATCTCTAATAGTCTTCTCTGTTTTGTACAGTACTCCCATTGCACACCCGACCACGCGCATTACACATGCTAAACTTAATGCCCCCATTCTTTCTCCCCACACTTATCCCTCCCTTCAGACTCACCCTGCCCAGTCCTTTTTCCTTTGGTTACGTTTAGTCAACTCGGGTTCTGTGAGTCTGCTGCTGTTTTTTTACTTCATTTTTTCTTTGTTGTAATACTCCACACATGAGTGAAATCACTTGGTACTTGCCTTTATCCGCCTGCCCTATTTTTCTGAACATACTACCGTCTTGCTCCATCCACGTCATTGCAAATGGTAGTATTTGTTTTCTTCTTAAGGCTGCTTACTGCATTTTTAACTGTATTTCATTCTTCCTTTTTGTTTGTAGTTTAGCTATGTTATTCACCATTCAACTCCTGGTTATGAACAATAGCTTTGTGTCAATCGACATGTATCTGTATCTATCTATCTAAAGGTCTGTCTGTCTATCTATGTTTCTATGTATGTATATATCTATGTATCTATGTATCTATCTATGTATTTATCTATCTATCTTCCTATCAACTATCTATGATGTCTATCATCTATTAATCTATGTACCTATCTATCTCTCTTTAACCTGTCGTCTGTCTACCTATCTATCTATGAAACAATCATCTTTTTGTCTGCCCATCTATCCTTATGTACAGAACAGTTAACAACATAGCCTATGTCTCTTCCCTACATTATGCTTAGAGAAATCTTGCAAGGTAACTAAGCGATAAGGAGAGCACTGAGTTCACCGGTACGCTTTCAGGTAGAGTCAGCACAGTGTGCTTACAAAACCAGTAAATGGAGGTGAAAGGACTTGAACCCGTATCTTTGTCCTCTGTCCTCTTATACTTCCTGCTCGCTTGGTGACTTTATTTAGCCACATTCAGTGAGTAAGTGATCCCTGAAGACCACAAGTATCCTTCGTCTGGGCCTGTTGTCGACAGAAAAGTGTACTTGGCCTTTTGCACACCACCATGTTTGAGGGACATTGGCGTGATCACTGCTGATAGGTGGAGGGACAAATATGAATTAACACCTATATCTGGACAGGAGCAGTTGGGAACAAAGTGTGTGTTGTGGAGTGAAGTGTTTATTTGAGTGTCCAAACTTCCCTCTTTTTGTGGTTATTAGATTTTCACATTCGTGAACATCATAAAATCCACTGATTTCAAAGGCCCAGACGCTTATTATTACAGCAACTCAATTGTTGAGGTGAGAGAAAATGAGAAGTATGTTGCTGCACCACTAAATCTATGGCTGGGAACTGCTGAAACCAAACAAAAAGAATTCACGGTGGCCAGATAGGGCTATTTTCTGCTGACTGTCTCTGGGGACTCAAACAGAATCCATTTGCTTGATTGTTTGATTTTCCGTTTCACTCGTGTAGGGTACTTGTCCACACACCTTCGGCTTGTAGTTTGTGTCCTTGGATCTCAAGTGAGTCTCCTGTAAGTAAGCACGTAGGTGTCTTGAGTTTTCATCCCTTCTTTTATCCCTGTGTCTTTTGTTTGCAGCACTCAGTGCCTGACCTTTTATTCTGATGATTCAGAGCTGTGCACTTACTGCACTTAAAGAATATTTTTTATCATTAATCTACAATCACGTGAAGAACATTATGTTTTCTATGCTCCCCCCTTCACCAAGTCCCCCCGAAAAACCTCTTCAGTCACTGTCTATCAGCGTAGTTGGATGCTGTAGACCCCTTCACCATGTCCCCAACAAATGTCCCCGTTACAGTCACTGTCCATCAGTGAGTAGTAAGATGCTATATGATCTCTAATAGTCTTCTCTGTTTTGTACAGTACTCCCATTGCACACACGACCACGCGCATTATACATGCTAAACTTAATGCCCCCATTCTTTCTCCCCACACTTATCCCTCCCTTCAGACTCACCCTGCCCAGTCCATTTTCCTTTGGTTACTTTTAGTCAACTCTCGGGTTCTGTGAGTCTGCTGCTGTTTTTTTACTTCAGTTTTTCTTTGTTGTTATACTCCACACATGAGTGAAATCACTTGGTACTTGCCTTTATCCGCCTGCCCTATTTTTCTGAACATACTACCGTCTTACTCCATCCACGTCATTGCAAATGGTAGTATTTGTTTTCTTCTTAAGGCTGCTTACTGCACTTTTTAAACTGGATTTCATTCTTCCTTTTTGTTTGTAGTTTAGCTATGTTATTCACCATTCAACTCCTGGTTATGAACAATAGCTTTCTGTCAATCGACATGTATCTGTATCTATCTATCTAAAGGTCTGTCTGTCTATCTATGTATCTATGTATGTATATATCTATGTATCTATGTATCTATCTATGTATCTATTTATCTATCTTCCTATCATCTATCTATGATGTCTATCATCTATTAATCTATGTACCTATCTATCTATCTTTCACCTGTCGTCTGTCTACCTATCTAACTATGAAAGAATCATCTTTTTGTCTGCCCATCTATAATTATGTACAGAACAGTTAACAACATAGCCTATGTCTCTTCCCTACATTATGCTTCCAGAAACCTTGCAAGGTAACTAAGCCATAAGGAGAGCACTGTGTTCACCGGTACGCTTTCAGGTAGAGTCAGCAGAGTGTGCTTACAAAACCAGTAAATGGAGGTGAAAGGACTTGAACTCGTATTTTTGTCCTCTGTCCTCTTATACTTCCTGCTCGCTTGTTGACTTTATTTAGCCACATTCAGTGAGTAAGTGATCCCTGAAGACCACAAGTATCCTTCGTCTGGGCCTGTTGTCGACAGAAAAGTGTACTTGGCCTTTTGCACACCACCATGTTTGAGGGACATTGGCGTGATCACTGCTGATAGGTGGAGGGACAAATATGAATTAACACCTATTTCTGGACAGGAGCAGTTGGGAATAAAGAGTGTGTTGTGGAGTGAAGTGTTTATTTGAGTGTCCAAACTTCCCTCTTTAGGTGGTTATTACTTCTTTACATTCGTGAACATCATAAAAAGCAATGATTATAAATGCCCAGACGCATATTATTACAGCAATTCATTTGTTGAGGTGAGAGGAAATGAGAAGGAAGTTGCTGCAACACTAAATCTATGCCTGAGCACTGCTGAAACCAAACAAAAAGAATTCACGGTGGCTAGATAGGGCTATATTCTACTGACTCTCTCTGGGGTCCAAAAGAGAATCCATTTCTTTCTTTTTTTCTCAGTTTCACTTGTGTAGGGTACCTGACCCTGCCCCTTCAGCTTGTAGTTTGTCTGTGTCCTTGGATCTCAAGAGAGTCTCCATAAGGGAGCACGTAGGTGGTCTTGAGTTTTCATCAGTTCTTCTAACCCTGTGTCTTTTGATTGGAGCACTCAAAGGCTGTACTTTTATTCTGATATTTGAGAGCTGTGCTCTTACTGCACTTTGAAATTCTTTTTGTTCTCATTAATATACAATCACATGCAGAAAATTATGTTATTCTGTCTACCCTCTTCACCAAGTCACCCCAAATCCCAGTTACAGCCGCTCTCCGTCAGCATGTACTAAGATGCTGTAGAATCACTACATGTCTTCTCTGTGTTGTACAGCCCTACCCATGACACCCCACCCTACACATTATACATGCTAATCCTAATGCCCCCATTCTTTTTCCCCGCACTTATTACTCCCTTCCCACAAACCCTACCCAGTCCCTTTCTCTTTGGTAACTGTAAGTCCACTCTCGGGTTCTGTGAGACTGATACTGTCTTTTCCTTCAGTTTTTCTTTGTTATCATACTCCACACATGAGTGAAATCATTTGGTACATGTATTTCTCCGCCTGGCCTGTTTGACTGAGCATAATACCCTCTAGCTCCATCCACGTTATTGCAAATGATAGGATTTGTTTTCTTCTTATGGCTGCTTACTGCACTTTTTAAACTGGATTTCATTCTTCTTTTTTGTTTGTAGTTTTGCTATGTGCTTTCACCATTGCTCTCCTTGTTATGAGCAGTAGCTTTTTGTTTATCGATATGTACCTATATCTATCTATCTGTCTGTCTATCTATTTACCAATCACTCAATCAATCATCTTTTTGTCTGTCCATCTGTCCATGTGTACAGATCAGTTAACCATATACCCTATATCACTTTCCTTCACTATGCTCCCCAAAATCCTGCAAAGTATCTAGGCTGCAGAGGGAGCACTGGGTTCACCGAGACACTTGCAGTTCGAGTCGGCTGCGTGTACCGACAAAACCAGGAAATGGTTGTGCTGGACTTGAACGCGTGTCTCTATCCTCTGTCCTCTTTCATCTCCTTCTAACTTGCTGTCTTTATTTAGCCACATTCATTGACTAAGGGCTCCCTGAAGATCTCAAGTATCATTCCTCTGGACCTGTTGTCGACAGAAAAGTAAACTTGTTGCTTTGCTCACCACCATGTTTGAAGGACATCAGCGTGATCACCGCTGATAGGACGGAGGGTCAAATAAAAAGGAACACCAATTTCTAGACAGGAGCAGTTGGGAGCTAACAGTGTATTGTGGAGTGACGTGTTTATTTTAGTGTCCAAACTTCCCTCTTTAGGTGGTTATTAGATTTTCACATTCGTGAACATCATATAATCCACTGATTTCAAAGGCACAGATGCTTATTATTACAGCAACTCAGTTGTAGAGGTGAGAGAAAATGAGAAGTATGTTGCTGCACCACTAAATCTATGGCTGGGAACTGTTGAAAACAAACAAAAAGAATTCACGGTGGCCAGATAGGGCTATTTTCTGCTGACTGTCTCTGGGGACTCAAACAGAATCCATTTGCTTGATTGTTTGATTTTCCGTTTCACTCGTGTAGGGTACTTGTCCACACACCTTCGGCTTGTAGTTTGTCTGTGTCCTTGGATCTCAAGTGAGTCTCCTGTAAGTAAGCACGTAGGTGTCTTGAGTTTTCAACCCTTCTTTTATCCCTGTGTCTTTTGTTTGCAGCACTCAGTGCCTGACCTTTTATTCTGATGATTCAGAGCTGTGCACTTACTGCACTTAAAGAATATTTTTTATCATTAATCTACAATCACGTGAAGAACATTATGTTTACTATGCTCCCCCCTTCACCAAGTCCCCCCGAAAAACCTCTTCAGTCACTATCGATCAGCGTAGTTGGATGCTGTAGACCCCTTCACCATGTCCCCCACAAAAGTCCCCGTTGCAGTCACTGTCCATCAGTGAGTAGTAAGATGCTATATAATCTCTACTAGTCTTCTCTGTGTTGTACAGTACTCCCCATGCACACCCGACCCCGCGCATTATACATACTAAACTTAATGCCCCCATTCTTTCTCCCCACACTTTTCCCTCCCTTCAGACTCACCCTGCCCAGTCCTTTTTCCTTTGGTTACTTTTAGTCAACTCTCGGGTTCTGTGAGTCTGCTGCTGTTTTTTTACTTCAGTTTTTCTTTGTTGTTATACTCCACACATGAGTGAAATCACTTGGTACTTGCCTTTATCCGCCTGCCCTATTTTTCTGAACATACTACCGTCTTGCTCCATCCACGTCATTGCAAATGGTAGTATTTGTTTTCTTCTTAAGGCTGCTTACTGCACTTTTTAAACTGGATTTCATTCTTCCTTTTTGTTTGTAGTTTAGCTATGTTATTCACCATTCAACTCCTGGTTATGAACAATAGCTTTGTGTCAATCGACATGTATCTGTATCTATCTATCTAAAGGTCTGTCTCACTATCTATGTATCTATGTATGTATATATCTATGTATCTATGTATCTATCTAAGTATCTATCTATCTTCCTGTCAACTATCTATGATGTCTATCATCTATTAATCTATGTACCTATCTATCTCTCTTTAACCTGTCGTCTGTCTACCTATCTATCTATGAAACAATCATCTTTTTGTCTGCCCATCTATCCTTATGTACAGAACAGTTAACAACATAGCCTATGTCTCTTCCCTACATTATGCTTCCAGAAACCTTGCAAGGTAACTCAGCCATAAGTAGAGTACAGTGTTCACCGATACGCTTTCAGGTAGAGTCAGCAGAGTGTGCTTTCAAAACCAGTAAATGGAGGTGAAAGGACTTGAACCCGTATCTTTGTCCTCTGTCCTCTTATACTTCCTGCTCGCTTGTGACTTTATTTAGCCACATTCAGTGAGTAAGTGATCCCTGAAGACCAAAAGTATCCTTCGTCTGGGCCTGTTGTCGACAGAAAATTGTACTTGGCCCTTTGCACACCACCATGTTTGAGGGACATTGGCGTGATCACTGCTGATAGGTGGAGGGACAAATATGAATTAACACCTATTTCTGGACAGGAGCAGTTGGGAACAAAGAGTGTGTTGTGGAGTGAAGTGTTTATTTGAGTGTCCAAACTTCCCTCTTTAGGTGGTTATTACTTCTTTACATTCGTGAACATCATAAAAAGCAATGATTATAAATGCCCAGACGCATATTATTACAGCAATTCATTTGTTGAGGTGAGAGGAAATGAGAAGGAAGTTGCTGCAACACTAAATCTATGCCTGAGCACTGCTGAATCGAAACAAAAAGAATTCAAGGTGGCTAGATAGGGCTATTATCTACTGACTCTCTCTGGGGTCCAAAACAGAATCCATTTCTTTCTTTGTTTCTCAGTTTCACTTGTGTAGGGTACCTGACCCTGCCCCTTCAGCTTGTAGTTTGTCTGTGTCCTTGGATCTCAAGAGAGTCTCCATAAGGGAGCACGTAGGTGGTCTTGAGTTTTCATCAGTTCTTCTAACCCTGTGTCTTTTGATTGGAGCACTCAAAGGCTGTACTTTTATTCTGATATTTGAGAGCTGTGCTCTTACTGCACTTTGAAATTCTTTTTGTTCTCATTAATATACAATCACATGCAGAAAATTATGTTATTCTGTCTACCCTCTTCACCAAGTCACCCCAAATCCCAGTTACAGCCGCTCTCCGTCAGCATGTACTAAGATGCTGTAGAATCACTACATGTCTTCTCTGTGTTGTACAGCCCTACCCATGACACCCCACCCTACACATTATACATGCTAATCCTAATGCCCCCATTCTTTTTCCCCGCACATATTTCTCCCTTCCCACAAACCCTACCCAGTCCCTTTCTCTTTGGTAACTGTAAGTCCACTCTCGGGTTCTGTGAGTCTGATACTGTCTTTTCCTTCAGTTTTTCTTTGTTATCATACTCCACACATGAGTGAAATCATTTGGTACATGTATTTCTCCGCCTGGCCTGTTTGACTGAGCATAATACCCTCTTGCTCCATCCACGTTATTGCAAATGATAGGATTTGTTTTCTTCTTATGGCTGCTTACTGCACTTTTTAAACTGGATTTCATTCTTCTTTTTTGTTTGTAGTTTTGCTATGTGCTTTCACCATTGCTCTCCTTGTTATGAGCAGTAGCTTTTTGTTTATCGATATGTACCTATATCTATCTATCTGTCTGTCTATCTATTTACCAATCACTCAATCAATCATCTTTTTGTCTGTCCATCTGTCCATGTGTACAGATCAGTTAACCATATACCCTATATCACTTTCCTGCACTATGCTCCCAAAAATCCTGCAAAGTATCTAGGCTGCAGAGGGAGCACTGGGTTCACCTAGACACTTGCAGTACGAGTCGGCCGCGTGTACCTACAAATCCAGGAAATGGTTGTGCTGGGACTTGAACCCGTGTCTCTATCCTCTGTCCTCTTTCATCTCCTTGTAACTTGCTGTCTTTATTTAGACACATTCATTGACTAACTGCTCCCTGAAGATCTCAAGTATCATTCCTCTGGGCCTGTTGTCGACAGAAAAGTAAACTTGTTGCTTTGCTCACCACCATGTTTGAAGGACATCAGCGTGATCACCGCCGATAGGACGGAGGGTCAAATAAAACGGAACACCAATTTCTAGACAGGAGCAGTTGGGAGCTAACAGTGTATTGTGGAGTGACGTGTTTATTTGAGTGTCCAAACTTCCGTCTTTAGGTGGTTATTAGATTTTCACATTCGTGAAGATCATAAAACCCACAGATTTCAAATTCCCAGATTCTTATTATTTCAGCAACCCATTTGTTGAGGTGAGAGAAAATGAGAAGGACGTTGCTCCACCACTAAATCTATGGCTGGGACTTGCTGAAACCAACAAAAAGAATTCACGTTGGCCAGATTGTGCTATTTTCTACTGACTGTCTCTGGGGGCTCAAACAGAATCCATTCGTTTGATTGTTTGTTTTTCAGTTTCACTCGTGTTGGGTACTTGTCCCCACACCTTCAGCTTGTAGTTTGTCTTTGTCCTTGGTTCTCAAATGAGTCTCCTGTAAGGAAACACGTAGGTTTCTTGAGTTTTCATCCGTTCTTTTAACCCTGTGTCTTTTGTTTGCAGCACTCAGAGCCTGACCTTTTATTCTGATGATTCAGTTCTGTGCCCTTATTGCACGTAAAAATTTTTTTTGTTATCATTAATCTACAATCACGTGAAGAACATTATGTTTACTATGCTCCCCCTTATCCAAGTCCACCAGCAAAAACCTCTTAAAGTCGCTGTCCATCAGCATAGTTGGATGCTTTAAACCCCTTCAGCATGTACCCCTTCAAAGACACCGATACAGTCGCTGTCAATCATGGAGTAGTAAGATGCTTTATATAACCTCTACTAGTCTTCTCTGTGTTGTACAGCACTCCCCATGTCCCGCGCGACCCCACGTAATATACATGGTAATCCTAATGCCCCCAATCTTTCTCCCCACACTTATCCCTCCCTTCAGAACCACCCTGTGCAGTCCTTTTCCCTTTGGCAACTTTTAGTCAACTCTCGGGTTCTGTGAGTATCCTGCTGTTTTTTTCCTTCAGTTTCTCTTTGTTGTTATACTCCACACATGAGTGATACCATTTGATATTGTCTTTCTCCGCCTGACCTATTTTTTTGAACATACTACTGTCTAGCTCCATCCACGTCATTGCAAATGGTAGGATTTGTTTTCTTCTTATGGCTGCTTACTGCACTTTGTAAACTGGATTTCATTCTTCCTTTTTGTTTGTAGTTTAGCTATGTGATTTCACCATTCATCTCCTGGTTATGAGCAACAGCTTTGTGTCAATCGATATGTATCTGTATCTATCTATCGCTCTGTCTGTCTGTATATCTATCTATCTTTCTATATATCCTTCTTTCTATCTCTCTATCCTCTCTATTTATCTATCCATCTGTCTAGCTTCCTGTCTTCTATCATGTGTATAATCTATCGATCATCTGTCATCTATCTATCTGTCTATCTATGAAACAATCTTCTTTCTGTCTGTCCATCTATCCTTATGTACAGAACAGTTAACTACATCAACTATGTCACTTCCCTACATTATGCTTTCTAAAACATTGCAAGGTCACTAGGCCGTAGGGAGAGCACTGGGCTCACTGAGACAATTGCAGATCGAATCATCCGCGTGTGCTTACAAAACCAGTAAATGGTGGTGCAGGGACTTGAACCCGTATCTCTGTCCTCTGTCCTCTTAAACCTCCTTCTCGCTTGCTAACTGTATTTAGCCACATTCATTGACTAAGTCCTCACTGAAGACCCCAATTATACTTCCTCTGGGCCTGTTGTAGACAGAAAAGTATACTTGGTGCTTTACTCACCACCATGTTTGAGGGACATTGGCATGTTCACCACTGATAGGAGGAGGGACAAAAAAAAGGAACACCTATTTCTAGACAGGAGCATTTGGGAGCAAAGTGTGTGTTGTGGAGAGACGTGTTTGGTTGAGTGTCCAAACTTCCCTCTTTATGTGGTTATTACTTCTTTACAATCGTGGATATCATAAAACCCAGTGATTTCAAAAGCCCAGACGCATATTATTACAGCAATTCATTTGTTGATGTGAGAAAAATGAGAAGGACATTGCAGTACCACTAAATCTATACCTGGGCACTGCTGATACCAAACAAAAGGAATTCACGGTGGCTAGGTAGGGCTATTTTCTAGTGACTGTCTCTGGGGTCTCAAACAGAATCCATTTGTTTCTTTGTTTCAAAGATTCACTTGTATAGGGTACCTGTCCCCGCCCCTTCAGCTTGTAGTTTGTCTGTGTCCTTGGATCACAAGTGATTCTCCAGTAACGGAGCACTTATTTGATCTTGAGTTTTCATCAGTTCTTCTAACCCTGTGTCTTTTGATTGGAGCAGTGAAAGCCTGCACTTTTATTCTGATATTTGATAGCTAGGCTCTTACTGCACTTTGAAATTTTTTTTGTTCTCATTAACATACAATCACATGCAGAACAATATGTTAACTAGTCTAACCCCTTCACCAAGTCCTCGCCAAATCCCAGTTTCAGTCACTGTCCGTCAGCGTGTCGTAAGATGCTCTAGAATCACTATAGTCTTCTCTGTGTTGTATAGCCCTCCCAATGACCCTCCACCCTACACATTATTCATGCTAATCCTAATGCCCCCATTCTTTTTCCCCGCCTTTATCAATCCCTTCCCACAAACACTACCCAGTCCCTTTCTCTTTGGTAACTCTTAGTCCACTCTCGGGTACTGTGTATATGCTGCTCTTTCTTCCTTCAGTTTTTCTTTGTTATCGTACTCCACACATGAGTTAAATCACTTGGTACATGTATTTTCCGACTGGCCTATTTGACTGAGCATAATACCCTCTAGCTCCATCCAAGTTATTGCCAATGATAGGATTTGTTTTCTTCTAATGGCTGCTTACTGCACTTTTTAAACTGGATTTTATTCTTCTTTTTCGTTTGTAGTTTTCTATGTGCTTCAACCATTGCTCTCATGGTTATGAGCAATAGCTTTGTGTTAATCGATATGAACCTATATCTATCTGTCTGTCTATCAATCAATCAATCAATCAATCAATCAATCATCTTTCTGTCTGCCCATCTGTCCTTGTGTACAGAACAGGTAACCACATATCCTATGTCACTTTCCTACATTATGCTTCCAAAAATCCTGCAAGGTAACTAGGCTGTAGGTAGAGCACTGGATTCACCGAGACACTTGCAGGTCGTGTCGGCCGAGTGTACCTACAAAACCAGGAAATGGTTGTGCAGGGACTTGAACCCGTGTCTCTATCCTCTGTCCTCTTTCATCTCCTTCTCACTTCCTGTCTGTATGTAGCCACATTCATTCACTAAGTGCTCCCTGAAGACCACAAGTATCCTTCCTCTGGGCCTGTGGACGACAGAAACGTAAAATTGTTGCTTTGCTCACCACCATGTTTGAAGGACATCTATGTGAACACCACTGATAGGATGGAGGGTCAAATAAAAAGGAACACCAATTTCTAGACAGGAGCAGTTGGGAACTAAGAGTGTATTGTGGAGTGGCATATTTATTTGAGTGTCCAAACTTCCCTCTTTAGGTGGTTATGACTTCACATTCGTGAAGATCATAAAACCCACAGATTTCAAAGGCCCAGATTCTTATTATTTCAGCAACCCAGTTGTTGAGGTGAGAGAAAATGAGAAGGACGTTGCTCCACCACTAAATCTATGGCTGGGACTTGCTGAAAACAAACAAAAAGAATTCACGGTGGCCAGATTGTGCTATTTTCTACTGACTGTCTCTGGGGGCTCAAACAGAATCCATTCGTTTGATTGTTTGTTTTTCAGTTTCACTCGTGTTGGGTACTTGTCCCCACACCTTCAGCTTGTAGTTTGTCTTTGTCCTTGGATCTCAAATGAGTCTCCTGTAAGGAAGCACGTAGGTTTCTTGAGTTTTCATCCGTTCTTTTAACCCTGTGTCTTTTGTTTGCAGCACTCAGAGCCTGACCTTTTATTCTGATGATTCAGTGCTGTGCCCTTATTGCACGTAAAAATTTTTTTTGTTATCATTAATCTACAATCACGTGAAGAACATTATGTTTACTATGCTCCCCCTTATCCAAGTCCACCAGCAAAAACCTCTTAAAGTCGCTGTCCATCAGCATAGTTGGATGCTTTAAACCCCTTCAGCATGTACCCCTTCAAAGACACCGATACAGTCGCTGTCAATCATGGAGTAGTAAGATGCTTTATATAACCTCTACTAGTCTTCTCTGTGTTGTACAGCACTCCCCATGTCCCGCGCGACCCCACGTAATATACATGGTAATCCTAATGCCCCCAATCTTTCTCCCCACACTTATCCCTCCCTTCAGAACCACCCTGTGCAGTCCTTTTCCCTTTGGCAACTTTTAGTCAACTCTCGGGTTCTGTGAGTATCCTGCTGTTTTTTTCCTTCAGTTTCTCTTTGTTGTTATACTCCACACATGAGTGATACCATTTGATATTGTCTTTCTCCGCCTGACCTATTTTTCTGAACATACTACTGTCTAGCTCCATCCACGTCATTGCAAATGGTAGGATTTGTTTTCTTCTTATGGCTGCTTACTGCACTTTGTAAACTGGATTTCATTCTTCCTTTTTGTTTGTAGTTTAGCTATGTGATTTCACCATTCATCTCCTGGTTATGAGCAACAGCTTTGTGTCAATCGATATGTATCTGTATCTATCAATCGCTCTGTCTGTCTGTATATCTATCTATCTTTCTATATATCCTTCTTTCTATCTCTCTATCCTCTCTATTTATCTATCCATCTATCTAGCTTCCTGTCTTCTATCATGTGTATAATCTATCGATCATCTGTCATCTATCTATCTGTCTATCTATGAAACAATCTTCTTTCTGTCTGTCCATCTATCCTTATGTACAGAACAGTTAACTACATCAACTATGTCACTTCCCTACATTATGCTTTCTAAAACATTGCAAGGTCACTAGGCCGTAGGGAGAGCACTGGGCTCACTGAGACAATTGCAGATCGAATCATCCGCGTGTGCTTACAAAACCAGTAAATGGTGGTGCAGGGACTTGAACCCGTATCTCTGTCCTCTCTCCTCTTAAACCTCCTTCTCGCTTGCTAACTGTATTTAGCCACATTCATTGACTAAGTCCTCACTGAAGACCCCAATTATACTTCCTCTGGGCCTGTTGTAGACAGAAAAGTATACTTGGTGCTTTACTCACCACCATGTTTGAGGGACATTGGCATGTTCACCACTGATAGGAGGAGGGACAAATAAAAAGGAACACCTATTTCTAGACAGGAGCATTTGGGAGCAAAGTGTGTGTTGTGGAGAGACGTGTTTGGTTGAGTGTCCAAACTTCCCTCTTTATGTGGTTATTACTTCTTTACAATCGTGGATATCATAAAACCCAGTGATTTCAAAAGCCCAGACGCATATTATTACAGCAATTCATTTGTTGATGTGAGAAAAATGAGAAGGACATTGCAGTACCACTAAATCTATACCTGGGCACTGCTGATACCAAACAAAAGGAATTCACGGTGGCTAGGTAGGACTATTTTCTAGTGACTGTCTCTGGGGTCTCAAACAGAATCCATTTGTTTCTTTGTTTCAAAGATTCACTTGTATAGGGTACCTGTCCCCGCCCCTTCAGCTTGTAGTTTGTCTGTGTCCTTGGATCACAAGTGAGTCTCCAGTAACGGAGCACTTATTTGATCTTGAGTTTTCATCAGTTCTTCTAACCCTGTGTCTTTTGATTGGAGCAGTGAAAGCCTGCACTTTTATTCTGATATTTGATAGCTAGGCTCTTACTGCACTTTGAAATTTTTTTTGTTCTCATTAACATACAATCACATGCAGAACAATATGTTAACTAGTCTAACCCCTTCACCAAGTCCTCGCCAAATCCCAGTTTCAGTCACTGTCCGTCAGCGTGTCGTAAGATGCTCTAGAATCACTATAGTCTTCTCTGTGTTGTATAGCCCTCCCAATGACCCTTCACCCTACACATTATTCATGCTAATCCTAATGCCCCCATTCTTTTTCCCCGCCTTTATCAATCCCTTCCCACAAACACTACCCAGTCCCTTTCTCTTTGGTAACTCTTAGTCCACTCTCGGGTACTGTGTATATGCTGCTGTTTCTTCCTTCAGTTTTTCTTTGTTATCGTACTCCACACATGAGTTAAATCACTTGGTACATGTATTTTCCGACTGGCCTATTTGACTGAGCATAATACCCTCTAGCTCCATCCAAGTTATTGCCAATGATAGGATTTGTTTTCTTCTAATGGCTGCTTACTGCACTTTTTAAACTGGATTTTATTCTTCTTTTTCGTTTGTAGTTTGCTATGTGCTTCAACCATTGCTCTCATGGTTATGAGCAATAGCTTTGTGTTAATCGATATGAACCTATATCTATCTGTCTGTCTATCAATCAATCAATCAATCAATCAATCAATCATCTTTCTGTCTGCCCATCTGTCCTTGTGTACAGAACAGGTAACCACATATCCTATGTCACTTTCCTACATTATGCTTCCAAAAATCCTGCAAGGTAACTAGGCTGTAGGTAGAGCACTGGATTCACCGAGACACTTGCAGGTCGTGTCGGCCGAGTGTACCTACAAAACCAGGAAATGGTTGTGCAGGGACTTGAACCCGTGTCTCTATCCTCTGTCCTCTTTCATCTCCTTCTCACTTCCTGTCTGTATGTAGCCACATTCATTCACTAAGTGCTCCCTGAAGACCACAAGTATCCTTCCTCTGGGCCTGTGGACGACAGAAACGTAAAATTGTTGCTTTGCTCACCACCATGTTTGAAGGACATCTATGTGAACACCACTGATAGGATGGAGGGTCAAATAAAAAGGAACACCAATTTCTAGACAGGAGCAGTTGGGAACTAAGAGTGTATTGTGGAGTGGCATATTTATTTGAGTGTCCAAACTTCCCTCTTTAGGTGGTTATGACTTCACATTCGTGAAGATCATAAAACCCACAGATTTCAAAGGCCCAGATTCTTATTATTTCAGCAACCCAGTTGTTGAGGTGAGAGAAAATGAGAAGGACGTTGCTCCACCACTAAATCTATGGCTGGGACTTGCTGAAAACAAACAAAAAGAATTCACGGTGGCCAGATTGTGCTATTTTCTACTGACTGTCTCTGGGGGCTCAAACAGAATCCATTCGTTTGATTGTTTGTTTTTCAGTTTCACTCGTGTTGGGTACTTGTCCCCACACCTTCAGCTTGTAGTTTGTCTTTGTCCTTGGATCTCAAATGAGTCTCCTGTAAGGAAGCACGTAGGTTTCTTGAGTTTTCATCCGTTCTTTTAACCCTGTGTCTTTTGTTTGCAGCACTCAGAGCCTGACCTTTTATTCTGATGATTCAATGCTGTGCCCTTATTACACGTAAAAATGTTTTTTGTTATCATTAATCTACAATCACGTGAAGAACATTATGTTTACTATGCTCCCCCTTATCCAAGTCCACCAGCAAAAACCTCTTAAAGTCGCTGTCCATCAGCATAGTTGGATGCTTTAAACCCCTTCAGCATGTACCCCTTCAAAGACACCGATACAGTCGCTGTCAATCATGGAGTAGTAAGATGCTTTATATAACCTCTACTAGTCTTCTCTGTGTTGTACAGCACTCCCCATGTCCCGCGCGACCCCACGTAATATACATGGTAATCCTAATGCCCCCAATCTTTCTCCCCACACTTATCCCTCCCTTCAGAACCACCCTGTGCAGTCCTTTTCCCTTTGGCAACTTTTAGTCAACTCTCGGGTTCTGTGAGTATCCTGCTGTTTTTTTCCTTCAGTTTCTCTTTGTTGTTATACTCCACACATGAGTGATACCATTTGATATTGTCTTTCTCCGCCTGACCTATTTTTCTGAACATACTACTGTCTAGCTCCATCCACGTCATTGCAAATGGTAGGATTTGTTTTCTTCTTATGGCTGCTTACTGCACTTTGTAAACTGGATTTCAGTCTTCCTTTTTGTTTGTAGTTTAGCTATGTGATTTCACCATTCATCTCCTGGTTATGAGCAACAGCTTTGTGTCAATCGATATGTATCTGTATCTATCTATCGCTCTGTCTGTCTGTATATCTATCTATCTTTCTATATATCCTTCTTTCTATCTCTCTATCCTCTCTATTTATCTATCCATCTATCTAGCTTCCTGTCTTCTATCATGTGTATAATCTATCGATCATCTGTCATCTATCTATCTGTCTATCTATGAAACAATCTTCTTTCTGTCTGTCCATCTATCCTTATGTACAGAACAGTTAACTACATCAACTATGTCACTTCCCTACATTATGCTTTCAAAAACATTGCAAGGTCACTAGGCCGTAGGGAGAGCACTGGGCTCACTGAGACAATTGCAGATCGAATCAGCCGCGTGTGCTTACAAAACCAGTAAATGGTGGTGCAGGGACTTGAACCCGTATCTCTGTCCTCTCTCCTCTTAAACCTCCTTCTCGCTTGCTAACTGTATTTAGCCACATTCATTGACTAAGTCCTCACTGAAGACCCCAATTATGCTTCCTCTGGGCCTGTTGTAGACAGAAAAGTATACTTGGTGCTTTACTCACCACCATGTTTGAGGGACATTGGCATGTTCACCACTGATAGGAGGAGGGACAAATAAAAAGGAACACCTATTTCTAGACAGCAGCATTTGGGAGCAAAGTGTGTGTTGTGGAGAGACGTGTTTGGTTGAGTGTCCAAACTTCCCTCTTTATGTGGTTATTACTTCTTTACAATCGTGGATATCATAAAACCCAGTGATTTCAAAAGCCCAGACGCATATTATTACAGCAATTCATTTGTTGATGTGAGAAAAATGAGAAGGACATTGCAGTACCACTAAATCTATACCTGGGCACTGCTGATACCAAACAAAAGGAATTCACGGTGGCTAGGTAGGACTATTTTCTAGTGACTGTCTCTGGGGTCTCAAACAGAATCCATTTGTTTCTTTGTTTCAAAGATTCACTTGTATAGGGTACCTGTCCCCGCCCCTTCAGCTTGTAGTTTGTCTGTGTCCTTGGATCACAAGTGAGTCTCCAGTAAGGGAGCACTTATTTGATCTTGAGTTTTCATCAGTTCTTCTAACCCTGTGTCTTTTGATTGGAGCAGTGAAAGCCTGCACTTTTATTCTGATATTTGATAGCTAGGCTCTTACTGCACTTTGAAATTTTTTTGTTCTCATTAACATACAATCACATGCAGAAAAATATGTTAACTAGTCTAACCCCTTCACCAAGTCCTCGCCAAATCCCAGTTTCAGTCACTGTCCGTCAGCGTGTCGTAAGATGCTCTAGAATCACTATAGTCTTCTCTGTGTTGTATAGCCCTCCCAATGACCCTTCACCCTACACATTATTCATGCTAATCCTAATGCCCCCATTCTTTTTCCCCGCCTTTATCAATCCCTTCCCACAAACACTACCCAGTCCCTTTCTCTTTGGTAACTCTTAGTCCTCTCTCGGGTACTGTGTATATGCTGCTGTTTCTTCCTTCAGTTTTTCTTTGTTATCGTACTCCACACATGAGTTAAATCACTTGGTACATGTATTTTCCGACTGGCCTATTTGACTGAGCATAATACCCTCTAGCTCCATCCAAGTTATTGCCAATGATAGGATTTGTTTTCTTCTAATGGCTGCTTACTGCACTTTTTAAACTGGATTTTATTCTTCTTTTTCGTTTGTAGTTTGCTATGTGCTTCAACCATTGCTCTCATGGTTATGAGCAATAGCTTTGTGTTAATCGATATGAACCTATATCTATCTGTCTGTCTATCAATCAATCAATCAATCAATCAATCAATCATCTTTCTGTCTGCCCATCTGTCCTTGTGTACAGAACAGGTAACCACATATCCTATGTCACTTTCCTACATTATGCTTCCAAAAATCCTGCAAGGTAACTAGGCTGTAGGTAGAGCACTGGATTCACCGAGACACTTGCAGGTCGTGTCGGCCGAGTGTACCTACAAAACCAGGAAATGGTTGTGCAGGGACTTGAACCCGTGTCTCTATCCTCTGTCCTCTTTCATCTCCTTCTCACTTCCTGTCTGTATGTAGCCACATTCATTCACTAAGTGCTCCCTGAAGACCACAAGTATCCTTCCTCTGGGCCTGTGGACGACAGAAACGTAAAATTGTTGCTTTGCTCACCACCATGTTTGAAGGACATCTATGTGAACACCACTGATAGGATGGAGGGTCAAATAAAAAGGAACACCAATTTCTAGACAGGAGCAGTTGGGAACTAAGAGTGTATTGTGGAGTGGCATATTTATTTGAGTGTCCAAACTTCCCTCTTTAGGTGGTTATGACTTCACATTCGTGAAGATCATAAAACCCACAGATTTCAAAGGCCCAGATTCTTATTATTTCAGCAACCCAGTTGTTGAGGTGAGAGAAAATGAGAAGGACGTTGCTCCACCACTAAATCTATGGCTGGGACTTGCTGAAAACAAACAAAAAGAATTCACGGTGGCCAGATTGTGCTATTTTCTACTGACTGTCTCTGGGGGCTCAAACAGAATCCATTCGTTTGATTGTTTGTTTTTCAGTTTCACTCGTGTTGGGTACTTGTCCCCACACCTTCAGCTTGTAGTTTGTCTTTGTCCTTGGATCTCAAATGAGTCTCCTGTAAGGAAGCACGTAGGTTTCTTGAGTTTTCATCCGTTCTTTTAACCCTGTGTCTTTTGTTTGCAGCACTCAGAGCCTGACCTTTTATTCTGATGATTCAGTGCTGTGCCCTTATTGCACGTAAAAATTTTTTTTGTTATCATTAATCTACAATCACGTGAAGAACATTATGTTTACTATGCTCCCCCTTATCCAAGTCCACCAGCAAAAACCTCTTAAAGTCGCTGTCCATCAGCATAGTTGGATGCTTTAAACCCCTTCAGCATGTACCCCTTCAAAGACACCGATACAGTCGCTGTCAATCATGGAGTAGTAAGATGCTTTATATAACCTCTACTAGTCTTCTCTGTGTTGTACAGCACTCCCCATGTCCCGCGCGACCCCACGTAATATACATGGTAATCCTAATGCCCCCAATCTTTCTCCCCACACTTATCCCTCCCTTCAGAACCACCCTGTGCAGTCCTTTTCCCTTTGGCAACTTTTAGTCAACTCTCGGGTTCTGTGAGTATCCTGCTGTTTTTTTCCTTCAGTTTCTCTTTGTTGTTATACTCCACACATGAGTGATACCATTTGATATTGTCTTTCTCCGCCTGACCTATTTTTCTGAACATACTACTGTCTAGCTCCATCCACGTCATTGCAAATGGTAGGATTTGTTTTCTTCTTATGGCTGCTTACTGCACTTTGTAAACTGGATTTCATTCTTCCTTTTTGTTTGTAGTTTAGCTATGTGATTTCACCATTCATCTCCTGGTTATGAGCAACAGCTTTGTGTCAATCGATATGTATCTGTATCTATCAATCGCTCTGTCTGTCTGTATATCTATCTATCTTTCTATATATCCTTCTTTCTATCTCTCTATCCTCTCTATTTATCTATCCATCTATCTAGCTTCCTGTCTTCTATCATGTGTATAATCTATCGATCATCTGTCATCTATCTATCTGTCTATCTATGAAACAATCTTCTTTCTGTCTGTCCATCTATCCTTATGTACAGAACAGTTAACTACATCAACTATGTCACTTCCCTACATTATGCTTTCTAAAACATTGCAAGGTCACTAGGCCGTAGGGAGAGCACTGGGCTCACTGAGACAATTGCAGATCGAATCATCCGCGTGTGCTTACAAAACCAGTAAATGGTGGTGCAGGGACTTGAACCCGTATCTCTGTCCTCTCTCCTCTTAAACCTCCTTCTCGCTTGCTAACTGTATTTAGCCACATTCATTGACTAAGTCCTCACTGAAGACCCCAATTATACTTCCTCTGGGCCTGTTGTAGACAGAAAAGTATACTTGGTGCTTTACTCACCACCATGTTTGAGGGACATTGGCATGTTCACCACTGATAGGAGGAGGGACAAATAAAAAGGAACACCTATTTCTAGACAGGAGCATTTGGGAGCAAAGTGTGTGTTGTGGAGAGACGTGTTTGGTTGAGTGTCCAAACTTCCCTCTTTATGTGGTTATTACTTCTTTACAATCGTGGATATCATAAAACCCAGTGATTTCAAAAGCCCAGACGCATATTATTACAGCAATTCATTTGTTGATGTGAGAAAAATGAGAAGGACATTGCAGTACCACTAAATCTATACCTGGGCACTGCTGATACCAAACAAAAGGAATTCACGGTGGCTAGGTAGGACTATTTTCTAGTGACTGTCTCTGGGGTCTCAAACAGAATCCATTTGTTTCTTTGTTTCAAAGATTCACTTGTATAGGGTACCTGTCCCCGCCCCTTCAGCTTGTAGTTTGTCTGTGTCCTTGGATCACAAGTGAGTCTCCAGTAACGGAGCACTTATTTGATCTTGAGTTTTCATCAGTTCTTCTAACCCTGTGTCTTTTGATTGGAGCAGTGAAAGCCTGCACTTTTATTCTGATATTTGATAGCTAGGCTCTTACTGCACTTTGAAATTTTTTTTGTTCTCATTAACATACAATCACATGCAGAACAATATGTTAACTAGTCTAACCCCTTCACCAAGTCCTCGCCAAATCCCAGTTTCAGTCACTGTCCGTCAGCGTGTCGTAAGATGCTCTAGAATCACTATAGTCTTCTCTGTGTTGTATAGCCCTCCCAATGACCCTTCACCCTACACATTATTCATGCTAATCCTAATGCCCCCATTCTTTTTCCCCGCCTTTATCAATCCCTTCCCACAAACACTACCCAGTCCCTTTCTCTTTGGTAACTCTTAGTCCACTCTCGGGTACTGTGTATATGCTGCTGTTTCTTCCTTCAGTTTTTCTTTGTTATCGTACTCCACACATGAGTTAAATCACTTGGTACATGTATTTTCCGACTGGCCTATTTGACTGAGCATAATACCCTCTAGCTCCATCCAAGTTATTGCCAATGATAGGATTTGTTTTCTTCTAATGGCTGCTTACTGCACTTTTTAAACTGGATTTTATTCTTCTTTTTCGTTTGTAGTTTGCTATGTGCTTCAACCATTGCTCTCATGGTTATGAGCAATAGCTTTGTGTTAATCGATATGAACCTATATCTATCTGTCTGTCTATCAATCAATCAATCAATCAATCAATCAATCATCTTTCTGTCTGCCCATCTGTCCTTGTGTACAGAACAGGTAACCACATATCCTATGTCACTTTCCTACATTATGCTTCCAAAAATCCTGCAAGGTAACTAGGCTGTAGGTAGAGCACTGGATTCACCGAGACACTTGCAGGTCGTGTCGGCCGAGTGTACCTACAAAACCAGGAAATGGTTGTGCAGGGACTTGAACCCGTGTCTCTATCCTCTGTCCTCTTTCATCTCCTTCTCACTTCCTGTCTGTATGTAGCCACATTCATTCACTAAGTGCTCCCTGAAGACCACAAGTATCCTTCCTCTGGGCCTGTGGACGACAGAAACGTAAAATTGTTGCTTTGCTCACCACCATGTTTGAAGGACATCTATGTGAACACCACTGATAGGATGGAGGGTCAAATAAAAAGGAACACCAATTTCTAGACAGGAGCAGTTGGGAACTAAGAGTGTATTGTGGAGTGGCATATTTATTTGAGTGTCCAAACTTCCCTCTTTAGGTGGTTATGACTTCACATTCGTGAAGATCATAAAACCCACAGATTTCAAAGGCCCAGATTCTTATTATTTCAGCAACCCAGTTGTTGAGGTGAGAGAAAATGAGAAGGACGTTGCTCGACCACTAAATCTATGGCTGGGACTTGCTGAAAACAAACAAAAAGAATTCACGGTGGCCAGATTGTGCTATTTTCTACTGACTGTCTCTGGGGGCTCAAACAGAATCCATTCGTTTGATTGTTTGTTTTTCAGTTTCACTCGTGTTGGGTACTTGTCCCCACACCTTCAGCTTGTAGTTTGTCTTTGTCCTTGGATCTCAAATGAGTCTCCTGTAAGGAAGCACGTAGGTTTCTTGAGTTTTCATCCGTTCTTTTAACCCTGTGTCTTTTGTTTGCAGCACTCAGAGCCTGACCTTTTATTCTGATGATTCAATGCTGTGCCCTTATTACACGTAAAAATGTTTTTTGTTATCATTAATCTACAATCACGTGAAGAACATTATGTTTACTATGCTCCCCCTTATCCAAGTCCACCAGCAAAAACCTCTTAAAGTCGCTGTCCATCAGCATAGTTGGATGCTTTAAACCCCTTCAGCATGTACCCCTTCAAAGACACCGATACAGTCGCTGTCAATCATGGAGTAGTAAGATGCTTTATATAACCTCTACTAGTCTTCTCTGTGTTGTACAGCACTCCCCATGTCCCGCGCGACCCCACGTAATATACATGGTAATCCTAATGCCCCCAATCTTTCTCCCCACACTTATCCCTCCCTTCAGAACCACCCTGTGCAGTCCTTTTCCCTTTGGCAACTTTTAGTCAACTCTCGGGTTCTGTGAGTATCCTGCTGTTTTTTTCCTTCAGTTTCTCTTTGTTGTTATACTCCACACATGAGTGATACCATTTGATATTGTCTTTCTCCGCCTGACCTATTTTTCTGAACATACTACTGTCTAGCTCCATCCACGTCATTGCAAATGGTAGGATTTGTTTTCTTCTTATGGCTGCTTACTGCACTTTGTAAACTGGATTTCATTCTTCCTTTTTGTTTGTAGTTTAGCTATGTGATTTCACCATTCATCTCCTGGTTATGAGCAACAGCTTTGTGTCAATCGATATGTATCTGTATCTATCTATCGCTCTGTCTGTCTGTATATCTATCTATCTTTCTATATATCCTTCTTTCTATCTCTCTATCCTCTCTATTTATCTATCCATCTATCTAGCTTCCTGTCTTCTATCATGTGTATAATCTATCGATCATCTGTCATCTATCTATCTGTCTATCTATGAAACAATCTTCTTTCTGTCTGTCCATCTATCCTTATGTACAGAACAGTTAACTACATCAACTATGTCACTTCCCTACATTATGCTTTCAAAAACATTGCAAGGTCACTAGGCCGTAGGGAGAGCACTGGGCTCACTGAGACAATTGCAGATCGAATCAGCCGCGTGTGCTTACAAAACCAGTAAATGGTGGTGCAGGGACTTGAACCCGTATCTCTGTCCTCTCTCCTCTTAAACCTCCTTCTCGCTTGCTAACTGTATTTAGCCACATTCATTGACTAAGTCCTCACTGAAGACCCCAATTATGCTTCCTCTGGGCCTGTTGTAGACAGAAAAGTATACTTGGTGCTTTACTCACCACCATGTTTGAGGGACATTGGCATGTTCACCACTGATAGGAGGAGGGACAAATAAAAAGGAACACCTATTTCTAGACAGCAGCATTTGGGAGCAAAGTGTGTGTTGTGGAGAGACGTGTTTGGTTGAGTGTCCAAACTTCCCTCTTTATGTGGTTATTACTTCTTTACAATCGTGGATATCATAAAACCCAGTGATTTCAAAAGCCCAGACGCATATTATTACAGCAATTCATTTGTTGATGTGAGAAAAATGAGAAGGACATTGCAGTACCACTAAATCTATACCTGGGCACTGCTGATACCAAACAAAAGGAATTCACGGTGGCTAGGTAGGACTATTTTCTAGTGACTGTCTCTGGGGTCTCAAACAGAATCCATTTGTTTCTTTGTTTCAAAGATTCACTTGTATAGGGTACCTGTCCCCGCCCCTTCAGCTTGTAGTTTGTCTGTGTCCTTGGATCACAAGTGAGTCTCCAGTAAGGGAGCACTTATTTGATCTTGAGTTTTCATCAGTTCTTCTAACCCTGTGTCTTTTGATTGGAGCAGTGAAAGCCTGCACTTTTATTCTGATATTTGATAGCTAGGCTCTTACTGCACTTTGAAATTTTTTTGTTCTCATTAACATACAATCACATGCAGAAAAATATGTTAACTAGTCTAACCCCTTCACCAAGTCCTCGCCAAATCCCAGTTTCAGTCACTGTCCGTCAGCGTGTCGTAAGATGCTCTAGAATCACTATAGTCTTCTCTGTGTTGTATAGCCCTCCCAATGACCCTTCACCCTACACATTATTCATGCTAATCCTAATGCCCCCATTCTTTTTCCCCGCCTTTATCAATCCCTTCCCACAAACACTACCCAGTCCCTTTCTCTTTGGTAACTCTTAGTCCTCTCTCGGGTACTGTGTATATGCTGCTGTTTCTTCCTTCAGTTTTTCTTTGTTATCGTACTCCACACATGAGTTAAATCACTTGGTACATGTATTTTCCGACTGGCCTATTTGACTGAGCATAATACCCTCTAGCTCCATCCAAGTTATTGCCAATGATAGGATTTGTTTTCTTCTAATGGCTGCTTACTGCACTTTTTAAACTGGATTTTATTCTTCTTTTTCGTTTGTAGTTTGCTATGTGCTTCAACCATTGCTCTCATGGTTATGAGCAATAGCTTTGTGTTAATCGATATGAACCTATATCTATCTGTCTGTCTATCAATCAATCAATCAATCAATCAATCAATCATCTTTCTGTCTGCCCATCTGTCCTTGTGTACAGAACAGGTAACCACATATCCTATGTCACTTTCCTACATTATGCTTCCAAAAATCCTGCAAGGTAACTAGGCTGTAGGTAGAGCACTGGATTCACCGAGACACTTGCAGGTCGTGTCGGCCGAGTGTACCTACAAAACCAGGAAATGGTTGTGCAGGGACTTGAACCCGTGTCTCTATCCTCTGTCCTCTTTCATCTCCTTCTCACTTCCTGTCTGTATGTAGCCACATTCATTCACTAAGTGCTCCCTGAAGACCACAAGTATCCTTCCTCTGGGCCTGTGGACGACAGAAACGTAAAATTGTTGCTTTGCTCACCACCATGTTTGAAGGACATCTATGTGAACACCACTGATAGGATGGAGGGTCAAATAAAAAGGAACACCAATTTCTAGACAGGAGCAGTTGGGAACTAAGAGTGTATTGTGGAGTGGCATATTTATTTGAGTGTCCAAACTTCCCTCTTTAGGTGGTTATGACTTCACATTCGTGAAGATCATAAAACCCACAGATTTCAAAGGCCCAGATTCTTATTATTTCAGCAACCCAGTTGTTGAGGTGAGAGAAAATGAGAAGGACGTTGCTCGACCACTAAATCTATGGCTGGGACTTGCTGAAAACAAACAAAAAGAATTCACGGTGGCCAGATTGTGCTATTTTCTACTGACTGTCTCTGGGGGCTCAAACAGAATCCATTCGTTTGATTGTTTGTTTTTCAGTTTCACTCGTGTTGGGTACTTGTCCCCACACCTTCAGCTTGTAGTTTGTCTTTGTCCTTTGATCTCAAATGAGTCTCCTGTAAGGAAGCACGTAGGTTTCTTGAGTTTTCATCCGTTCTTTTAACCCTGTGTCTTTTGTTTGCAGCACTCAGAGCCTGACCTTTTATTCTGATGATTCAATGCTGTGCCCTTATTACACGTAAAAATGTTTTTTGTTATCATTAATCTACAATCACGTGAAGAACATTATGTTTACTATGCTCCCCCTTATCCAAGTCCACCAGCAAAAACCTCTTAAAGTCGCTGTCCATCAGCATAGTTGGATGCTTTAAACCCCTTCAGCATGTACCCCTTCAAAGACACCGATACAGTCGCTGTCAATCATGGAGTAGTAAGATGCTTTATATAACCTCTACTAGTCTTCTCTGTGTTGTACAGCACTCCCCATGTCCCGCGCGACCCCACGTAATATACATGGTAATCCTAATGCCCCCAATCTTTCTCCCCACACTTATCCCTCCCTTCAGAACCACCCTGTGCAGTCCTTTTCCCTTTGGCAACTTTTAGTCAACTCTCGGGTTCTGTGAGTATCCTGCTGTTTTTTTCCTTCAGTTTCTCTTTGTTGTTATACTCCACACATGAGTGATACCATTTGATATTGTCTTTCTCCGCCTGACCTATTTTTCTGAACATACTACTGTCTAGCTCCATCCACGTCATTGCAAATGGTAGGATTTGTTTTCTTCTTATGGCTGCTTACTGCACTTTGTAAACTGGATTTCATTCTTCCTTTTTGTTTGTAGTTTAGCTATGTGATTTCACCATTCATCTCCTGGTTATGAGCAACAGCTTTGTGTCAATCGATATGTATCTGTATCTATCAATCGCTCTGTCTGTCTGTATATCTATCTATCTTTCTATATATCCTTCTTTCTATCTCTCTATCCTCTCTATTTATCTATCCATCTATCTAGCTTCCTGTCTTCTATCATGTGTATAATCTATCGATCATCTGTCATCTATCTATCTGTCTATCTATGAAACAATCTTCTTTCTGTCTGTCCATCTATCCTTATGTACAGAACAGTTAACTACATCAACTATGTCACTTCCCTACATTATGCTTTCAAAAACATTGCAAGGTCACTAGGCCGTAGGGAGAGCACTGGGCTCACTGAGACAATTGCAGATCGAATCAGCCGCGTGTGCTTACAAAACCAGTAAATGGTGGTACAGGGACTTGAACCCGTATCTCTGTCCTCTGTCCTCTTAAACCTCCTTCTCGCTTGCTAACTGTATTTAGCCACATTCATTGACTAAGTCCTCACTGAAGACCCCAATTATACTTCCTCTGGGCCTGTTGTAGACAGAAAAGTATACTTGGTGCTTTACTCACCACCATGTTTGAGGGACATTGGCATGTTCACCACTGATAGGAGGAGGGACAAATAAAAAGGAACACCTATTTCTAGACAGGAGCATTTGGGAGCAAAGTGTGTGTTGTGGAGAGACGTGTTTGGTTGAGTGTCCAAACTTCCCTCTTTATGTGGTTATTACTTCTTTACAATCGTGGATATCATAAAACCCAGTGATTTCAAAAGCCCAGACGCATATTATTACAGCAATTCATTTGTTGATGTGAGAAAAATGAGAAGGACATTGCAGTACCACTAAATCTATACCTGGGCACTGCTGATACCAAACAAAAGGAATTCACGGTGGCTAGGTAGGACTATTTTCTAGTGACTGTCTCTGGGGTCTCAAACAGAATCCATTTGTTTCTTTGTTTCAAAGATTCACTTGTATAGGGTACCTGTCCCCGCCCCTTCAGCTTGTAGTTTGTCTGTGTCCTTGGATCACAAGTGATTCTCCAGTAACGGAGCACTTATTTGATCTTGAGTTTTCATCAGTTCTTCTAACCCTGTGTCTTTTGATTGGAGCAGTGAAAGCCTGCACTTTTATTCTGATATTTGATAGCTAGGCTCTTACTGCACTTTGAAATTTTTTTTGTTCTCATTAACATACAATCACATGCAGAACAATATGTTAACTAGTCTAACCCCTTCACCAAGTCCTCGCCAAATCCCAGTTTCAGTCACTGTCCGTCAACGTGTCGTAAGATGCTCTAGAATCACTATAGTCTTCTCTGTGTTGTATAGCCCTCCCAATGACCCTCCACCCTACACATTATTCATGCTAATCCTAATGCCCCCATTCTTTTTCCCCGCCTTTATCAATCCCTTCCCACAAACACTACCCAGTCCCTTTCTCTTTGGTAACTCTTAGTCCACTCTCGGGTACTGTGTATATGCTGCTCTTTCTTCCTTCAGTTTTTCTTTGTTATCGTACTCCACACATGAGTTAAATCACTTGGTACATGTATTTTCCGACTGGCCTATTTGACTGAGCATAATACCCTCTAGCTCCATCCAAGTTATTGCCAATGATAGGATTTGTTTTCTTCTAATGGCTGCTTACTGCACTTTTTAAACTGGATTTTATTCTTCTTTTTCGTTTGTAGTTTGCTATGTGCTTCAACCATTGCTCTCATGGTTATGAGCAATAGCTTTGTGTTAATCGATATGAACCTATATCTATCTGTCTGTCTATCAATCAATCAATCAATCAATCAATCAATCATCTTTCTGTCTGCCCATCTGTCCTTGTGTACAGAACAGGTAACCACATATCCTATGTCACTTTCCTACATTATGCTTCCAAAAATCCTGCAAGGTAACTAGGCTGTAGGTAGAGCACTGGATTCACCGAGACACTTGCAGGTCGTGTCGGCCGAGTGTACCTACAAAACCAGGAAATGGTTGTGCAGGGACTTGAACCCGTGTCTCTATCCTCTGTCCTCTTTCATCTCCTTCTCACTTCCTGTCTGTATGTAGCCACATTCATTCACTAAGTGCTCCCTGAAGACCACAAGTATCCTTCCTCTGGGCCTGTGGACGACAGAAACGTAAAATTGTTGCTTTGCTCACCACCATGTTTGAAGGACATCTATGTGAACACCACTGATAGGATGGAGGGTCAAATAAAAAGGAACACCAATTTCTAGACAGGAGCAGTTGGGAACTAAGAGTGTATTGTGGAGTGGCATATTTATTTGAGTGTCCAAACTTCCCTCTTTAGGTGGTTATGACTTCACATTCGTGAAGATCTTAAAACCCACAGATTTCAAAGGCCCAGATTCTTATTATTTCAGCAACCCAGTTGTTGAGGTGAGAGAAAATGAGAAGGACGTTGCTCCACCACTAAATCTATGGCTGGGACTTGCTGAAAACAAACAAAAAGAATTCACGGTGGCCAGATTGTGCTATTTTCTACTGACTGTCTCTGGGGGCTCAAACAGAATCCATTCGTTTGATTGTTTGTTTTTCAGTTTCACTCGTGTTGGGTACTTGTCCCCACACCTTCAGCTTGTAGTTTGTCTTTGTCCTTGGATCTCAAATGAGTCTCCTGTAAGGAAGCACGTAGGTTTCTTGAGTTTTCATCCGTTCTTTTAACCCTGTGTCTTTTGTTTGCAGCACTCAGAGCCTGACCTTTTATTCTGATGATTCAGTGCTGTGCCCTTATTGCACGTAAAAATTTTTTTTGTTATCATTAATCTACAATCACGTGAAGAACATTATGTTTACTATGCTCCCCCTTATCCAAGTCCACCAGCAAAAACCTCTTAAAGTCGCTGTCCATCAGCATAGTTGGATGCTTTAAACCCCTTCAGCATGTACCCCTTCAAAGACACCGATACAGTCGCTGTCAATCATGGAGTAGTAAGATGCTTTATATAACCTCTACTAGTCTTCTCTGTGTTGTACAGCACTCCCCATGTCCCGCGCGACCCCACGTAATATACATGGTAATCCTAATGCCCCCAATCTTTCTCCCCACACTTATCCCTCCCTTCAGAACCACCCTGTGCAGTCCTTTTCCCTTTGGCAACTTTTAGTCAACTCTCGGGTTCTGTGAGTATCCTGCTGTTTTTTTCCTTCAGTTTCTCTTTGTTGTTATACTCCACACATGAGTGATACCATTTGATATTGTCTTTCTCCGCCTGACCTATTTTTCTGAACATACTACTGTCTAGCTCCATCCACGTCATTGCAAATGGTAGGATTTGTTTTCTTCTTATGGCTGCTTACTGCACTTTGTAAACTGGATTTCATTCTTCCTTTTTGTTTGTAGTTTAGCTATGTGATTTCACCATTCATCTCCTGGTTATGAGCAACAGCTTTGTGTCAATCGATATGTATCTGTATCTATCTATCGCTCTGTCTGTCTGTATATCTATCTATCTTTCTATATATCCTTCTTTCTATCTCTCTATCCTCTCTATTTATCTATCCATCTATCTAGCTTCCTGTCTTCTATCATGTGTATAATCTATCGATCATCTGTCATCTATCTATCTGTCTATCTATGAAACAATCTTCTTTCTGTCTGTCCATCTATCCTTATGTACAGAACAGTTAACTACATCAACTATGTCACTTCCCTACATTATGCTTTCTAAAACATTGCAAGGTCACTAGGCCGTAGGGAGAGCACTGGGCTCACTGAGACAATTGCAGATCGAATCATCCGCGTGTGCTTACAAAACCAGTAAATGGTGGTGCAGGGACTTGAACCCGTATCTCTGTCCTCTCTCCTCTTAAACCTCCTTCTCGCTTGCTAACTGTATTTAGCCACATTCATTGACTAAGTCCTCACTGAAGACCCCAATTATACTTCCTCTGGGCCTGTTGTAGACAGAAAAGTATACTTGGTGCTTTACTCACCACCATGTTTGAGGGACATTGGCATGTTCACCACTGATAGGAGGAGGGACAAATAAAAAGGAACACCTATTTCTAGACAGGAGCATTTGGGAGCAAAGTGTGTGTTGTGGAGAGACGTGTTTGGTTGAGTGTCCAAACTTCCCTCTTTATGTGGTTATTACTTCTTTACAATCGTGGATATCATAAAACCCAGTGATTTCAAAAGCCCAGACGCATATTATTACAGCAATTCATTTGTTGATGTGAGAAAAATGAGAAGGACATTGCAGTACCACTAAATCTATACCTGGGCACTGCTGATACCAAACAAAAGGAATTCACGGTGGCTAGGTAGGACTATTTTCTAGTGACTGTCTCTGGGGTCTCAAACAGAATCCATTTGTTTCTTTGTTTCAAAGATTCACTTGTATAGGGTACCTGTCCCCGCCCCTTCAGCTTGTAGTTTGTCTGTGTCCTTGGATCACAAGTGAGTCTCCAGTAAGGGAGCACTTATTTGATCTTGAGTTTTCATCAGTTCTTCTAACCCTGTGTCTTTTGATTGGAGCAGTGAAAGCCTGCACTTTTATTCTGATATTTGATAGCTAGGCTCTTACTGCACTTTGAAATTTTTTTTGTTCTCATTAACATACAATCACATGCAGAACAATATGTTAACTAGTCTAACCCCTTCACCAAGTCCTCGCCAAATCCCAGTTTCAGTCACTGTCCGTCAGCGTGTCGTAAGATGCTCTAGAATCACTATAGTCTTCTCTGTGTTGTATAGCCCTCCCAATGACCCTTCACCCTACACATTATTCATGCTAATCCTAATGCCCCCATTCTTTTTCCCCGCCTTTATCAATCCCTTCCCACAAACACTACCCAGTCCCTTTCTCTTTGGTAACTCTTAGTCCACTCTCGGGTACTGTGTATATGCTGCTGTTTCTTCCTTCAGTTTTTCTTTGTTATCGTACTCCACACATGAGTTAAATCACTTGGTACATGTATTTTCCGACTGGCCTATTTGACTGAGCATAATACCCTCTAGCTCCATCCAAGTTATTGCCAATGATAGGATTTGTTTTCTTCTAATGGCTGCTTACTGCACTTTTTAAACTGGATTTTATTCTTCTTTTTCGTTTGTAGTTTGCTATGTGCTTCAACCATTGCTCTCATGGTTATGAGCAATAGCTTTGTGTTAATCGATATGAACCTATATCTATCTGTCTGTCTATCAATCAATCAATCAATCAATCAATCAATCATCTTTCTGTCTGCCCATCTGTCCTTGTGTACAGAACAGGTAACCACATATCCTATGTCACTTTCCTACATTATGCTTCCAAAAATCCTGCAAGGTAACTAGGCTGTAGGTAGAGCACTGGATTCACCGAGACACTTGCAGGTCGTGTCGGCCGAGTGTACCTACAAAACCAGGAAATGGTTGTGCAGGGACTTGAACCCGTGTCTCTATCCTCTGTCCTCTTTCATCTCCTTCTCACTTCCTGTCTGTATGTAGCCACATTCATTCACTAAGTGCTCCCTGAAGACCACAAGTATCCTTCCTCTGGGCCTGTGGACGACAGAAACGTAAAATTGTTGCTTTGCTCACCACCATGTTTGAAGGACATCTATGTGAACACCACTGATAGGATGGAGGGTCAAATAAAAAGGAACACCAATTTCTAGACAGGAGCAGTTGGGAACTAAGAGTGTATTGTGGAGTGGCATATTTATTTGAGTGTCCAAACTTCCCTCTTTAGGTGGTTATGACTTCACATTCGTGAAGATCATAAAACCCACAGATTTCAAAGGCCCAGATTCTTATTATTTCAGCAACCCAGTTGTTGAGGTGAGAGAAAATGAGAAGGACGTTGCTCCACCACTAAATCTATGGCTGGGACTTGCTGAAAACAAACAAAAAGAATTCACGGTGGCCAGATTGTGCTATTTTCTACTGACTGTCTCTGGGGGCTCAAACAGAATCCATTCGTTTGATTGTTTGTTTTTCAGTTTCACTCGTGTTGGGTACTTGTCCCCACACCTTCAGCTTGTAGTTTGTCTTTGTCCTTGGATCTCAAATGAGTCTCCTGTAAGGAAGCACGTAGGTTTCTTGAGTTTTCATCCGTTCTTTTAACCCTGTGTCTTTTGTTTGCAGCACTCAGAGCCTGACCTTTTATTCTGATGATTCAATGCTGTGCCCTTATTACACGTAAAAATGTTTTTTGTTATCATTAATCTACAATCACGTGAAGAACATTATGTTTACTATGCTCCCCCTTATCCAAGTCCACCAGCAAAAACCTCTTAAAGTCGCTGTCCATCAGCATAGTTGGATGCTTTAAACCCCTTCAGCATGTACCCCTTCAAAGACACCGATACAGTCGCTGTCAATCATGGAGTAGTAAGATGCTTTATATAACCTCTACTAGTCTTCTCTGTGTTGTACAGCACTCCCCATGTCCCGCGCGACCCCACGTAATATACATGGTAATCCTAATGCCCCCAATCTTTCTCCCCACACTTATCCCTCCCTTCAGAACCACCCTGTGCAGTCCTTTTCCCTTTGGCAACTTTTAGTCAACTCTCGGGTTCTGTGAGTATCCTGCTGTTTTTTTCCTTCAGTTTCTCTTTGTTGTTATACTCCACACATGAGTGATACCATTTGATATTGTCTTTCTCCGCCTGACCTATTTTTCTGAACATACTACTGTCTAGCTCCATCCACGTCATTGCAAATGGTAGGATTTGTTTTCTTCTTATGGCTGCTTACTGCACTTTGTAAACTGGATTTCATTCTTCCTTTTTGTTTGTAGTTTAGCTATGTGATTTCACCATTCATCTCCTGGTTATGAGCAACAGCTTTGTGTCAATCGATATGTATCTGTATCTATCTATCGCTCTGTCTGTCTGTATATCTATCTATCTTTCTATATATCCTTCTTTCTATCTCTCTATCCTCTCTATTTATCTATCCATCTATCTAGCTTCCTGTCTTCTATCATGTGTATAATCTATCGATCATCTGTCATCTATCTATCTGTCTATCTATGAAACAATCTTCTTTCTGTCTGTCCATCTATCCTTATGTACAGAACAGTTAACTACATCAACTATGTCACTTCCCTACATTATGCTTTCTAAAACATTGCAAGGTCACTAGGCCGTAGGGAGAGCACTGGGCTCACTGAGACAATTGCAGATCGAATCATCCGCGTGTGCTTACAAAACCAGTAAATGGTGGTGCAGGGACTTGAACCCGTATCTCTGTCCTCTGTCCTCTTAAACCTCCTTCTCGCTTGCTAACTGTATTTAGCCACATTCATTGACTAAGTCCTCACTGAAGACCCCAATTATACTTCCTCTGGGCCTGTTGTAGACAGAAAAGTATACTTGGTGCTTTACTCACCACCATGTTTGAGGGACATTGGCATGTTCACCACTGATAGGAGGAGGGACAAATAAAAAGGAACACCTATTTCTAGACAGGAGCATTTGGGAGCAAAGTGTGTGTTGTGGAGAGACGTGTTTGGTTGAGTGTCCAAACTTCCCTCTTTATGTGGTTATTACTTCTTTACAATCGTGGATATCATAAAACCCAGTGATTTCAAAAGCCCAGACGCATATTATTACAGCAATTCATTTGTTGATGTGAGAAAAATGAGAAGGACATTGCAGTACCACTAAATCTATACCTGGGCACTGCTGATACCAAACAAAAGGAATTCACGGTGGCTAGGTAGGACTATTTTCTAGTGACTGTCTCTGGGGTCTCAAACAGAATCCATTTGTTTCTTTGTTTCAAAGATTCACTTGTATAGGGTACCTGTCCCCGCCCCTTCAGCTTGTAGTTTGTCTGTGTCCTTGGATCACAAGTGAGTCTCCAGTAAGGGAGCACTTATTTGATCTTGAGTTTTCATCAGTTCTTCTAACCCTGTGTCTTTTGATTGGAGCAGTGAAAGCCTGCACTTTTATTCTGATATTTGATAGCTAGGCTCTTACTGCACTTTGAAATTTTTTTTGTTCTCATTAACATACAATCACATGCAGAACAATATGTTAACTAGTCTAACCCCTTCACCAAGTCCTCGCCAAATCCCAGTTTCAGTCACTGTCCGTCAGCGTGTCGTAAGATGCTCTAGAATCACTATAGTCTTCTCTGTGTTGTATAGCCCTCCCAATGACCCTTCACCCTACACATTATTCATGCTAATCCTAATGCCCCCATTCTTTTTCCCCGCCTTTATCAATCCCTTCCCACAAACACTACCCAGTCCCTTTCTCTTTGGTAACTCTTAGTCCTCTCTCGGGTACTGTGTATATGCTGCTGTTTCTTCCTTCAGTTTTTCTTTGTTATCGTACTCCACACATGAGTTAAATCACTTGGTACATGTATTTTCCGACTGGCCTATTTGACTGAGCATAATACCCTCTAGCTCCATCCAAGTTATTGCCAATGATAGGATTTGTTTTCTTCTAATGGCTGCTTACTGCACTTTTTAAACTGGATTTTATTCTTCTTTTTCGTTTGTAGTTTGCTATGTGCTTCAACCATTGCTCTCATGGTTATGAGCAATAGCTTTGTGTTAATCGATATGAACCTATATCTATCTGTCTGTCTATCAATCAATCAATCAATCAATCAATCAATCATCTTTCTGTCTGCCCATCTGTCCTTGTGTACAGAACAGGTAACCACATATCCTATGTCACTTTCCTACATTATGCTTCCAAAAATCCTGCAAGGTAACTAGGCTGTAGGTAGAGCACTGGATTCACCGAGACACTTGCAGGTCGTGTCGGCCGAGTGTACCTACAAAACCAGGAAATGGTTGTGCAGGGACTTGAACCCGTGTCTCTATCCTCTGTCCTCTTTCATCTCCTTCTCACTTCCTGTCTGTATGTAGCCACATTCATTCACTAAGTGCTCCCTGAAGACCACAAGTATCCTTCCTCTGGGCCTGTGGACGACAGAAACGTAAAATTGTTGCTTTGCTCACCACCATGTTTGAAGGACATCTATGTGAACACCACTGATAGGATGGAGGGTCAAATAAAAAGGAACACCAATTTCTAGACAGGAGCAGTTGGGAACTAAGAGTGTATTGTGGAGTGGCATATTTATTTGAGTGTCCAAACTTCCCTCTTTAGGTGGTTATGACTTCACATTCGTGAAGATCATAAAACCCACAGATTTCAAAGGCCCAGATTCTTATTATTTCAGCAACCCAGTTGTTGAGGTGAGAGAAAATGAGAAGGACGTTGCTCGACCACTAAATCTATGGCTGGGACTTGCTGAAAACAAACAAAAAGAATTCACGGTGGCCAGATTGTGCTATTTTCTACTGACTGTCTCTGGGGGCTCAAACAGAATCCATTCGTTTGATTGTTTGTTTTTCAGTTTCACTCGTGTTGGGTACTTGTCCCCACACCTTCAGCTTGTAGTTTGTCTTTGTCCTTGGATCTCAAATGAGTCTCCTGTAAGGAAGCACGTAGGTTTCTTGAGTTTTCATCCGTTCTTTTAACCCTGTGTCTTTTGTTTGCAGCACTCAGAGCCTGACCTTTTATTCTGATGATTCAATGCTGTGCCCTTATTACACGTAAAAATGTTTTTTGTTATCATTAATCTACAATCACGTGAAGAACATTATGTTTACTATGCTCCCCCTTATCCAAGTCCACCAGCAAAAACCTCTTAAAGTCGCTGTCCATCAGCATAGTTGGATGCTTTAAACCCCTTCAGCATGTACCCCTTCAAAGACACCGATACAGTCGCTGTCAATCATGGAGTAGTAAGATGCTTTATATAACCTCTACTAGTCTTCTCTGTGTTGTACAGCACTCCCCATGTCCCGCGCGACCCCACGTAATATACATGGTAATCCTAATGCCCCCAATCTTTCTCCCCACACTTATCCCTCCCTTCAGAACCACCCTGTGCAGTCCTTTTCCCTTTGGCAACTTTTAGTCAACTCTCGGGTTCTGTGAGTATCCTGCTGTTTTTTTCCTTCAGTTTCTCTTTGTTGTTATACTCCACACATGAGTGATACCATTTGATATTGTCTTTCTCCGCCTGACCTATTTTTCTGAACATACTACTGTCTAGCTCCATCCACGTCATTGCAAATGGTAGGATTTGTTTTCTTCTTATGGCTGCTTACTGCACTTTGTAAACTGGATTTCATTCTTCCTTTTTGTTTGTAGTTTAGCTATGTGATTTCACCATTCATCTCCTGGTTATGAGCAACAGCTTTGTGTCAATCGATATGTATCTGTATCTATCTATCGCTCTGTCTGTCTGTATATCTATCTATCTTTCTATATATCCTTCTTTCTATCTCTCTATCCTCTCTATTTATCTATCCATCTATCTAGCTTCCTGTCTTCTATCATGTGTATAATCTATCGATCATCTGTCATCTATCTATCTGTCTATCTATGAAACAATCTTCTTTCTGTCTGTCCATCTATCCTTATGTACAGAACAGTTAACTACATCAACTATGTCACTTCCCTACATTATGCTTTCAAAAACATTGCAAGGTCACTAGGCCGTAGGGAGAGCACTGGGCTCACTGAGACAATTGCAGATCGAATCAGCCGCGTGTGCTTACAAAACCAGTAAATGGTGGTGCAGGGACTTGAACCCGTATCTCTGTCCTCTCTCCTCTTAAACCTCCTTCTCGCTTGCTAACTGTATTTAGCCACATTCATTGACTAAGTCCTCACTGAAGACCCCAATTATACTTCCTCTGGGCCTGTTGTAGACAGAAAAGTATACTTGGTGCTTTACTCACCACCATGTTTGAGGGACATTGGCATGTTCACCACTGATAGGAGGAGGGACAAATAAAAAGGAACACCTATTTCTAGACAGGAGCATTTGGGAGCAAAGTGTGTGTTGTGGAGAGACGTGTTTGGTTGAGTGTCCAAACTTCCCTCTTTATGTGGTTATTACTTCTTTACAATCGTGGATATCATAAAACCCAGTGATTTCAAAAGCCCAGACGCATATTATTACAGCAATTCATTTGTTGATGTGAGAAAAATGAGAAGGACATTGCAGTACCACTAAATCTATACCTGGGCACTGCTGATACCAAACAAAAGGAATTCACGGTGGCTAGGTAGGACTATTTTCTAGTGACTGTCTCTGGGGTCTCAAACAGAATCCATTTGTTTCTTTGTTTCAAAGATTCACTTGTATAGGGTACCTGTCCCCGCCCCTTCAGCTTGTAGTTTGTCTGTGTCCTTGGATCACAAGTGAGTCTCCAGTAAGGGAGCACTTATTTGATCTTGAGTTTTCATCAGTTCTTCTAACCCTGTGTCTTTTGATTGGAGCAGTGAAAGCCTGCACTTTTATTCTGATATTTGATAGCTAGGCTCTTACTGCACTTTGAAATTTTTTTGTTCTCATTAACATACAATCACATGCAGAACAATATGTTAACTAGTCTAACCCCTTCACCAAGTCCTCGCCAAATCCCAGTTTCAGTCACTGTCCGTCAGCGTGTCGTAAGATGCTCTAGAATCACTATAGTCTTCTCTGTGTTGTATAGCCCTCCCAATGACCCTTCACCCTACACATTATTCATGCTAATCCTAATGCCCCCATTCTTTTTCCCCGCCTTTATCAATCCCTTCCCACAAACACTACCCAGTCCCTTTCTCTTTGGTAACTCTTAGTCCACTCTCGGGTACTGTGTATATGCTGCTGTTTCTTCCTTCAGTTTTTCTTTGTTATCGTACTCCACACATGAGTTAAATCACTTGGTACATGTATTTTCCGACTGGCCTATTTGACTGAGCATAATACCCTCTAGCTCCATCCAAGTTATTGCCAATGATAGGATTTGTTTTCTTCTAATGGCTGCTTACTGCACTTTTTAAACTGGATTTTATTCTTCTTTTTCGTTTGTAGTTTGCTATGTGCTTCAACCATTGCTCTCATGGTTATGAGCAATAGCTTTGTGTTAATCGATATGAACCTATATCTATCTGTCTGTCTATCAATCAATCAATCAATCAATCAATCAATCATCTTTCTGTCTGCCCATCTGTCCTTGTGTACAGAACAGGTAACCACATATCCTATGTCACTTTCCTACATTATGCTTCCAAAAATCCTGCAAGGTAACTAGGCTGTAGGTAGAGCACTGGATTCACCGAGACACTTGCAGGTCGTGTCGGCCGAGTGTACCTACAAAACCAGGAAATGGTTGTGCAGGGACTTGAACCCGTGTCTCTATCCTCTGTCCTCTTTCATCTCCTTCTCACTTCCTGTCTGTATGTAGCCACATTCATTCACTAAGTGCTCCCTGAAGACCACAAGTATCCTTCCTCTGGGCCTGTGGACGACAGAAACGTAAAATTGTTGCTTTGCTCACCACCATGTTTGAAGGACATCTATGTGAACACCACTGATAGGATGGAGGGTCAAATAAAAAGGAACACCAATTTCTAGACAGGAGCAGTTGGGAACTAAGAGTGTATTGTGGAGTGGCATATTTATTTGAGTGTCCAAACTTCCCTCTTTAGGTGGTTATGACTTCACATTCGTGAAGATCATAAAACCCACAGATTTCAAAGGCCCAGATTCTTATTATTTCAGCAACCCAGTTGTTGAGGTGAGAGAAAATGAGAAGGACGTTGCTCGACCACTAAATCTATGGCTGGGACTTGCTGAAAACAAACAAAAAGAATTCACGGTGGCCAGATTGTGCTATTTTCTACTGACTGTCTCTGGGGGCTCAAACAGAATCCATTCGTTTGATTGTTTGTTTTTCAGTTTCACTCGTGTTGGGTACTTGTCCCCACACCTTCAGCTTGTAGTTTGTCTTTGTCCTTGGATCTCAAATGAGTCTCCTGTAAGGAAGCACGTAGGTTTCTTGAGTTTTCATCCGTTCTTTTAACCCTGTGTCTTTTGTTTGCAGCACTCAGAGCCTGACCTTTTATTCTGATGATTCAATGCTGTGCCCTTATTACACGTAAAAATGTTTTTTGTTATCATTAATCTACAATCACGTGAAGAACATTATGTTTACTATGCTCCCCCTTATCCAAGTCCACCAGCAAAAACCTCTTAAAGTCGCTGTCCATCAGCATAGTTGGATGCTTTAAACCCCTTCAGCATGTACCCCTTCAAAGACACCGATACAGTCGCTGTCAATCATGGAGTAGTAAGATGCTTTATATAACCTCTACTAGTCTTCTCTGTGTTGTACAGCACTCCCCATGTCCCGCGCGACCCCACGTAATATACATGGTAATCCTAATGCCCCCAATCTTTCTCCCCACACTTATCCCTCCCTTCAGAACCACCCTGTGCAGTCCTTTTCCCTTTGGCAACTTTTAGTCAACTCTCGGGTTCTGTGAGTATCCTGCTGTTTTTTTACTTCAGTTTCTCTTTGTTGTTATACTCCACACATGAGTGATACCATTTGATATTGTCTTTCTCCGCCTGACCTATTTTTCTGAACATACTACTGTCTAGCTCCATCCACGTCATTGCAAATGGTAGGATTTGTTTTCTTCTTATGGCTGCTTACTGCACTTTGTAAACTGGATTTCATTCTTCCTTTTTGTTTGTAGTTTAGCTATGTGATTTCACCATTCATCTCCTGGTTATGAGCAACAGCTTTGTGTCAATCGATATGTATCTGTATCTATCTATCGCTCTGTCTGTCTGTATATCTATCTATCTTTCTATATATCCTTCTTTCTATCTCTCTATCCTCTCTATTTATCTATCCATCTATCTAGCTTCCTGTCTTCTATCATGTGTATAATCTATCGATCATCTGTCATCTATCTATCTGTCTATCTATGAAACAATCTTCTTTCTGTCTGTCCATCTATCCTTATGTACAGAACAGTTAACTACATCAACTATGTCACTTCCCTACATTATGCTTTCAAAAACATTGCAAGGTCACTAGGCCGTAGGGAGAGCACTGGGCTCACTGAGACAATTGCAGATCGAATCAGCCGCGTGTGCTTACAAAACCAGTAAATGGTGGTGCAGGGACTTGAACCCGTATCTCTGTCCTCTGTCCTCTTAAACCTCCTTCTCGCTTGCTAACTGTATTTAGCCACATTCATTGACTAAGTCCTCACTGAAGACCCCAATTATACTTCCTCTGGGCCTGTTGTAGACAGAAAAGTATACTTGGTGCTTTACTCACCACCATGTTTGAGGGACATTGGCATGTTCACCACTGATAGGAGGAGGGACAAATAAAAAGGAACACCTATTTCTAGACAGGAGCATTTGGGAGCAAAGTGTGTGTTGTGGAGAGACGTGTTTGGTTGAGTGTCCAAACTTCCCTCTTTATGTGGTTATTACTTCTTTACAATCGTGGATATCATAAAACCCAGTGATTTCAAAAGCCCAGACGCATATTATTACAGCAATTCATTTGTTGATGTGAGAAAAATGAGAAGGACATTGCAGTACCACTAAATCTATACCTGGGCACTGCTGATACCAAACAAAAGGAATTCACGGTGGCTAGGTAGGACTATTTTCTAGTGACTGTCTCTGGGGTCTCAAACAGAATCCATTTGTTTCTTTGTTTCAAAGATTCACTTGTATAGGGTACCTGTCCCCGCCCCTTCAGCTTGTAGTTTGTCTGTGTCCTTGGATCACAAGTGAGTCTCCAGTAACGGAGCACTTATTTGATCTTGAGTTTTCATCAGTTCTTCTAACCCTGTGTCTTTTGATTGGAGCAGTGAAAGCCTGCACTTTTATTCTGATATTTGATAGCTAGGCTCTTACTGCACTTTGAAATTTTTTTTGTTCTCATTAACATACAATCACATGCAGAACAATATGTTAACTAGTCTAACCCCTTCACCAAGTCCTCGCCAAATCCCAGTTTCAGTCACTGTCCGTCAGCGTGTCGTAAGATGCTCTAGAATCACTATAGTCTTCTCTGTGTTGTATAGCCCTCCCAATGACCCTTCACCCTACACATTATTCATGCTAATCCTAATGCCCCCATTCTTTTTCCCCGCCTTTATCAATCCCTTCCCACAAACACTACCCAGTCCCTTTCTCTTTGGTAACTCTTAGTCCACTCTCGGGTACTGTGTATATGCTGCTGTTTCTTCCTTCAGTTTTTCTTTGTTATCGTACTCCACACATGAGTTAAATCACTTGGTACATGTATTTTCCGACTGGCCTATTTGACTGAGCATAATACCCTCTAGCTCCATCCAAGTTATTGCCAATGATAGGATTTGTTTTCTTCTAATGGCTGCTTACTGCACTTTTTAAACTGGATTTTATTCTTCTTTTTCGTTTGTAGTTTGCTATGTGCTTCAACCATTGCTCTCATGGTTATGAGCAATAGCTTTGTGTTAATCGATATGAACCTATATCTATCTGTCTGTCTATCAATCAATCAATCAATCAATCAATCAATCATCTTTCTGTCTGCCCATCTGTCCTTGTGTACAGAACAGGTAACCACATATCCTATGTCACTTTCCTACATTATGCTTCCAAAAATCCTGCAAGGTAACTAGGCTGTAGGTAGAGCACTGGATTCACCGAGACACTTGCAGGTCGTGTCGGCCGAGTGTACCTACAAAACCAGGAAATGGTTGTGCAGGGACTTGAACCCGTGTCTCTATCCTCTGTCCTCTTTCATCTCCTTCTCACTTCCTGTCTGTATGTAGCCACATTCATTCACTAAGTGCTCCCTGAAGACCACAAGTATCCTTCCTCTGGGCCTGTGGACGACAGAAACGTAAAATTGTTGCTTTGCTCACCACCATGTTTGAAGGACATCTATGTGAACACCACTGATAGGATGGAGGGTCAAATAAAAAGGAACACCAATTTCTAGACAGGAGCAGTTGGGAACTAAGAGTGTATTGTGGAGTGGCATATTTATTTGAGTGTCCAAACTTCCCTCTTTAGGTGGTTATGACTTCACATTCGTGAAGATCATAAAACCCACAGATTTCAAAGGCCCAGATTCTTATTATTTCAGCAACCCAGTTGTTGAGGTGAGAGAAAATGAGAAGGACGTTGCTCGACCACTAAATCTATGGCTGGGACTTGCTGAAAACAAACAAAAAGAATTCACGGTGGCCAGATTGTGCTATTTTCTACTGACTGTCTCTGGGGGCTCAAACAGAATCCATTCGTTTGATTGTTTGTTTTTCAGTTTCACTCGTGTTGGGTACTTGTCCCCACACCTTCAGCTTGTAGTTTGTCTTTGTCCTTGGATCTCAAATGAGTCTCCTGTAAGGAAGCACGTAGGTTTCTTGAGTTTTCATCCGTTCTTTTAACCCTGTGTCTTTTGTTTGCAGCACTCAGAGCCTGACCTTTTATTCTGATGATTCAATGCTGTGCCCTTATTACACGTAAAAATGTTTTTTGTTATCATTAATCTACAATCACGTGAAGAACATTATGTTTACTATGCTCCCCCTTATCCAAGTCCACCAGCAAAAACCTCTTAAAGTCGCTGTCCATCAGCATAGTTGGATGCTTTAAACCCCTTCAGCATGTACCCCTTCAAAGACACCGATACAGTCGCTGTCAATCATGGAGTAGTAAGATGCTTTATATAACCTCTACTAGTCTTCTCTGTGTTGTACAGCACTCCCCATGTCCCGCGCGACCCCACGTAATATACATGGTAATCCTAATGCCCCCAATCTTTCTCCCCACACTTATCCCTCCCTTCAGAACCACCCTGTGCAGTCCTTTTCCCTTTGGCAACTTTTAGTCAACTCTCGGGTTCTGTGAGTATCCTGCTGTTTTTTTACTTCAGTTTCTCTTTGTTGTTATACTCCACACATGAGTGATACCATTTGATATTGTCTTTCTCCGCCTGACCTATTTTTCTGAACATACTACTGTCTAGCTCCATCCACGTCATTGCAAATGGTAGGATTTGTTTTCTTCTTATGGCTGCTTACTGCACTTTGTAAACTGGATTTCATTCTTCCTTTTTGTTTGTAGTTTAGCTATGTGATTTCACCATTCATCTCCTGGTTATGAGCAACAGCTTTGTGTCAATCGATATGTATCTGTATCTATCTATCGCTCTGTCTGTCTGTATATCTATCTATCTTTCTATATATCCTTCTTTCTATCTCTCTATCCTCTCTATTTATCTATCCATCTATCTAGCTTCCTGTCTTCTATCATGTGTATAATCTATCGATCATCTGTCATCTATCTATCTGTCTATCTATGAAACAATCTTCTTTCTGTCTGTCCATCTATCCTTATGTACAGAACAGTTAACTACATCAACTATGTCACTTCCCTACATTATGCTTTCTAAAACATTGCAAGGTCACTAGGCCGTAGGGAGAGCACTGGGCTCACTGAGACAATTGCAGATCGAATCATCCGCGTGTGCTTACAAAACCAGTAAATGGTGGTGCAGGGACTTGAACCCGTATCTCTGTCCTCTGTCCTCTTAAACCTCCTTCTCGCTTGCTAACTGTATTTAGCCACATTCATTGACTAAGTCCTCACTGAAGACCCCAATTATACTTCCTCTGGGCCTGTTGTAGACAGAAAAGTATACTTGGTGCTTTACTCACCACCATGTTTGAGGGACATTGGCATGTTCACCACTGATAGGAGGAGGGACAAATAAAAAGGAACACCTATTTCTAGACAGGAGCATTTGGGAGCAAAGTGTGTGTTGTGGAGAGACGTGTTTGGTTGAGTGTCCAAACTTCCCTCTTTATGTGGTTATTACTTCTTTACAATCGTGGATATCATAAAACCCAGTGATTTCAAAAGCCCAGACGCATATTATTACAGCAATTCATTTGTTGATGTGAGAAAAATGAGAAGGACATTGCAGTACCACTAAATCTATACCTGGGCACTGCTGATACCAAACAAAAGGAATTCACGGTGGCTAGGTAGGACTATTTTCTAGTGACTGTCTCTGGGGTCTCAAACAGAATCCATTTGTTTCTTTGTTTCAAAGATTCACTTGTATAGGGTACCTGTCCCCGCCCCTTCAGCTTGTAGTTTGTCTGTGTCCTTGGATCACAAGTGAGTCTCCAGTAACGGAGCACTTATTTGATCTTGAGTTTTCATCAGTTCTTCTAACCCTGTGTCTTTTGATTGGAGCAGTGAAAGCCTGCACTTTTATTCTGATATTTGATAGCTAGGCTCTTACTGCACTTTGAAATTTTTTTTGTTCTCATTAACATACAATCACATGCAGAACAATATGTTAACTAGTCTAACCCCTTCACCAAGTCCTCGCCAAATCCCAGTTTCAGTCACTGTCCGTCAGCGTGTCGTAAGATGCTCTAGAATCACTATAGTCTTCTCTGTGTTGTATAGCCCTCCCAATGACCCTTCACCCTACACATTATTCATGCTAATCCTAATGCCCCCATTCTTTTTCCCCGCCTTTATCAATCCCTTCCCACAAACACTACCCAGTCCCTTTCTCTTTGGTAACTCTTAGTCCACTCTCGGGTACTGTGTATATGCTGCTGTTTCTTCCTTCAGTTTTTCTTTGTTATCGTACTCCACACATGAGTTAAATCACTTGGTACATGTATTTTCCGACTGGCCTATTTGACTGAGCATAATACCCTCTAGCTCCATCCAAGTTATTGCCAATGATAGGATTTGTTTTCTTCTAATGGCTGCTTACTGCACTTTTTAAACTGGATTTTATTCTTCTTTTTCGTTTGTAGTTTGCTATGTGCTTCAACCATTGCTCTCATGGTTATGAGCAATAGCTTTGTGTTAATCGATATGAACCTATATCTATCTGTCTGTCTATCAATCAATCAATCAATCAATCAATCAATCATCTTTCTGTCTGCCCATCTGTCCTTGTGTACAGAACAGGTAACCACATATCCTATGTCACTTTCCTACATTATGCTTCCAAAAATCCTGCAAGGTAACTAGGCTGTAGGTAGAGCACTGGATTCACCGAGACACTTGCAGGTCGTGTCGGCCGAGTGTACCTACAAAACCAGGAAATGGTTGTGCAGGGACTTGAACCCGTGTCTCTATCCTCTGTCCTCTTTCATCTCCTTCTCACTTCCTGTCTGTATGTAGCCACATTCATTCACTAAGTGCTCCCTGAAGACCACAAGTATCCTTCCTCTGGGCCTGTGGACGACAGAAACGTAAAATTGTTGCTTTGCTCACCACCATGTTTGAAGGACATCTATGTGAACACCACTGATAGGATGGAGGGTCAAATAAAAAGGAACACCAATTTCTAGACAGGAGCAGTTGGGAACTAAGAGTGTATTGTGGAGTGGCATATTTATTTGAGTGTCCAAACTTCCCTCTTTAGGTGGTTATGACTTCACATTCGTGAAGATCATAAAACCCACAGATTTCAAAGGCCCAGATTCTTATTATTTCAGCAACCCAGTTGTTGAGGTGAGAGAAAATGAGAAGGACGTTGCTCGACCACTAAATCTATGGCTGGGACTTGCTGAAAACAAACAAAAAGAATTCACGGTGGCCAGATTGTGCTATTTTCTACTGACTGTCTCTGGGGGCTCAAACAGAATCCATTCGTTTGATTGTTTGTTTTTCAGTTTCACTCGTGTTGGGTACTTGTCCCCACACCTTCAGCTTGTAGTTTGTCTTTGTCCTTGGATCTCAAATGAGTCTCCTGTAAGGAAGCACGTAGGTTTCTTGAGTTTTCATCCGTTCTTTTAACCCTGTGTCTTTTGTTTGCAGCACTCAGAGCCTGACCTTTTATTCTGATGATTCAATGCTGTGCCCTTATTACACGTAAAAATGTTTTTTGTTATCATTAATCTACAATCACGTGAAGAACATTATGTTTACTATGCTCCCCCTTATCCAAGTCCACCAGCAAAAACCTCTTAAAGTCGCTGTCCATCAGCATAGTTGGATGCTTTAAACCCCTTCAGCATGTACCCCTTCAAAGACACCGATACAGTCGCTGTCAATCATGGAGTAGTAAGATGCTTTATATAACCTCTACTAGTCTTCTCTGTGTTGTACAGCACTCCCCATGTCCCGCGCGACCCCACGTAATATACATGGTAATCCTAATGCCCCCAATCTTTCTCCCCACACTTATCCCTCCCTTCAGAACCACCCTGTGCAGTCCTTTTCCCTTTGGCAACTTTTAGTCAACTCTCGGGTTCTGTGAGTATCCTGCTGTTTTTTTCCTTCAGTTTCTCTTTGTTGTTATACTCCACACATGAGTGATACCATTTGATATTGTCTTTCTCCGCCTGACCTATTTTTCTGAACATACTACTGTCTAGCTCCATCCACGTCATTGCAAATGGTAGGATTTGTTTTCTTCTTATGGCTGCTTACTGCACTTTGTAAACTGGATTTCATTCTTCCTTTTTGTTTGTAGTTTAGCTATGTGATTTCACCATTCATCTCCTGGTTATGAGCAACAGCTTTGTGTCAATCGATATGTATCTGTATCTATCTATCGCTCTGTCTGTCTGTATATCTATCTATCTTTCTATATATCCTTCTTTCTATCTCTCTATCCTCTCTATTTATCTATCCATCTATCTAGCTTCCTGTCTTCTATCATGTGTATAATCTATCGATCATCTGTCATCTATCTATCTGTCTATCTATGAAACAATCTTCTTTCTGTCTGTCCATCTATCCTTATGTACAGAACAGTTAACTACATCAACTATGTCACTTCCCTACATTATGCTTTCAAAAACATTGCAAGGTCACTAGGCCGTAGGGAGAGCACTGGGCTCACTGAGACAATTGCAGATCGAATCAGCCGCGTGTGCTTACAAAACCAGTAAATGGTGGTGCAGGGACTTGAACCCGTATCTCTGTCCTCTCTCCTCTTAAACCTCCTTCTCGCTTGCTAACTGTATTTAGCCACATTCATTGACTAAGTCCTCACTGAAGACCCCAATTATACTTCCTCTGGGCCTGTTGTAGACAGAAAAGTATACTTGGTGCTTTACTCACCACCATGTTTGAGGGACATTGGCATGTTCACCACTGATAGGAGGAGGGACAAATAAAAAGGAACACCTATTTCTAGACAGGAGCATTTGGGAGCAAAGTGTGTGTTGTGGAGAGACGTGTTTGGTTGAGTGTCCAAACTTCCCTCTTTATGTGGTTATTACTTCTTTACAATCGTGGATATCATAAAACCCAGTGATTTCAAAAGCCCAGACGCATATTATTACAGCAATTCATTTGTTGATGTGAGAAAAATGAGAAGGACATTGCAGTACCACTAAATCTATACCTGGGCACTGCTGATACCAAACAAAAGGAATTCACGGTGGCTAGGTAGGACTATTTTCTAGTGACTGTCTCTGGGGTCTCAAACAGAATCCATTTGTTTCTTTGTTTCAAAGATTCACTTGTACAGGGTACCTGTCCCCGCCCCTTCAGCTTGTAGTTTGTCTGTGTCCTTGGATCACAAGTGAGTCTCCAGTAAGGGAGCACTTATTTGATCTTGAGTTTTCATCAGTTCTTCTAACCCTGTGTCTTTTGATTGGAGCAGTGAAAGCCTGCACTTTTATTCTGATATTTGATAGCTAGGCTCTTACTGCACTTTGAAATTTTTTTTGTTCTCATTAACATACAATCACATGCAGAACAATATGTTAACTAGTCTAACCCCTTCACCAAGTCCTCGCCAAATCCCAGTTTCAGTCACTGTCCGTCAGCGTGTCGTAAGATGCTCTAGAATCACTATAGTCTTCTCTGTGTTGTATAGCCCTCCCAATGACCCTTCACCCTACACATTATTCATGCTAATCCTAATGCCCCCATTCTTTTTCCCCGCCTTTATCAATCCCTTCCCACAAACACTACCCAGTCCCTTTCTCTTTGGTAACTCTTAGTCCTCTCTCGGGTACTGTGTATATGCTGCTGTTTCTTCCTTCAGTTTTTCTTTGTTATCGTACTCCACACATGAGTTAAATCACTTGGTACATGTATTTTCCGACTGGCCTATTTGACTGAGCATAATACCCTCTAGCTCCATCCAAGTTATTGCCAATGATAGGATTTGTTTTCTTCTAATGGCTGCTTACTGCACTTTTTAAACTGGATTTTATTCTTCTTTTTCGTTTGTAGTTTGCTATGTGCTTCAACCATTGCTCTCATGGTTATGAGCAATAGCTTTGTGTTAATCGATATGAACCTATATCTATCTGTCTGTCTATCAATCAATCAATCAATCAATCAATCAATCATCTTTCTGTCTGCCCATCTGTCCTTGTGTACAGAACAGGTAACCACATATCCTATGTCACTTTCCTACATTATGCTTCCAAAAATCCTGCAAGGTAACTAGGCTGTAGGTAGAGCACTGGATTCACCGAGACACTTGCAGGTCGTGTCGGCCGAGTGTACCTACAAAACCAGGAAATGGTTGTGCAGGGACTTGAACCCGTGTCTCTATCCTCTGTCCTCTTTCATCTCCTTCTCACTTCCTGTCTGTATGTAGCCACATTCATTCACTAAGTGCTCCCTGAAGACCACAAGTATCCTTCCTCTGGGCCTGTGGACGACAGAAACGTAAAATTGTTGCTTTGCTCACCACCATGTTTGAAGGACATCTATGTGAACACCACTGATAGGATGGAGGGTCAAATAAAAAGGAACACCAATTTCTAGACAGGAGCAGTTGGGAACTAAGAGTGTATTGTGGAGTGGCATATTTATTTGAGTGTCCAAACTTCCCTCTTTAGGTGGTTATGACTTCACATTCGTGAAGATCATAAAACCCACAGATTTCAAAGGCCCAGATTCTTATTATTTCAGCAACCCAGTTGTTGAGGTGAGAGAAAATGAGAAGGACGTTGCTCGACCACTAAATCTATGGCTGGGACTTGCTGAAAACAAACAAAAAGAATTCACGGTGGCCAGATTGTGCTATTTTCTACTGACTGTCTCTGGGGGCTCAAACAGAATCCATTCGTTTGATTGTTTGTTTTTCAGTTTCACTCGTGTTGGGTACTTGTCCCCACACCTTCAGCTTGTAGTTTGTCTTTGTCCTTGGATCTCAAATGAGTCTCCTGTAAGGAAGCACGTAGGTTTCTTGAGTTTTCATCCGTTCTTTTAACCCTGTGTCTTTTGTTTGCAGCACTCAGAGCCTGACCTTTTATTCTGATGATTCAATGCTGTGCCCTTATTACACGTAAAAATGTTTTTTGTTATCATTAATCTACAATCACGTGAAGAACATTATGTTTACTATGCTCCCCCTTATCCAAGTCCACCAGCAAAAACCTCTTAAAGTCGCTGTCCATCAGCATAGTTGGATGCTTTAAACCCCTTCAGCATGTACCCCTTCAAAGACACCGATACAGTCGCTGTCAATCATGGAGTAGTAAGATGCTTTATATAACCTCTACTAGTCTTCTCTGTGTTGTACAGCACTCCCCATGTCCCGCGCGACCCCACGTAATATACATGGTAATCCTAATGCCCCCAATCTTTCTCCCCACACTTATCCCTCCCTTCAGAACCACCCTGTGCAGTCCTTTTCCCTTTGGCAACTTTTAGTCAACTCTCGGGTTCTGTGAGTATCCTGCTGTTTTTTTCCTTCAGTTTCTCTTTGTTGTTATACTCCACACATGAGTGATACCATTTGATATTGTCTTTCTCCGCCTGACCTATTTTTCTGAACATACTACTGTCTAGCTCCATCCACGTCATTGCAAATGGTAGGATTTGTTTTCTTCTTATGGCTGCTTACTGCACTTTGTAAACTGGATTTCATTCTTCCTTTTTGTTTGTAGTTTAGCTATGTGATTTCACCATTCATCTCCTGGTTATGAGCAACAGCTTTGTGTCAATCGATATGTATCTGTATCTATCTATCGCTCTGTCTGTCTGTATATCTATCTATCTTTCTATATATCCTTCTTTCTATCTCTCTATCCTCTCTATTTATCTATCCATCTATCTAGCTTCCTGTCTTCTATCATGTGTATAATCTATCGATCATCTGTCATCTATCTATCTGTCTATCTATGAAACAATCTTCTTTCTGTCTGTCCATCTATCCTTATGTACAGAACAGTTAACTACATCAACTATGTCACTTCCCTACATTATGCTTTCAAAAACATTGCAAGGTCACTAGGCCGTAGGGAGAGCACTGGGCTCACTGAGACAATTGCAGATCGAATCAGCCGCGTGTGCTTACAAAACCAGTAAATGGTGGTGCAGGGACTTGAACCCGTATCTCTGTCCTCTCTCCTCTTAAACCTCCTTCTCGCTTGCTAACTGTATTTAGCCACATTCATTGACTAAGTCCTCACTGAAGACCCCAATTATACTTCCTCTGGGCCTGTTGTAGACAGAAAAGTATACTTGGTGCTTTACTCACCACCATGTTTGAGGGACATTGGCATGTTCACCACTGATAGGAGGAGGGACAAATAAAAAGGAACACCTATTTCTAGACAGGAGCATTTGGGAGCAAAGTGTGTGTTGTGGAGAGACGTGTTTGGTTGAGTGTCCAAACTTCCCTCTTTATGTGGTTATTACTTCTTTACAATCGTGGATATCATAAAACCCAGTGATTTCAAAAGCCCAGACGCATATTATTACAGCAATTCATTTGTTGATGTGAGAAAAATGAGAAGGACATTGCAGTACCACTAAATCTATACCTGGGCACTGCTGATACCAAACAAAAGGAATTCACGGTGGCTAGGTAGGACTATTTTCTAGTGACTGTCTCTGGGGTCTCAAACAGAATCCATTTGTTTCTTTGTTTCAAAGATTCACTTGTACAGGGTACCTGTCCCCGCCCCTTCAGCTTGTAGTTTGTCTGTGTCCTTGGATCACAAGTGAGTCTCCAGTAACGGAGCACTTATTTGATCTTGAGTTTTCATCAGTTCTTCTAACCCTGTGTCTTTTGATTGGAGCAGTGAAAGCCTGCACTTTTATTCTGATATTTGATAGCTAGGCTCTTACTGCACTTTGAAATTTTTTTTGTTCTCATTAACATACAATCACATGCAGAACAATATGTTAACTAGTCTAACCCCTTCACCAAGTCCTCGCCAAATCCCAGTTTCAGTCACTGTCCGTCAGCGTGTCGTAAGATGCTCTAGAATCACTATAGTCTTCTCTGTGTTGTATAGCCCTCCCAATGACCCTTCACCCTACACATTATTCATGCTAATCCTAATGCCCCCATTCTTTTTCCCCGCCTTTATCAATCCCTTCCCACAAACACTACCCAGTCCCTTTCTCTTTGGTAACTCTTAGTCCACTCTCGGGTACTGTGTATATGCTGCTGTTTCTTCCTTCAGTTTTTCTTTGTTATCGTACTCCACACATGAGTTAAATCACTTGGTACATGTATTTTCCGACTGGCCTATTTGACTGAGCATAATACCCTCTAGCTCCATCCAAGTTATTGCCAATGATAGGATTTGTTTTCTTCTAATGGCTGCTTACTGCACTTTTTAAACTGGATTTTATTCTTCTTTTTCGTTTGTAGTTTGCTATGTGCTTCAACCATTGCTCTCATGGTTATGAGCAATAGCTTTGTGTTAATCGATATGAACCTATATCTATCTGTCTGTCTATCAATCAATCAATCAATCAATCAATCAATCATCTTTCTGTCTGCCCATCTGTCCTTGTGTACAGAACAGGTAACCACATATCCTATGTCACTTTCCTACATTATGCTTCCAAAAATCCTGCAAGGTAACTAGGCTGTAGGTAGAGCACTGGATTCACCGAGACACTTGCAGGTCGTGTCGGCCGAGTGTACCTACAAAACCAGGAAATGGTTGTGCAGGGACTTGAACCCGTGTCTCTATCCTCTGTCCTCTTTCATCTCCTTCTCACTTCCTGTCTGTATGTAGCCACATTCATTCACTAAGTGCTCCCTGAAGACCACAAGTATCCTTCCTCTGGGCCTGTGGACGACAGAAACGTAAAATTGTTGCTTTGCTCACCACCATGTTTGAAGGACATCTATGTGAACACCACTGATAGGATGGAGGGTCAAATAAAAAGGAACACCAATTTCTAGACAGGAGCAGTTGGGAACTAAGAGTGTATTGTGGAGTGGCATATTTATTTGAGTGTCCAAACTTCCCTCTTTAGGTGGTTATGACTTCACATTCGTGAGGATCATAAAACCCACAGATTTCAAAGGCCCAGATTCTTATTATTTCAGCAACCCAGTTGTTGAGGTGAGAGAAAATGAGAAGGACGTTGCTCGACCACTAAATCTATGGCTGGGACTTGCTGAAAACAAACAAAAAGAATTCACGGTGGCCAGATTGTGCTATTTTCTACTGACTGTCTCTGGGGGCTCAAACAGAATCCATTCGTTTGATTGTTTGTTTTTCAGTTTCACTCGTGTTGGGTACTTGTCCCCACACCTTCAGCTTGTAGTTTGTCTTTGTCCTTGGATCTCAAATGAGTCTCCTGTAAGGAAGCACGTAGGTTTCTTGAGTTTTCATCCGTTCTTTTAACCCTGTGTCTTTTGTTTGCAGCACTCAGAGCCTGACCTTTTATTCTGATGATTCAATGCTGTGCCCTTATTACACGTAAAAATGTTTTTTGTTATCATTAATCTACAATCACGTGAAGAACATTATGTTTACTATGCTCCCCCTTATCCAAGTCCACCAGCAAAAACCTCTTAAAGTCGCTGTCCATCAGCATAGTTGGATGCTTTAAACCCCTTCAGCATGTACCCCTTCAAAGACACCGATACAGTCGCTGTCAATCATGGAGTAGTAAGATGCTTTATATAACCTCTACTAGTCTTCTCTGTGTTGTACAGCACTCCCCATGTCCCGCGCGACCCCACGTAATATACATGGTAATCCTAATGCCCCCAATCTTTCTCCCCACACTTATCCCTCCCTTCAGAACCACCCTGTGCAGTCCTTTTCCCTTTGGCAACTTTTAGTCAACTCTCGGGTTCTGTGAGTATCCTGCTGTTTTTTTCCTTCAGTTTCTCTTTGTTGTTATACTCCACACATGAGTGATACCATTTGATATTGTCTTTCTCCGCCTGACCTATTTTTCTGAACATACTACTGTCTAGCTCCATCCACGTCATTGCAAATGGTAGGATTTGTTTTCTTCTTATGGCTGCTTACTGCACTTTGTAAACTGGATTTCATTCTTCCTTTTTGTTTGTAGTTTAGCTATGTGATTTCACCATTCATCTCCTGGTTATGAGCAACAGCTTTGTGTCAATCGATATGTATCTGTATCTATCTATCGCTCTGTCTGTCTGTATATCTATCTATCTTTCTATATATCCTTCTTTCTATCTCTCTATCCTCTCTATTTATCTATCCATCTATCTAGCTTCCTGTCTTCTATCATGTGTATAATCTATCGATCATCTGTCATCTATCTATCTGTCTATCTATGAAACAATCTTCTTTCTGTCTGTCCATCTATCCTTATGTACAGAACAGTTAACTACATCAACTATGTCACTTCCCTACATTATGCTTTCAAAAACATTGCAAGGTCACTAGGCCGTAGGGAGAGCACTGGGCTCACTGAGACAATTGCAGATCGAATCAGCCGCGTGTGCTTACAAAACCAGTAAATGGTGGTGCAGGGACTTGAACCCGTATCTCTGTCCTCTGTCCTCTTAAACCTCCTTCTCGCTTGCTAACTGTATTTAGCCACATTCATTGACTAAGTCCTCACTGAAGACCCCAATTATGCTTCCTCTGGGCCTGTTGTAGACAGAAAAGTATACTTGGTGCTTTACTCACCACCATGTTTGAGGGACATTGGCATGTTCACCACTGATAGGAGGAGGGACAAATAAAAAGGAACACCTATTTCTAGACAGCAGCATTTGGGAGCAAAGTGTGTGTTGTGGAGAGACGTGTTTGGTTGAGTGTCCAAACTTCCCTCTTTATGTGGTTATTACTTCTTTACAATCGTGGATATCATAAAACCCAGTGATTTCAAAAGCCCAGACGCATATTATTACAGCAATTCATTTGTTGATGTGAGAAAAATGAGAAGGACATTGCAGTACCACTAAATCTATACCTGGGCACTGCTGATACCAAACAAAAGGAATTCACGGTGGCTAGGTAGGACTATTTTCTAGTGACTGTCTCTGGGGTCTCAAACAGAATACATTTGTTTCTTTGTTTCAAAGATTCACTTGTATAGGGTACCTGTCCCCGCCCCTTCAGCTTGTAGTTTGTCTGTGTCCTTGGATCACAAGTGAGTCTCCAGTAAGGGAGCACTTATTTGATCTTGAGTTTTCATCAGTTCTTCTAACCCTGTGTCTTTTGATTGGAGCAGTGAAAGCCTGCACTTTTATTCTGATATTTGATAGCTAGGCTCTTACTGCACTTTGAAATTTTTTTGTTCTCATTAACATACAATCACATGCAGAACAATATGTTAACTAGTCTAACCCCTTCACCAAGTCCTCGCCAAATCCCAGTTTCAGTCACTGTCCGTCAGCGTGTCGTAAGATGCTCTAGAATCACTATAGTCTTCTCTGTGTTGTATAGCCCTCCCAATGACCCTTCACCCTACACATTATTCATGCTAATCCTAATGCCCCCATTCTTTTTCCCCGCCTTTATCAATCCCTTCCCACAAACACTACCCAGTCCCTTTCTCTTTGGTAACTCTTAGTCCACTCTCGGGTACTGTGTATATGCTGCTGTTTCTTCCTTCAGTTTTTCTTTGTTATCGTACTCCACACATGAGTTAAATCACTTGGTACATGTATTTTCCGACTGGCCTATTTGACTGAGCATAATACCCTCTAGCTCCATCCAAGTTATTGCCAATGATAGGATTTGTTTTCTTCTAATGGCTGCTTACTGCACTTTTTAAACTGGATTTTATTCTTCTTTTTCGTTTGTAGTTTGCTATGTGCTTCAACCATTGCTCTCATGGTTATGAGCAATAGCTTTGTGTTAATCGATATGAACCTATATCTATCTGTCTGTCTATCAATCAATCAATCAATCAATCAATCAATCATCTTTCTGTCTGCCCATCTGTCCTTGTGTACAGAACAGGTAACCACATATCCTATGTCACTTTCCTACATTATGCTTCCAAAAATCCTGCAAGGTAACTAGGCTGTAGGTAGAGCACTGGATTCACCGAGACACTTGCAGGTCGTGTCGGCCGAGTGTACCTACAAAACCAGGAAATGGTTGTGCAGGGACTTGAACCCGTGTCTCTATCCTCTGTCCTCTTTCATCTCCTTCTCACTTCCTGTCTGTATGTAGCCACATTCATTCACTAAGTGCTCCCTGAAGACCACAAGTATCCTTCCTCTGGGCCTGTGGACGACAGAAACGTAAAATTGTTGCTTTGCTCACCACCATGTTTGAAGGACATCTATGTGAACACCACTGATAGGATGGAGGGTCAAATAAAAAGGAACACCAATTTCTAGACAGGAGCAGTTGGGAACTAAGAGTGTATTGTGGAGTGGCATATTTATTTGAGTGTCCAAACTTCCCTCTTTAGGTGGTTATGACTTCACATTCGTGAAGATCATAAAACCCACAGATTTCAAAGGCCCAGATTCTTATTATTTCAGCAACCCAGTTGTTGAGGTGAGAGAAAATGAGAAGGACGTTGCTCGACCACTAAATCTATGGCTGGGACTTGCTGAAAACAAACAAAAAGAATTCACGGTGGCCAGATTGTGCTATTTTCTACTGACTGTCTCTGGGGGCTCAAACAGAATCCATTCGTTTGATTGTTTGTTTTTCAGTTTCACTCGTGTTGGGTACTTGTCCCCACACCTTCAGCTTGTAGTTTGTCTTTGTCCTTGGATCTCAAATGAGTCTCCTGTAAGGAAGCACGTAGGTTTCTTGAGTTTTCATCCGTTCTTTTAACCCTGTGTCTTTTGTTTGCAGCACTCAGAGCCTGACCTTTTATTCTGATGATTCAATGCTGTGCCCTTATTACACGTAAAAATGTTTTTTGTTATCATTAATCTACAATCACGTGAAGAACATTATGTTTACTATGCTCCCCCTTATCCAAGTCCACCAGCAAAAACCTCTTAAAGTCGCTGTCCATCAGCATAGTTGGATGCTTTAAACCCCTTCAGCATGTACCCCTTCAAAGACACCGATACAGTCGCTGTCAATCATGGAGTAGTAAGATGCTTTATATAACCTCTACTAGTCTTCTCTGTGTTGTACAGCACTCCCCATGTCCCGCGCGACCCCACGTAATATACATGGTAATCCTAATGCCCCCAATCTTTCTCCCCACACTTATCCCTCCCTTCAGAACCACCCTGTGCAGTCCTTTTCCCTTTGGCAACTTTTAGTCAACTCTCGGGTTCTGTGAGTATCCTGCTGTTTTTTTACTTCAGTTTCTCTTTGTTGTTATACTCCACACATGAGTGATACCATTTGATATTGTCTTTCTCCGCCTGACCTATTTTTCTGAACATACTACTGTCTAGCTCCATCCACGTCATTGCAAATGGTAGGATTTGTTTTCTTCTTATGGCTGCTTACTGCACTTTGTAAACTGGATTTCATTCTTCCTTTTTGTTTGTAGTTTAGCTATGTGATTTCACCATTCATCTCCTGGTTATGAGCAACAGCTTTGTGTCAATCGATATGTATCTGTATCTATCTATCGCTCTGTCTGTCTGTATATCTATCTATCTTTCTATATATCCTTCTTTCTATCTCTCTATCCTCTCTATTTATCTATCCATCTATCTAGCTTCCTGTCTTCTATCATGTGTATAATCTATCGATCATCTGTCATCTATCTATCTGTCTATCTATGAAACAATCTTCTTTCTGTCTGTCCATCTATCCTTATGTACAGAACAGTTAACTACATCAACTATGTCACTTCCCTACATTATGCTTTCTAAAACATTGCAAGGTCACTAGGCCGTAGGGAGAGCACTGGGCTCACTGAGACAATTGCAGATCGAATCAGCCGCGTGTGCTTACAAAACCAGTAAATGGTGGTGGAGGGACTTGAACCCGTATCTCTGTCCTCTCTCCTCTTAAACCTCCTTCTCGCTTGCTAACTGTATTTAGCCACATTCATTGACTAAGTCCTCACTGAAGACCCCAATTATACTTCCTCTGGGCCTGTTGTAGACAGAAAAGTATACTTGGTGCTTTACTCACCACCATGTTTGAGGGACATTGGCATGTTCACCACTGATAGGAGGAGGGACAAATAAAAAGGAACACCTATTTCTAGACAGGAGCATTTGGGAGCAAAGTGTGTGTTGTGGAGAGACGTGTTTGGTTGAGTGTCCAAACTTCCCTCTTTATGTGGTTATTACTTCTTTACAATCGTGGATATCATAAAACCCAGTGATTTCAAAAGCCCAGACGCATATTATTACAGCAATTCATTTGTTGATGTGAGAAAAATGAGAAGGACATTGCAGTACCACTAAATCTATACCTGGGCACTGCTGATACCAAACAAAAGGAATTCACGGTGGCTAGGTAGGACTATTTTCTAGTGACTGTCTCTGGGGTCTCAAACAGAATCCATTTGTTTCTTTGTTTCAAAGATTCACTTGTATAGGGTACCTGTCCCCGCCCCTTCAGCTTGTAGTTTGTCTGTGTCCTTGGATCACAAGTGAGTCTCCAGTAAGGGAGCACTTATTTGATCTTGAGTTTTCATCAGTTCTTCTAACCCTGTGTCTTTTGATTGGAGCAGTGAAAGCCTGCACTTTTATTCTGATATTTGATAGCTAGGCTCTTACTGCACTTTGAAATTTTTTTTGTTCTCATTAACATACAATCACATGCAGAACAATATGTTAACTAGTCTAACCCCTTCACCAAGTCCTCGCCAAATCCCAGTTTCAGTCACTGTCCGTCAGCGTGTCGTAAGATGCTCTAGAATCACTATAGTCTTCTCTGTGTTGTATAGCCCTCCCAATGACCCTTCACCCTACACATTATTCATGCTAATCCTAATGCCCCCATTCTTTTTCCCCGCCTTTATCAATCCCTTCCCACAAACACTACCCAGTCCCTTTCTCTTTGGTAACTCTTAGTCCACTCTCGGGTACTGTGTATATGCTGCTGTTTCTTCCTTCAGTTTTTCTTTGTTATCGTACTCCACACATGAGTTAAATCACTTGGTACATGTATTTTCCGACTGGCCTATTTGACTGAGCATAATACCCTCTAGCTCCATCCAAGTTATTGCCAATGATAGGATTTGTTTTCTTCTAATGGCTGCTTACTGCACTTTTTAAACTGGATTTTATTCTTCTTTTTCGTTTGTAGTTTGCTATGTGCTTCAACCATTGCTCTCATGGTTATGAGCAATAGCTTTGTGTTAATCGATATGAACCTATATCTATCTGTCTGTCTATCAATCAATCAATCAATCAATCAATCAATCAATCATCTTTCTGTCTGCCCATCTGTCCTTGTGTACAGAACAGGTAACCACATATCCTATGTCACTTTCCTACATTATGCTTCCAAAAATCCTGCAAGGTAACTAGGCTGTAGGTAGAGCACTGGATTCACCGAGACACTTGCAGGTCGTGTCGGCCGAGTGTACCTACAAAACCAGGAAATGGTTGTGCAGGGACTTGAACCCGTGTCTCTATCCTCTGTCCTCTTTCATCTCCTTCTCACTTCCTGTCTGTATGTAGCCACATTCATTCACTAAGTGCTCCCTGAAGACCACAAGTATCCTTCCTCTGGGCCTGTGGACGACAGAAACGTAAAATTGTTGCTTTGCTCACCACCATGTTTGAAGGACATCTATGTGAACACCACTGATATGATGGAGGGTCAAATAAAAAGGAACACCAATTTCTAGACAGGAGCAGTTGGGAACTAAGAGTGTATTGTGGAGTGGCATATTTATTTGAGTGTCCAAACTTCCCTCTTTAGGTGGTTATGACTTCACATTCGTGAAGATCATAAAACCCACAGATTTCAAAGGCCCAGATTCTTATTATTTCAGCAACCCAGTTGTTGAGGTGAGAGAAAATGAGAAGGACGTTGCTCCACCACTAAATCTATGGCTGGGACTTGCTGAAAACAAACAAAAAGAATTCACGGTGGCCAGATTGTGCTATTTTCTACTGACTGTCTCTGGGGGCTCAAACAGAATCCATTCGTTTGATTGTTTGTTTTTCAGTTTCACTCGTGTTGGGTACTTGTCCCCACACCTTCAGCTTGTAGTTTGTCTTTGTCCTTGGATCTCAAATGAGTCTCCTGTAAGGAAGCACGTAGGTTTCTTGAGTTTTCATCCGTTCTTTTAACCCTGTGTCTTTTGTTTGCAGCACTCAGAGCCTGACCTTTTATTCTGATGATTCAGTGCTGTGCCCTTATTGCACGTAAAAATTTTTTTTTGTTATCATTAATCTACAATCACGTGAAGAACATTATGTTTACTATGCTCCCCCTTATCCAAGTCCACCAGCAAAAACCTCTTAAAGTCGCTGTCCATCAGCATAGTTGGATGCTTTAAACCCCTTCAGCATGTACCCCTTCAAAGACACCGATAAAGTCGCTGTCAATCATGGAGTAGTAAGATGCTTTATATAACCTCTACTAGTCTTCTCTGTGTTGTACAGCACTCCCCATGTCCCGCGCGACCCCACGTAATATACATGGTAATCCTAATGCCCCCAATCTTTCTCCCCACACTTATCCCTCCCTTCAGAACCACCCTGTGCAGTCCTTTTCCCTTTGGCAACTTTTAGTCAACTCTCGGGTTCTGTGAGTATCCTGCTGTTTTTTTCCTTCAGTTTCTCTTTGTTGTTATACTCCACACATGAGTGATACCATTTGATATTGTCTTTCTCCGCCTGACCTATTTTTCTGAACATACTACTGTCTAGCTCCATCCACGTCATTGCAAATGGTAGGATTTGTTTTCTTCTTATGGCTGCTTACTGCACTTTGTAAACTGGATTTCATTCTTCCTTTTTGTTTGTAGTTTAGCTATGTGATTTCACCATTCATCTCCTGGTTATGAGCAACAGCTTTGTGTCAATCGATATGTATCTGTATCTATCTATCGCTCTGTCTGTCTGTATATCTATCTATCTTTCTATATATCCTTCTTTCTATCTCTCTATCCTCTCTATTTATCTATCCATCTATCTAGCTTCCTGTCTTCTATCATGTGTATAATCTATCGATCATCTGTCATCTATCTATCTGTCTATCTATGAAACAATCTTCTTTCTGTCTGTCCATCTATCCTTATGTACAGAACAGTTAACTACATCAACTATGTCACTTCCCTACATTATGCTTTCAAAAACATTGCAAGGTCACTAGGCCGTAGGGAGAGCACTGGGCTCACTGAGACAATTGCAGATCGAATCAGCCGCGTGTGCTTACAAAACCAGTAAATGGTGTTGCAGGGACTTGAACCCGTATCTCTGTCCTCTGTCCTCTTAAACCTCCTTCTCGCTTGCTAACTGTATTTAGCCACATTCATTGACTAAGTCCTCACTGAAGACCCCAATTATACTTCCTCTGGGCCTGTTGTAGACAGAAAAGTATACTTGGTACTTTACTCACCACCATGTTTGAGGGACATTGGCATGTTCACCACTGATAGGAGGAGGGACAAATAAAAAGGAACACCTATTTCTAGACAGGAGCATTTGGGAGCAAAGTGTGTGTTGTGGAGAGACGTGTTTGGTTGAGTGTCCAAACTTCCCTCTTTATGTGGTTATTACTTCTTTACAATCGTGGATATCATAAAACCCAGTGATTTCAAAAGCCCAGACGCATATTATTACAGCAATTCATTTGTTGATGTGAGAAAAATGAGAAGGACATTGCAGTACCACTAAATCTATACCTGGGCACTGCTGATACCAAACAAAAGGAATTCACGGTGGCTAGGTAGGACTATTTTCTAGTGACTGTCTCTGGGGTCTCAAACAGAATCCATTTGTTTCTTTGTTTCAAAGATTCACTTGTATAGGGTACCTGTCCCCGCCCCTTCAGCTTGTAGTTTGTCTGTGTCCTTGGATCACAAGTGAGTCTCCAGTAAGGGAGCACTTATTTGATCTTGAGTTTTCATCAGTTCTTCTAACCCTGTGTCTTTTGATTGGAGCAGTGAAAGCCTGCACTTTTATTCTGATATTTGATAGCTAGGCTCTTACTGCACTTTGAAATTTTTTTTGTTCTCATTAACATACAATCACATGCAGAACAATATGTTAACTAGTCTAACCCCTTCACCAAGTCCTCGCCAAATCCCAGTTTCAGTCACTGTCCGTCAGCGTGTCGTAAGATGCTCTAGAATCACTATAGTCTTCTCTGTGTTGTATAGCCCTCCCAATGACCCTTCACCCTACACATTATTCATGCTAATCCTAATGCCCCCATTCTTTTTCCCCGCCTTTATCAATCCCTTCCCACAAACACTACCCAGTCCCTTTCTCTTTGGTAACTCTTAGTCCACTCTCGGGTACTGTGTATATGCTGCTGTTTCTTCCTTCAGTTTTTCTTTGTTATCGTACTCCACACATGAGTTAAATCACTTGGTACATGTATTTTCCGACTGGCCTATTTGACTGAGCATAATACCCTCTAGCTCCATCCAAGTTATTGCCAATGATAGGATTTGTTTTCTTCTAATGGCTGCTTACTGCACTTTTTAAACTGGATTTTATTCTTCTTTTTCGTTTGTAGTTTGCTATGTGCTTCAACCATTGCTCTCATGGTTATGAGCAATAGCTTTGTGTTAATCGATATGAACCTATATCTATCTGTCTGTCTATCAATCAATCAATCAATCAATCAATCAATCAATCATCTTTCTGTCTGCCCATCTGTCCTTGTGTACAGAACAGGTAACCACATATCCTATGTCACTTTCCTACATTATGCTTCCAAAAATCCTGCAAGGTAACTAGGCTGTAGGTAGAGCACTGGATTCACCGAGACACTTGCAGGTCGTGTCGGCCGAGTGTACCTACAAAACCAGGAAATGGTTGTGCAGGGACTTGAACCCGTGTCTCTATCCTCTGTCCTCTTTCATCTCCTTCTCACTTCCTGTCTGTATGTAGCCACATTCATTCACTAAGTGCTCCCTGAAGACCACAAGTATCCTTCCTCTGGGCCTGTGGACGACAGAAACGTAAAATTGTTGCTTTGCTCACCACCATGTTTGAAGGACATCTATGTGAACACCACTGATAGGATGGAGGGTCAAATAAAAAGGAACACCAATTTCTAGACAGGAGCAGTTGGGAACTAAGAGTGTATTGTGGAGTGGCATATTTATTTGAGTGTCCAAACTTCCCTCTTTAGGTGGTTATGACTTCACATTCGTGAAGATCATAAAACCCACAGATTTCAAAGGCCCAGATTCTTATTATTTCAGCAACCCAGTTGTTGAGGTGAGAGAAAATGAGAAGGACGTTGCTCCACCACTAAATCTATGGCTGGGACTTGCTGAAAACAAACAAAAAGAATTCACGGTGGCCAGATTGTGCTATTTTCTACTGACTGTCTCTGGGGGCTCAAACAGAATCCATTCGTTTGATTGTTTGTTTTTCAGTTTCACTCGTGTTGGGTACTTGTCCCCACACCTTCAGCTTGTAGTTTGTCTTTGTCCTTGGATCTCAAATGAGTCTCCTGTAAGGAAGCACGTAGGTTTCTTGAGTTTTCATCCGTTCTTTTAACCCTGTGTCTTTTGTTTGCAGCACTCAGAGCCTGACCTTTTATTCTGATGATTCAATGCTGTGCCCTTATTACACGTAAAAATGTTTTTTGTTATCATTAATCTACAATCACGTGAAGAACATTATGTTTACTATGCTCCCCCTTATCCAAGTCCACCAGCAAAAACCTCTTAAAGTCGCTGTCCATCAGCATAGTTGGATGCTTTAAACCCCTTCAGCATGTACCCCTTCAAAGACACCGATACAGTCGCTGTCAATCATGGAGTAGTAAGATGCTTTATATAACCTCTACTAGTCTTCTCTGTGTTGTACAGCACTCCCCATGTCCCGCGCGACCCCACGTAATATACATGGTAATCCTAATGCCCCCAATCTTTCTCCCCACACTTATCCCTCCCTTCAGAACCACCCTGTGCAGTCCTTTTCCCTTTGGCAACTTTTAGTCAACTCTCGGGTTCTGTGAGTATCCTGCTGTTTTTTTACTTCAGTTTCTCTTTGTTGTTATACTCCACACATGAGTGATACCATTTGATATTGTCTTTCTCCGCCTGACCTATTTTTCTGAACATACTACTGTCTAGCTCCATCCACGTCATTGCAAATGGTAGGATTTGTTTTCTTCTTATGGCTGCTTACTGCACTTTGTAAACTGGATTTCATTCTTCCTTTTTGTTTGTAGTTTAGCTATGTGATTTCACCATTCATCTCCTGGTTATGAGCAACAGCTTTGTGTCAATCGATATGTATCTGTATCTATCTATCGCTCTGTCTGTCTGTATATCTATCTATCTTTCTATATATCCTTCTTTCTATCTCTCTATCCTCTCTATTTATCTATCCATCTATCTAGCTTCCTGTCTTCTATCATGTGTATAATCTATCGATCATCTGTCATCTATCTATCTGTCTATCTATGAAACAATCTTCTTTCTGTCTGTCCATCTATCCTTATGTACAGAACAGTTAACTACATCAACTATGTCACTTCCCTACATTATGCTTTCAAAAACATTGCAAGGTCACTAGGCCGTAGGGAGAGCACTGGGCTCACTGAGACAATTGCAGATCGAATCAGCCGCGTGTGCTTACAAAACCAGTAAATGGTGTTGCAGGGACTTGAACCCGTATCTCTGTCCTCTCTCCTCTTAAACCTCCTTCTCGCTTGCTAACTGTATTTAGCCACATTCATTGACTAAGTCCTCACTGAAGACCCCAATTATACTTCCTCTGGGCCTGTTGTAGACAGAAAAGTATACTTGGTGCTTTACTCACCACCATGTTTGAGGGACATTGGCATGTTCACCACTGATAGGAGGAGGGACAAATAAAAAGGAACACCTATTTCTAGACAGGAGCATTTGGGAGCAAAGTGTGTGTTGTGGAGAGACGTGTTTGGTTGAGTGTCCAAACTTCCCTCTTTATGTGGTTATTACTTCTTTACAATCGTGGATATCATAAAACCCAGTGATTTCAAAAGCCCAGACGCATATTATTACAGCAATTCATTTGTTGATGTGAGAAAAATGAGAAGGACATTGCAGTACCACTAAATCTATACCTGGGCACTGCTGATACCAAACAAAAGGAATTCACGGTGGCTAGGTAGGACTATTTTCTAGTGACTGTCTCTGGGGTCTCAAACAGAATCCATTTGTTTCTTTGTTTCAAAGATTCACTTGTATAGGGTACCTGTCCCCGCCCCTTCAGCTTGTAGTTTGTCTGTGTCCTTGGATCACAAGTGAGTCTCCAGTAAGGGAGCACTTATTTGATCTTGAGTTTTCATCAGTTCTTCTAACCCTGTGTCTTTTGATTGGAGCAGTGAAAGCCTGCACTTTTATTCTGATATTTGATAGCTAGGCTCTTACTGCACTTTGAAATTTTTTTTGTTCTCATTAACATACAATCACATGCAGAACAATATGTTAACTAGTCTAACCCCTTCACCAAGTCCTCGCCAAATCCCAGTTTCAGTCACTGTCCGTCAGCGTGTCGTAAGATGCTCTAGAATCACTATAGTCTTCTCTGTGTTGTATAGCCCTCCCAATGACCCTTCACCCTACACATTATTCATGCTAATCCTAATGCCCCCATTCTTTTTCCCCGCCTTTATCAATCCCTTCCCACAAACACTACCCAGTCCCTTTCTCTTTGGTAACTCTTAGTCCACTCTCGGGTACTGTGTATATGCTGCTGTTTCTTCCTTCAGTTTTTCTTTGTTATCGTACTCCACACATGAGTTAAATCACTTGGTACATGTATTTTCCGACTGGCCTATTTGACTGAGCATAATACCCTCTAGCTCCATCCAAGTTATTGCCAATGATAGGATTTGTTTTCTTCTAATGGCTGCTTACTGCACTTTTTAAACTGGATTTTATTCTTCTTTTTCGTTTGTAGTTTGCTATGTGCTTCAACCATTGCTCTCATGGTTATGAGCAATAGCTTTGTGTTAATCGATATGAACCTATATCTATCTGTCTGTCTATCAATCAATCAATCAATCAATCAATCAATCAATCATCTTTCTGTCTGCCCATCTGTCCTTGTGTACAGAACAGGTAACCACATATCCTATGTCACTTTCCTACATTATGCTTCCAAAAATCCTGCAAGGTAACTAGGCTGTAGGTAGAGCACTGGATTCACCGAGACACTTGCAGGTCGTGTCGGCCGAGTGTACCTACAAAACCAGGAAATGGTTGTGCAGGGACTTGAACCCGTGTCTCTATCCTCTGTCCTCTTTCATCTCCTTCTCACTTCCTGTCTGTATGTAGCCACATTCATTCACTAAGTGCTCCCTGAAGACCACAAGTATCCTTCCTCTGGGCCTGTGGACGACAGAAACGTAAAATTGTTGCTTTGCTCACCACCATGTTTGAAGGACATCTATGTGAACACCACTGATAGGATGGAGGGTCAAATAAAAAGGAACACCAATTTCTAGACAGGAGCAGTTGGGAACTAAGAGTGTATTGTGGAGTGGCATATTTATTTGAGTGTCCAAACTTCCCTCTTTAGGTGGTTATGACTTCACATTCGTGAAGATCATAAAACCCACAGATTTCAAAGGCCCAGATTCTTATTATTTCAGCAACCCAGTTGTTGAGGTGAGAGAAAATGAGAAGGACGTTGCTCCACCACTAAATCTATGGCTGGGACTTGCTGAAAACAAACAAAAAGAATTCACGGTGGCCAGATTGTGCTATTTTCTACTGACTGTCTCTGGGGGCTCAAACAGAATCCATTCGTTTGATTGTTTGTTTTTCAGTTTCACTCGTGTTGGGTACTTGTCCCCACACCTTCAGCTTGTAGTTTGTCTTTGTCCTTGGATCTCAAATGAGTCTCCTGTAAGGAAGCACGTAGGTTTCTTGAGTTTTCATCCGTTCTTTTAACCCTGTGTCTTTTGTTTGCAGCACTCAGAGCCTGACCTTTTATTCTGATGATTCAGTGCTGTGCCCTTATTGCACGTAAAAATTTTTTTTTGTTATCATTAATCTACAATCACGTGAAGAACATTATGTTTACTATGCTCCCCCTTATCCAAGTCCACCAGCAAAAACCTCTTAAAGTCGCTGTCCATCAGCATAGTTGGATGCTTTAAACCCCTTCAGCATGTACCCCTTCAAAGACACCGATACAGTCGCTGTCAATCATGGAGTAGTAAGATGCTTTATATAACCTCTACTAGTCTTCTCTGTGTTGTACAGCACTCCCCATGTCCCGCGCGACCCCACGTAATATACATGGTAATCCTAATGCCCCCAATCTTTCTCCCCACACTTATCCCTCCCTTCAGAACCACCCTGTGCAGTCCTTTTCCCTTTGGCAACTTTTAGTCAACTCTCGGGTTCTGTGAGTATCCTGCTGTTTTTTTCCTTCAGTTTCTCTTTGTTGTTATACTCCACACATGAGTGATACCATTTGATATTGTCTTTCTCCGCCTGACCTATTTTTCTGAACATACTACTGTCTAGCTCCATCCACGTCATTGCAAATGGTAGGATTTGTTTTCTTCTTATGGCTGCTTACTGCACTTTGTAAACTGGATTTCATTCTTCCTTTTTGTTTGTAGTTTAGCTATGTGATTTCACCATTCATCTCCTGGTTATGAGCAACAGCTTTGTGTCAATCGATATGTATCTGTATCTATCTATCGCTCTGTCTGTCTGTATATCTATCTATCTTTCTATATATCCTTCTTTCTATCTCTCTATCCTCTCTATTTATCTATCCATCTATCTAGCTTCCTGTCTTCTATCATGTGTATAATCTATCGATCATCTGTCATCTATCTATCTGTCTATCTATGAAACAATCTTCTTTCTGTCTGTCCATCTATCCTTATGTACAGAACAGTTAACTACATCAACTATGTCACTTCCCTACATTATGCTTTCAAAAACATTGCAAGGTCACTAGGCCGTAGGGAGAGCACTGGGCTCACTGAGACAATTGCAGATCGAATCAGCCGCGTGTGCTTACAAAACCAGTAAATGGTGGTGCAGGGACTTGAACCCGTATCTCTGTCCTCTCTCCTCTTAAACCTCCTTCTCGCTTGCTAACTGTATTTAGCCACATTCATTGACTAAGTCCTCACTGAAGACCCCAATTATACTTCCTCTGGGCCTGTTGTAGACAGAAAAGTATACTTGGTGCTTTACTCACCACCATGTTTGAGGGACATTGGCATGTTCACCACTGATAGGAGGAGGGACAAATAAAAAGGAACACCTATTTCTAGACAGGAGCATTTGGGAGCAAAGTGTGTGTTGTGGAGAGACGTGTTTGGTTGAGTGTCCAAACTTCCCTCTTTATGTGGTTATTACTTCTTTACAATCGTGGATATCATAAAACCCAGTGATTTCAAAAGCCCAGACGCATATTATTACAGCAATTCATTTGTTGATGTGAGAAAAATGAGAAGGACATTGCAGTACCACTAAATCTATACCTGGGCACTGCTGATACCAAACAAAAGGAATTCACGGTGGCTAGGTAGGACTATTTTCTAGTGACTGTCTCTGGGGTCTCAAACAGAATCCATTTGTTTCTTTGTTTCAAAGATTCACTTGTATAGGGTACCTGTCCCCGCCCCTTCAGCTTGTAGTTTGTCTGTGTCCTTGGATCACAAGTGAGTCTCCAGTAAGGGAGCACTTATTTGATCTTGAGTTTTCATCAGTTCTTCTAACCCTGTGTCTTTTGATTGGAGCAGTGAAAGCCTGCACTTTTATTCTGATATTTGATAGCTAGGCTCTTACTGCACTTTGAAATTTTTTTTGTTCTCATTAACATACAATCACATGCAGAACAATATGTTAACTAGTCTAACCCCTTCACCAAGTCCTCGCCAAATCCCAGTTTCAGTCACTGTCCGTCAGCGTGTCGTAAGATGCTCTAGAATCACTATAGTCTTCTCTGTGTTGTATAGCCCTCCCAATGACCCTTCACCCTACACATTATTCATGCTAATCCTAATGCCCACATTCTTTTTCCCCGCCTTTATCAATCCCTTCCCACAAACACTACCCAGTCCCTTTCTCTTTGGTAACTCTTAGTCCACTCTCGGGTACTGTGTATATGCTGCTGTTTCTTCCTTCAGTTTTTCTTTGTTATCGTACTCCACACATGAGTTAAATCACTTGGTACATGTATTTTCCGACTGGCCTATTTGACTGAGCATAATACCCTCTAGCTCCATCCAAGTTATTGCCAATGATAGGATTTGTTTTCTTCTAATGGCTGCTTACTGCACTTTTTAAACTGGATTTTATTCTTCTTTTTCGTTTGTAGTTTGCTATGTGCTTCAACCATTGCTCTCATGGTTATGAGCAATAGCTTTGTGTTAATCGATATGAACCTATATCTATCTGTCTGTCTATCAATCAATCAATCAATCAATCAATCAATCATCTTTCTGTCTGCCCATCTGTCCTTGTGTACAGAACAGGTAACCACATATCCTATGTCACTTTCCTACATTATGCTTCCAAAAATCCTGCAAGGTAACTAGGCTGTAGGTAGAGCACTGGATTCACCGAGACACTTGCAGGTCGTGTCGGCCGAGTGTACCTACAAAACCAGGAAATGGTTGTGCAGGGACTTGAACCCGTGTCTCTATCCTCTGTCCTCTTTCATCTCCTTCTCACTTCCTGTCTGTATGTAGCCACATTCATTCACTAAGTGCTCCCTGAAGACCACAAGTATCCTTCCTCTGGGCCTGTGGACGACAGAAACGTAAAATTGTTGCTTTGCTCACCACCATGTTTGAAGGACATCTATGTGAACACCACTGATAGGATGGAGGGTCAAATAAAAAGGAACACCAATTTCTAGACAGGAGCAGTTGGGAACTAAGAGTGTATTGTGGAGTGGCATATTTATTTGAGTGTCCAAACTTCCCTCTTTAGGTGGTTATGACTTCACATTCGTGAGGATCATAAAACCCACAGATTTCAAAGGCCCAGATTCTTATTATTTCAGCAACCCAGTTGTTGAGGTGAGAGAAAATGAGAAGGACGTTGCTCCACCACTAAATCTATGGCTGGGACTTGCTGAAAACAAACAAAAAGAATTCACGGTGGCCAGATTGTGCTATTTTCTACTGACTGTCTCTGGGGGCTCAAACAGAATCCATTCGTTTGATTGTTTGTTTTTCAGTTTCACTCGTGTTGGGTACTTGTCCCCACACCTTCAGCTTGTAGTTTGTCTTTGTCCTTTGATCTCAAATGAGTCTCCTGTAAGGAAGCACGTAGGTTTCTTGAGTTTTCATCCGTTCTTTTAACCCTGTGTCTTTTGTTTGCAGCACTCAGAGCCTGACCTTTTATTCTGATGATTCAGTGCTGTGCCCTTATTGCACGTAAAAATTTTTTTTGTTATCATTAATCTACAATCACGTGAAGAACATTATGTTTACTATGCTCCCCCTTATCCAAGTCCACCAGCAAAAACCTCTTAAAGTCGCTGTCCATCAGCATAGTTGGATGCTTTAAACCCCTTCAGCATGTACCCCTTCAAAGACACCGATACAGTCGCTGTCAATCATGGAGTAGTAAGATGCTTTATATAACCTCTACTAGTCTTCTCTGTGTTGTACAGCACTCCCCATGTCCCGCGCGACCCCACGTAATATACATGGTAATCCTAATGCCCCCAATCTTTCTCCCCACACTTATCCCTCCCTTCAGAACCACCCTGTGCAGTCCTTTTCCCTTTGGCAACTTTTAGTCAACTCTCGGGTTCTGTGAGTATCCTGCTGTTTTTTTCCTTCAGTTTCTCTTTGTTGTTATACTCCACACATGAGTGATACCATTTGATATTGTCTTTCTCCGCCTGACCTATTTTTCTGAACATACTACTGTCTAGCTCCTTCCACGTCATTGCAAATGGTAGGATTTGTTTTCTTCTCATGGCTCCTTACTGCACTTTGTAAACTGGATTTCTTTCTTCCTTTTTGTTTGTAGTTTAGCTATGTGATTTCACCATTCATCTCCTGGTTATGAGCAACAGCTTTGTGTCAATCGATATGTATCTGTATCTATCTATCGCTCTGTCTGTCTGTATATCTATCTATCTTTCTATATATCCTTCTTTCTATCTCTCTATCCTCTCTATTTATCTATCCATCTATCTAGCTTCCTGTCTTCTATCATGTGTATAATCTATCGATCATCTGTCATCTATCTATCTGTCTATCTATGAAACAATCTTCTTTCTGTCTGTCCATCTATCCTTATGTACAGAACAGTTAACTACATCAACTATGTCACTTCCCTACATTATGCTTTCTAAAACATTGCAAGGTCACTAGGCCGTAGGGAGAGCACTGGGCTCACTGAGACAATTGCAGATCGAATCAGCCGCGTGTGCTTACAAAACCAGTAAATGGTGGTGCAGGGACTTGAACCCGTATCTCTGTCCTCTGTCCTCTTAAACCTCCTTCTCGCTTGCTAACTGTATTTAGCCACATTCATTGACTAAGTCCTCACTGAAGACCCCAATTATACTTCCTCTGGGCCTGTTGTAGACAGAAAAGTATACTTGGTGCTTTACTCACCACCATGTTTGAGGGACATTGGCATGTTCACCACTGATAGGAGGAGGGACAAATAAAAAGGAACACCTATTTCTAGACAGGAGCATTTGGGAGCAAAGTGTGTGTTGTGGAGAGACGTGTTTGGTTGAGTGTCCAAACTTCCCTCTTTATGTGGTTATTACTTCTTTACAATCGTGGATATCATAAAACCCAGTGATTTCAAAAGCCCAGACGCATATTATTACAGCAATTCATTTGTTGATGTGAGAAAAATGAGAAGGACATTGCAGTACCACTAAATCTATACCTGGGCACTGCTGATACCAAACAAAAGGAATTCACGGTGGCTAGGTAGGACTATTTTCTAGTGACTGTCTCTGGGGTCTCAAACAGAATCCATTTGTTTCTTTGTTTCAAAGATTCACTTGTATAGGGTACCTGTCCCCGCCCCTTCAGCTTGTAGTTTGTCTGTGTCCTTGGATCACAAGTGAGTCTCCAGTAAGGGAGCACTTATTTGATCTTGAGTTTTCATCAGTTCTTCTAACCCTGTGTCTTTTGATTGGAGCAGTGAAAGCCTGCACTTTTATTCTGATATTTGATAGCTAGGCTCTTACTGCACTTTGAAATTTTTTTGTTCTCATTAACATACAATCACATGCAGAACAATATGTTAACTAGTCTAACCCCTTCACCAAGTCCTCGCCAAATCCCAGTTTCAGTCACTGTCCGTCAGCGTGTCGTAAGATGCTCTAGAATCACTATAGTCTTCTCTGTGTTGTATAGCCCTCCCAATGACCCTTCACCCTACACATTATTCATGCTAATCCTAATGCCCCCATTCTTTTTCCCCGCCTTTATCAATCCCTTCCCACAAACACTACCCAGTCCCTTTCTCTTTGGTAACTCTTAGTCCACTCTCGGGTACTGTGTATATGCTGCTGTTTCTTCCTTCAGTTTTTCTTTGTTATCGTACTCCACACATGAGTTAAATCACTTGGTACATGTATTTTCCGACTGGCCTATTTGACTGAGCATAATACCCTCTAGCTCCATCCAAGTTATTGCCAATGATAGGATTTGTTTTCTTCTAATGGCTGCTTACTGCACTTTTTAAACTGGATTTTATTCTTCTTTTTCGTTTGTAGTTTGCTATGTGCTTCAACCATTGCTCTCATGGTTATGAGCAATAGCTTTGTGTTAATCGATATGAACCTATATCTATCTGTCTGTCTATCAATCAATCAATCAATCAATCAATCAATCATCTTTCTGTCTGCCCATCTGTCCTTGTGTACAGAACAGGTAACCACATATCCTATGTCACTTTCCTACATTATGCTTCCAAAAATCCTGCAAGGTAACTAGGCTGTAGGTAGAGCACTGGATTCACCGAGACACTTGCAGGTCGTGTCGGCCGAGTGTACCTACAAAACCAGGAAATGGTTGTGCAGGGACTTGAACCCGTGTCTCTATCCTCTGTCCTCTTTCATCTCCTTCTCACTTCCTGTCTGTATGTAGCCACATTCATTCACTAAGTGCTCCCTGAAGACCACAAGTATCCTTCCTCTGGGCCTGTGGACGACAGAAACGTAAAATTGTTGCTTTGCTCACCACCATGTTTGAAGGACATCTATGTGAACACCACTGATAGGATGGAGGGTCAAATAAAAAGGAACACCAATTTCTAGACAGGAGCAGTTGGGAACTAAGAGTGTATTGTGGAGTGGCATATTTATTTGAGTGTCCAAACTTCCCTCTTTAGGTGGTTATGACTTCACATTCGTGAGGATCATAAAACCCACAGATTTCAAAGGCCCAGATTCTTATTATTTCAGCAACCCAGTTGTTGAGGTGAGAGAAAATGAGAAGGACGTTGCTCCACCACTAAATCTATGGCTGGGACTTGCTGAAAACAAACAAAAAGAATTCACGGTGGCCAGATTGTGCTATTTTCTACTGACTGTCTCTGGGGGCTCAAACAGAATCCATTCGTTTGATTGTTTGTTTTTCAGTTTCACTCGTGTTGGGTACTTGTCCCCACACCTTCAGCTTGTAGTTTGTCTTTGTCCTTGGATCTCAAATGAGTCTCCTGTAAGGAAGCACGTAGGTTTCTTGAGTTTTCATCCGTTCTTTTAACCCTGTGTCTTTTGTTTGCAGCACTCAGAGCCTGACCTTTTATTCTGATGATTCAGTGCTGTGCCCTTATTGCACGTAAAAATTTTTTTTGTTATCATTAATCTACAATCACGTGAAGAACATTATGTTTACTATGCTCCCCCTTATCCAAGTCCACCAGCAAAAACCTCTTAAAGTCGCTGTCCATCAGCATAGTTGGATGCTTTAAACCCCTTCAGCATGTACCCCTTCAAAGACACCGATACAGTCGCTGTCAATCATGGAGTAGTAAGATGCTTTATATAACCTCTACTAGTCTTCTCTGTGTTGTACAGCACTCCCCATGTCCCGCGCGACCCCACGTAATATACATGGTAATCCTAATGCCCCCAATCTTTCTCCCCACACTTATCCCTCCCTTCAGAACCACCCTGTGCAGTCCTTTTCCCTTTGGCAACTTTTAGTCAACTCTCGGGTTCTGTGAGTATCCTGCTGTTTTTTTCCTTCAGTTTCTCTTTGTTGTTATACTCCACACATGAGTGATACCATTTGATATTGTCTTTCTCCGCCTGACCTATTTTTCTGAACATACTACTGTCTAGCTCCTTCCACGTCATTGCAAATGGTAGGATTTGTTTTCTTCTCATGGCTCCTTACTGCACTTTGTAAACTGGATTTCTTTCTTCCTTTTTGTTTGTAGTTTAGCTATGTGATTTCACCATTCATCTCCTGGTTATGAGCAACAGCTTTGTGTCAATCGATATGTATCTGTATCTATCTATCGCTCTGTCTGTCTGTATATCTATCTATCTTTCTATATATCCTTCTTTCTATCTCTCTATCCTCTCTATTTATCTATCCATCTATCTAGCTTCCTGTCTTCTATCATGTGTATAATCTATCGATCATCTGTCATCTATCTATCTGTCTATCTATGAAACAATCTTCTTTCTGTCTGTCCATCTATCCTTATGTACAGAACAGTTAACTACATCAACTATGTCACTTCCCTACATTATGCTTTCTAAAACATTGCAAGGTCACTAGGCCGTAGGGAGAGCACTGGGCTCACTGAGACAATTGCAGATCGAATCAGCCGCGTGTGCTTACAAAACCAGTAAATGGTGGTGCAGGGACTTGAACCCGTATCTCTGTCCTCTGTCCTCTTAAACCTCCTTCTCGCTTGCTAACTGTATTTAGCCACATTCATTGACTAAGTCCTCACTGAAGACCCCAATTATACTTCCTCTGGGCCTGTTGTAGACAGAAAAGTATACTTGGTGCTTTACTCACCACCATGTTTGAGGGACATTGGCATGTTCACCACTGATAGGAGGAGGGACAAATAAAAAGGAACACCTATTTCTAGACAGGAGCATTTGGGAGCAAAGTGTGTGTTGTGGAGAGACGTGTTTGGTTGAGTGTCCAAACTTCCCTCTTTATGTGGTTATTACTTCTTTACAATCGTGGATATCATAAAACCCAGTGATTTCAAAAGCCCAGACGCATATTATTACAGCAATTCATTTGTTGATGTGAGAAAAATGAGAAGGACATTGCAGTACCACTAAATCTATACCTGGGCACTGCTGATACCAAACAAAAGGAATTCACGGTGGCTAGGTAGGACTATTTTCTAGTGACTGTCTCTGGGGTCTCAAACAGAATCCATTTGTTTCTTTGTTTCAAAGATTCACTTGTATAGGGTACCTGTCCCCGCCCCTTCAGCTTGTAGTTTGTCTGTGTCCTTGGATCACAAGTGAGTCTCCAGTAAGGGAGCACTTATTTGATCTTGAGTTTTCATCAGTTCTTCTAACCCTGTGTCTTTTGATTGGAGCAGTGAAAGCCTGCACTTTTATTCTGATATTTGATAGCTAGGCTCTTACTGCACTTTGAAATTTTTTTGTTCTCATTAACATACAATCACATGCAGAACAATATGTTAACTAGTCTAACCCCTTCACCAAGTCCTCGCCAAATCCCAGTTTCAGTCACTGTCCGTCAGCGTGTCGTAAGATGCTCTAGAATCACTATAGTCTTCTCTGTGTTGTATAGCCCTCCCAATGACCCTTCACCCTACACATTATTCATGCTAATCCTAATGCCCCCATTCTTTTTCCCCGCCTTTATCAATCCCTTCCCACAAACACTACCCAGTCCCTTTCTCTTTGGTAACTCTTAGTCCACTCTCGGGTACTGTGTATATGCTGCTGTTTCTTCCTTCAGTTTTTCTTTGTTATCGTACTCCACACATGAGTTAAATCACTTGGTACATGTATTTTCCGACTGGCCTATTTGACTGAGCATAATACCCTCTAGCTCCATCCAAGTTATTGCCAATGATAGGATTTGTTTTCTTCTAATGGCTGCTTACTGCACTTTTTAAACTGGATTTTATTCTTCTTTTTCGTTTGTAGTTTGCTATGTGCTTCAACCATTGCTCTCATGGTTATGAGCAATAGCTTTGTGTTAATCGATATGAACCTATATCTATCTGTCTGTCTATCAATCAATCAATCAATCAATCAATCAATCATCTTTCTGTCTGCCCATCTGTCCTTGTGTACAGAACAGGTAACCACATATCCTATGTCACTTTCCTACATTATGCTTCCAAAAATCCTGCAAGGTAACTAGGCTGTAGGTAGAGCACTGGATTCACCGAGACACTTGCAGGTCGTGTCGGCCGAGTGTACCTACAAAACCAGGAAATGGTTGTGCAGGGACTTGAACCCGTGTCTCTATCCTCTGTCCTCTTTCATCTCCTTCTCACTTCCTGTCTGTATGTAGCCACATTCATTCACTAAGTGCTCCCTGAAGACCACAAGTATCCTTCCTCTGGGCCTGTGGACGACAGAAACGTAAAATTGTTGCTTTGCTCACCACCATGTTTGAAGGACATCTATGTGAACACCACTGATAGGATGGAGGGTCAAATAAAAAGGAACACCAATTTCTAGACAGGAGCAGTTGGGAACTAAGAGTGTATTGTGGAGTGGCATATTTATTTGAGTGTCCAAACTTCCCTCTTTAGGTGGTTATGACTTCACATTCGTGAGGATCATAAAACCCACAGATTTCAAAGGCCCAGATTCTTATTATTTCAGCAACCCAGTTGTTGAGGTGAGAGAAAATGAGAAGGACGTTGCTCCACCACTAAATCTATGGCTGGGACTTGCTGAAAACAAACAAAAAGAATTCACGGTGGCCAGATTGTGCTATTTTCTACTGACTGTCTCTGGGGGCTCAAACAGAATCCATTCGTTTGATTGTTTGTTTTTCAGTTTCACTCGTGTTGGGTACTTGTCCCCACACCTTCAGCTTGTAGTTTGTCTTTGTCCTTGGATCTCAAATGAGTCTCCTGTAAGGAAGCACGTAGGTTTCTTGAGTTTTCATCCGTTCTTTTAACCCTGTGTCTTTTGTTTGCAGCACTCAGAGCCTGACCTTTTATTCTGATGATTCAGTGCTGTGCCCTTATTGCACGTAAAAATTTTTTTTGTTATCATTAATCTACAATCACGTGAAGAACATTATGTTTACTATGCTCCCCCTTATCCAAGTCCACCAGCAAAAACCTCTTAAAGTCGCTGTCCATCAGCATAGTTGGATGCTTTAAACCCCTTCAGCATGTACCCCTTCAAAGACACCGATACAGTCGCTGTCAATCATGGAGTAGTAAGATGCTTTATATAACCTCTACTAGTCTTCTCTGTGTTGTACAGCACTCCCCATGTCCCGCGCGACCCCACGTAATATACATGGTAATCCTAATGCCCCCAATCTTTCTCCCCACACTTATCCCTCCCTTCAGAACCACCCTGTGCAGTCCTTTTCCCTTTGGCAACTTTTAGTCAACTCTCGGGTTCTGTGAGTATCCTGCTGTTTTTTTCCTTCAGTTTCTCTTTGTTGTTATACTCCACACATGAGTGATACCATTTGATATTGTCTTTCTCCGCCTGACCTATTTTTCTGAACATACTACTGTCTAGCTCCTTCCACGTCATTGCAAATGGTAGGATTTGTTTTCTTCTCATGGCTCCTTACTGCACTTTGTAAACTGGATTTCTTTCTTCCTTTTTGTTTGTAGTTTAGCTATGTGATTTCACCATTCATCTCCTGGTTATGAGCAACAGCTTTGTGTCAATCGATATGTATCTGTATCTATCTATCGCTCTGTCTGTCTGTATATCTATCTATCTTTCTATATATCCTTCTTTCTATCTCTCTATCCTCTCTATTTATCTATCCATCTATCTAGCTTCCTGTCTTCTATCATGTGTATAATCTATCGATCATCTGTCATCTATCTATCTGTCTATCTATGAAACAATCTTCTTTCTGTCTGTCCATCTATCCTTATGTACAGAACAGTTAACTACATCAACTATGTCACTTCCCTACATTATGCTTTCTAAAACATTGCAAGGTCACTAGGCCGTAGGGAGAGCACTGGGCTCACTGAGACAATTGCAGATCGAATCAGCCGCGTGTGCTTACAAAACCAGTAAATGGTGGTGCAGGGACTTGAACCCGTATCTCTGTCCTCTGTCCTCTTAAACCTCCTTCTCGCTTGCTAACTGTATTTAGCCACATTCATTGACTAAGTCCTCACTGAAGACCCCAATTATACTTCCTCTGGGCCTGTTGTAGACAGAAAAGTATACTTGGTGCTTTACTCACCACCATGTTTGAGGGACATTGGCATGTTCACCACTGATAGGAGGAGGGACAAATAAAAAGGAACACCTATTTCTAGACAGGAGCATTTGGGAGCAAAGTGTGTGTTGTGGAGAGACGTGTTTGGTTGAGTGTCCAAACTTCCCTCTTTATGTGGTTATTACTTCTTTACAATCGTGGATATCATAAAACCCAGTGATTTCAAAAGCCCAGACGCATATTATTACAGCAATTCATTTGTTGATGTGAGAAAAATGAGAAGGACATTGCAGTACCACTAAATCTATACCTGGGCACTGCTGATACCAAACAAAAGGAATTCACGGTGGCTAGGTAGGACTATTTTCTAGTGACTGTCTCTGGGGTCTCAAACAGAATCCATTTGTTTCTTTGTTTCAAAGATTCACTTGTATAGGGTACCTGTCCCCGCCCCTTCAGCTTGTAGTTTGTCTGTGTCCTTGGATCACAAGTGAGTCTCCAGTAAGGGAGCACTTATTTGATCTTGAGTTTTCATCAGTTCTTCTAACCCTGTGTCTTTTGATTGGAGCAGTGAAAGCCTGCACTTTTATTCTGATATTTGATAGCTAGGCTCTTACTGCACTTTGAAATTTTTTTGTTCTCATTAACATACAATCACATGCAGAACAATATGTTAACTAGTCTAACCCCTTCACCAAGTCCTCGCCAAATCCCAGTTTCAGTCACTGTCCGTCAGCGTGTCGTAAGATGCTCTAGAATCACTATAGTCTTCTCTGTGTTGTATAGCCCTCCCAATGACCCTTCACCCTACACATTATTCATGCTAATCCTAATGCCCCCATTCTTTTTCCCCGCCTTTATCAATCCCTTCCCACAAACACTACCCAGTCCCTTTCTCTTTGGTAACTCTTAGTCCACTCTCGGGTACTGTGTATATGCTGCTGTTTCTTCCTTCAGTTTTTCTTTGTTATCGTACTCCACACATGAGTTAAATCACTTGGTACATGTATTTTCCGACTGGCCTATTTGACTGAGCATAATACCCTCTAGCTCCATCCAAGTTATTGCCAATGATAGGATTTGTTTTCTTCTAATGGCTGCTTACTGCACTTTTTAAACTGGATTTTATTCTTCTTTTTCGTTTGTAGTTTGCTATGTGCTTCAACCATTGCTCTCATGGTTATGAGCAATAGCTTTGTGTTAATCGATATGAACCTATATCTATCTGTCTGTCTATCAATCAATCAATCAATCAATCAATCAATCATCTTTCTGTCTGCCCATCTGTCCTTGTGTACAGAACAGGTAACCACATATCCTATGTCACTTTCCTACATTATGCTTCCAAAAATCCTGCAAGGTAACTAGGCTGTAGGTAGAGCACTGGATTCACCGAGACACTTGCAGGTCGTGTCGGCCGAGTGTACCTACAAAACCAGGAAATGGTTGTGCAGGGACTTGAACCCGTGTCTCTATCCTCTGTCCTCTTTCATCTCCTTCTCACTTCCTGTCTGTATGTAGCCACATTCATTCACTAAGTGCTCCCTGAAGACCACAAGTATCCTTCCTCTGGGCCTGTGGACGACAGAAACGTAAAATTGTTGCTTTGCTCACCACCATGTTTGAAGGACATCTATGTGAACACCACTGATAGGATGGAGGGTCAAATAAAAAGGAACACCAATTTCTAGACAGGAGCAGTTGGGAACTAAGAGTGTATTGTGGAGTGGCATATTTATTTGAGTGTCCAAACTTCCCTCTTTAGGTGGTTATGACTTCACATTCGTGAAGATCATAAAACCCACAGATTTCAAAGGCCCAGATTCTTATTATTTCAGCAACCCAGTTGTTGAGGTGAGAGAAAATGAGAAGGACGTTGCTCCACCACTAAATCTATGGCTGGGACTTGCTGAAAACAAACAAAAAGAATTCACGGTGGCCAGATTGTGCTATTTTCTACTGACTGTCTCTGGGGGCTCAAACAGAATCCATTCGTTTGATTGTTTGTTTTTCAGTTTCACTCGTGTTGGGTACTTGTCCCCACACCTTCAGCTTGTAGTTTGTCTTTGTCCTTGGATCTCAAATGAGTCTCCTGTAAGGAAGCACGTAGGTTTCTTGAGTTTTCATCCGTTCTTTTAACCCTGTGTCTTTTGTTTGCAGCACTCAGAGCCTGACCTTTTATTCTGATGATTCAGTGCTGTGCCCTTATTGCACGTAAAAATTTTTTTTGTTATCATTAATCTACAATCACGTGAAGAACATTATGTTTACTATGCTCCCCCTTATCCAAGTCCACCAGCAAAAACCTCTTAAAGTCGCTGTCCATCAGCATAGTTGGATGCTTTAAACCCCTTCAGCATGTACCCCTTCAAAGACACCGATACAGTCGCTGTCAATCATGGAGTAGTAAGATGCTTTATATAACCTCTACTAGTCTTCTCTGTGTTGTACAGCACTCCCCATGTCCCGCGCGACCCCACGTAATATACATGGTAATCCTAATGCCCCCAATCTTTCTCCCCACACTTATCCCTCCCTTCAGAACCACCCTGTGCAGTCCTTTTCCCTTTGGCAACTTTTAGTCAACTCTCGGGTTCTGTGAGTATCCTGCTGTTTTTTTCCTTCAGTTTCTCTTTGTTGTTATACTCCACACATGAGTGATACCATTTGATATTGTCTTTCTCCGCCTGACCTATTTTTCTGAACATACTACTGTCTAGCTCCATCCACGTCATTGCAAATGGTAGGATTTGTTTTCTTCTTATGGCTGCTTACTGCACTTTGTAAACTGGATTTCATTCTTCCTTTTTGTTTGTAGTTTAGCTATGTGATTTCACCATTCATCTCCTGGTTATGAGCAACAGCTTTGTGTCAATCGATATGTATCTGTATCTATCTATCGCTCTGTCTGTCTGTATATCTATCTATCTTTCTATATATCCTTCTTTCTATCTCTCTATCCTCTCTATTTATCTATCCATCTATCTAGCTTCCTGTCTTCTATCATGTGTATAATCTATCGATCATCTGTCATCTATCTATCTGTCTATCTATGAAACAATCTTCTTTCTGTCTGTCCATCTATCCTTATGTACAGAACAGTTAACTACATCAACTATGTCACTTCCCTACATTATGCTTTCTAAAACATTGCAAGGTCACTAGGCCGTAGGGAGAGCACTGGGCTCACTGAGACAATTGCAGATCGAATCAGCCGCGTGTGCTTACAAAACCAGTAAATGGTGGTGCAGGGACTTGAACCCGTATCTCTGTCCTCTGTCCTCTTAAACCTCCTTCTCGCTTGCTAACTGTATTTAGCCACATTCATTGACTAAGTCCTCACTGAAGACCCCAATTATACTTCCTCTGGGCCTGTTGTAGACAGAAAAGTATACTTGGTGCTTTACTCACCACCATGTTTGAGGGACATTGGCATGTTCACCACTGATAGGAGGAGGGACAAATAAAAAGGAACACCTATTTCTAGACAGGAGCATTTGGGAGCAAAGTGTGTGTTGTGGAGAGACGTGTTTGGTTGAGTGTCCAAACTTCCCTCTTTATGTGGTTATTACTTCTTTACAATCGTGGATATCATAAAACCCAGTGATTTCAAAAGCCCAGACGCATATTATTACAGCAATTCATTTGTTGATGTGAGAAAAATGAGAAGGACATTGCAGTACCACTAAATCTATACCTGGGCACTGCTGATACCAAACAAAAGGAATTCACGGTGGCTAGGTAGGACTATTTTCTAGTGACTGTCTCTGGGGTCTCAAACAGAATCCATTTGTTTCTTTGTTTCAAAGATTCACTTGTATAGGGTACCTGTCCCCGCCCCTTCAGCTTGTAGTTTGTCTGTGTCCTTGGATCACAAGTGAGTCTCCAGTAAGGGAGCACTTATTTGATCTTGAGTTTTCATCAGTTCTTCTAACCCTGTGTCTTTTGATTGGAGCAGTGAAAGCCTGCAATTTTATTCTGATATTTGATAGCTAGGCTCTTACTGCACTTTGAAATTTTTTTGTTCTCATTAACATACAATCACATGCAGAACAATATGTTAACTAGTCTAACCCCTTCACCAAGTCCTCGCCAAATCCCAGTTTCAGTCACTGTCCGTCAGCATGTCGTAAGATGCTCTAGAATCACTATAGTCTTCTCTGTGTTGTATAGCCCTCCCAATGACCCTTCACCCTACACATTATTCATGCTAATCCTAATGCCCCCATTCTTTTTCCCCGCCCTTATCAATCCCTTCCCACAAACACTACCCAGTCCCTTTCTCTTTGGTAACTCTTAGTCCACTCTCGGGTACTGTGTATATGCTGCTGTTTCTTCCTTCAGTTTTTCTTTGTTATCGTACTCCACACATGAGTTAAATCACTTGGTACATGTATTTTCCGACTGGCCTATTTGACTGAGCATAATACCCTCTAGCTCCATCCAAGTTATTGCCAATGATAGGATTTGTTTTCTTCTAATGGCTGCTTACTGCACTATTTAAACTGGATTTTATTCTTCTTCTTCGTTTGTAGTTTTCTATGTGCTTCAACCATTGCTATCATGGTTTGGAGCAATAGCTTTGTGTTAATCGATATGAACCTATATCTATCTGTCTGTCTATCAATCAATCAATCAATCAATCAATCAATCATCTTTCTGTCTGCCCATCTGTCCTTGTGTACAGAACAGGTAACCACATATCCTATGTCACTTTCCTACATTATGCTTCCAAAAATCCTGCAAGGTAACTAGGCTGTAGGGAGAGTACTGGGTTCACCGAGACACTTGCATGTCGTGTCGGCCGAGTGTACCTACAAAACCAGGAAATGGTTGTGCAGGGACTTGAACCCGTGTCTCTATCCTCTGTCCTCTTTCATCTCCTTGTAACTTGCTGTCTTTATTTAGACACATTCATTGACTAAGGGCTCCCTGAAGTTCTCAAGTATCATTCCTCTGCTCCTGTTGTCGACAGAAAAGTAAACGTGTTGCTTTGCTCACCACCATGTTTGAAGGACATCAGCGTGATCACCGCCGATAGGATGGAGGGTCAAATAAAACGGAACACCAATTTCTAGACAGGAGCAGTTGGGAGCTAACAGTGTATTGTGGAGTGACGTGTTTATTTGAGAGTCCAAACTTCCCTCTTTAGGTGGTTATTAGATTTTCACATTCGTGAACATCATAAAATCCACTGATTTCAAAGGCCCAGATGCTTATTATTACAGCAACTCAGTTGTTGAGGTGAGAGAAAATGAGAAGTATGTTGCTGCACCACTAAATCTATGGCTGGGAACTGTTGAAACCAAACAAAAAGAATTCACGGTGGCCAGATAGGGCTGTTTTCTGCTGACTGTCTCTGGGGACTCAAACAGAATCCATTTGCTTGATTGTTTGATTTTCCGTTTCACTCGTGTAGGGTACTTGTCCACACACCTTCGGCTTGTAGTTTGTCTGTGTCCTTGGATCTCAAGTGAGTCTCCTGTAAGTAAGCACGTAGGTGTCTTGAGTTTTCATCCATTCTTTTATCCCTGTGTCTTTTGTTTGCAGCACTCAGTGCCTGAACTTTATTCTGATGATTCAGAGCTGTGCACTTACTGCACTGAAAGAATATTTTTTATCATTAATCTACAATCACGTGAAGAACATTATGTTTACTATGCTCCCCCCTTCACCAAGTCCCCCCGAAAAACCTCTTCAGTCACTGTCGATCAGCGTAGTTGGATGCTGTAGACCCCTTCACCATGTCCCCACCAAAAGTCCCCGTTAAACTCACTGTCCTCAGTGAGTAGTAAGTTGCTATATGATCTCTACTAGTCTTCTCTGTGTTGTACAGTACTCCCCATGCACACCCGACCCCGCGCATTATACAGGCTAAACTTAATGCCCCCATTCTTTCTCCCCACACTTATCTCTCCCTTCAGACTCACCCTGCCCAGTCCTTTTTCGTTTGGTTACTTTTAGACAACTCTCGGGTTCTGTGAGTCTGCTGCTGTTTTTTTACTTCAGTTTTTCTTTGTTGTTATACTAAACACATGAGTGAAATCACTTGGCACTTGCCTTATCCTCCTGCCCTATTTTTCTGAACATACTACCGTCTTGCTCCATCCACGTCATTGCAAATGGTAGTATTTGTTTTCTTCTTAAGGCTGTTTACTGCAATTTTTACACTGGATTTCATTCTTCCTTTTTGTTTGTAGTTTAGCTATGTTATTCACCATTCAACTCCTGGTTATGAACAATAGCTTGGTGTCAATCGACATGTATCTGTATCTATCTATCTAAAGGTCTGTCTGTCTATCTATGTTTCTATGTATGCATATATCTATGTATCTATGTATCTATCTATGTATTTATCTATCTTCCTATCAACTATCTATGATGTCTATCATCTATTAATCTATGTACCTATCTATCTCTCTTTAACCTGTCGTCTGTCTACCTATCTATCTATGAAACAATCATCTTTTTGTCTGCCCATCTATCCTTATGTACAGAACAGTTAACAACATAGCCTATGTCTCTTCCCTACATTATGCTTCCAGAAATCTTGCAAGGTAACTAAGCCATAAGGAGAGCACTGAGTTCACCGGAACGCTTTCAGGTAGAGTCAGCAGAGTGTGATTACAAAACCAGTAAATGGAGGTGAAAGGACTTGAACCCATATCTTTGTCCTCTGTCCTCTTATACTTCCTGCTCGCTTGGTGACTTTATTTAGCCACATTCAGTGAGTAAGTGATCCCTGAAGACCATAAGTATCCTTCGTCTGGGCCTGTTGTCAACAGAAAAGTGTACTTGGCCCTTTGCACACCACCATGTTTGAGGGACATTGGCGTGATCACTGCTGATAGGTGGAGGGACAAATATGAATTAACACCTATTTCTGGACAGGAGCAGTTGGGAACAAAGAGTGTGTTGTGGAGTGAAGTGTTTATTTGAGTGTCCAAACTTCCCTCTTTAGGTGGTTGTTACTTCTTTACATTCGTGAACATCATAAAAAGCAATGATTATAAATGCCCAGACGCATATTATTACAGCAATTCATTTGTTGAGGTGAGAGGAAATGAGAAGGAGTTGCTGCAACACTAAATCTATGCCTGAGCACTGCTGAAACCAAACAAAGAGAATTCACGGAGGCTAGATAGGGCTATTATCTACTGACTCTCTCTGGGGTCCTAAACAGAATCCATTTATTTCTTTGTTTCTCAGTTTCACTTGTGTAGGGTACCTGTCCCCGCCCTTCCAGCTTGTAGTTTGTCTGTGTCCTTGGATCTCAAGTGGGTCTCCATAAGGGAGCACGTAGGTGGTCTTGAGTTTTCATCAGTTCTTCTAACCCTGTGTCTTTTGATTGGAGCACTCAAAGGCTGTACTTTTATTCTGATATTTGAGAGCTGTGCTCTTACTGCACTTTGAAATTCTTTTTGTTCTCATTAATATACAATCACATGCAGAAAATTATGTTATTCTGTCTACCCTCTTCACCAAGTCACCCCAAATCCCAGTTACAGCCGCTCTCCGTCAGCATGTACTAAGATGCTGTAGAATCACTACATGTCTTCTCTGTGTTGTACAGCCCTACCCATGACACCCCACCCTACACATTATACATGCTAATCCTAATGCCCCCATTCTTTTACCCCGCACTTATTACTCCCTTCCCACAAACCCTACCCAGTCCCTTTCTCTTTGTTAACTGTTAGTCCACTCTCGGGTTCTGTGATTCTGCTGCTGTCTTTTCCTTCAGTTTTTCTTTGTTATCATACTCCACACATGAGTGAAATCATTTGGTACATGTATTTCTCCGCCTGGCCTATTTGACTGAGCATAATACCCTCTAGCTCCATCCACGTTATTGCAAATGATAGGATTTGTTTTCTTCTTATGGCTGCTTACTGCACTTTTTAAACTGGATTTCATTCTTCTTTTTTGTTTGTAGTTTTGCTATGTGCTTTCACCATTGCTCTCCTTGTTATGAGCAGTAGCTTTTTGTTTATCGATATGTACCTATATCTATCTATCTGTCTGTCTATCTATTTACAAATCACTCAATCAATCATCTTTTTGTCTGTCCATCTGTCCATGTGTACAGATCAGTTAACCATATACCCTATATCACTTTCCTGCACTATGCTCCCAAAAATCCTGCAAAGTATCTAGGCTGCAGAGGGAGCACTGGGTTCACCGAGACACTTGCAGTTCGAGTCGGCCGCGTGTACTGACAAAACCAGGAAATGGTTGTGCTGGGACTTGAACCCGTGTCTCTATCCTCTGTTCTCTTTCATCTCCTTCTAACTTGCTGTCTTTATTTAGACACATTCATTGACTAAGGGCTCCCTGAAGATCTCAAGTATCATTCCTCTGGGCCTGTTGTCGACAGAAAAGTAAACTTGTTGCTTTGCTCACCACCATGTTTGAAGGACATCAGCGTGATCACCGCCGATAGGACGGAGGGACAAATAAAACGGAACACCAATTTCTAGACAGGAGCAGTTGGGAGCTAACAGTGTATTGTGGAGTGACGTGTTTATTTGAGTGTCCAAACTTCCCTCTTTAGGTGGTTATTAGATTTTCACATTCGTGAACATCATAAAATCCACTGATTTCAAAGGCCCAGATGCTTATTATTACAGCAACTCAGTTGTTGAGGTGAGAGAAAATGAGAAGTATGTTGCTGCACCACTAAATCTATGGCTGGGAACTGTTGAAACCAAACAAAAAGAATTCACGGTGGCCAGATAGGGCTGTTTTCTGCTGACTGTCTCTGGGGACTCAAACAGAATCCATTTGCTTGATTGTTTGATTTTCCGTTTCACTCGTGTAGGGTACTTGTCCACACACCTTCGGCTTGTAGTTTGTCTGTGTCCGTGGTTCTCAAGTGAGTCTCCTGTAAGTAAGCACGTAGGTTGTCTTGAGTTTTCATCCCTTCTTTTATCCCTGTGTCTTTTGTTTGCAGCACTCAGTGCCTGACCTTTTATTCTGATGATTCAGAGCTGTGCACTTATTGCACTTAAAGAATATTTTTTATCATTAATCTACAATCACGTGAAGAACATTATGTTTACTATGCTCCCAAATTCACCAAGTCCCCCCGAAAAACCTCTTCAGTCACTGTCGATCAGCGTAGTTGGATGCTGTAGACCCCTTCACCATGTCCCCCACAAAAGTCCCCGTTACAGTCACTGTCCATCAGTGAGTAGTAAGATGCTATATGATCTCTACTAGTCTTCTCTGTGTTGTACAGTACTCCCCATGCACACCCGACCCCGCGCATTATACATACTAAACTTAATGCCCCCATTCTTTCTCCCCACACTTATCCCTCCCTTCAGACTCACCCTGCCCAGTCCTTTTTCCTTTGGTTACTTTTAGTCAACTCTCGGGTTCTGTGAGTCTGCTGCTGTTTTTTTACTTCAGTTTTTCTTTGTTGTTATACTCCACACATGAGTGAAATCACTTGGTACTTGCCTTTATCCGCCTGCCCTATTTTTCTGAACATACTACCGTCTTGCTCCATCCACGTCATTGCAAATGGTAGTATTTGTTTTCTTCTTAAGGCTGCTTACTGCACTTTTTAAACTGGATTTCATTCTTCCTTTTTGTTTGTAGTTTAGCTATGTTATTCACCATTCAACTCCTGGTTATGAACAATAGCTTTGTGTCAATCGACATGTATCTGTATCTATCTATCTAAAGGTCTGTCTGTCTATCTATGTATCTATGTATGTATATATCTATGTATCTATGTATCTATCTACGTCTCTATCTATCTATCTTCCTATCATCTATCTATGATGTCTATCATCTATTAATCTACATACCTATCTATCTTTCACCTGTCGTCTGTCTACCTATCTATCTATGAAACAATCATCTTTTTGTCTGCCCATCTATCCTTATCTACAGAACAGTTAACAACATAGCCTATGTCTCTTCCCTACATTATGCTTCCAGAAACCTTGCAAGGTAACTCAGCCATAAGTAGAGTACTGTGTTCACCGATACGCTTTCAGGTAGAGTCAGCAGAGTGTGCTTTCAAAACCAGTAAATGGAGGTGAAAGGACTTGAACCCGTATCTTTGTCCTCTGTCCTCTTATACTTCCTGCTCGCTTGTTGACATTATTTAGCCACATTCAGTGTGTAAGTGATCCCTGAAGACCACAAGTATCCTTCGTCTGGGCCTGTTGTCGACAGAAAAGTGTACTTGGCCCTTTGCACACCACCATGTTTGAGGGACATTGGCGTGATTACTGCTGATAGGTGGAGGGACAAATATGAATTAACACCTATTTCTGGACAGGAGCAGTTGGGAACAAAGAGTGTGTTGTGGAGTGAAGTGTTTATTTGAGTGTCCAAACTTCCCTCTTTAGGTGGTTATTACTTCTTTACATTCGTGAACATCATAAAAAGCAATGATTATAAATGCCCAGACGCATATTATTACAGCAATTCATTTGTTGAGGTGAGAGGAAATGAGAAGGAAGTTGCTGCAACACTAAATCTATGCCTGAGCACTGCTGAAACCAAACAGAAAGAATTCACGGTGGCTAGATAGGGCTATTTTCTACTGACTCTCTCTGGGGTCCAAAACAGAATCCATTTCTTTCTTTGTTTCTCAGTTTCACTTGTGTAGGGTACCTGTCCCCGCCCCTTCAGCTTGTAGTTTGTCTGTGTCCTTGGATCTCAACTGAGTCTCCAGTAAGGGAGCACGTAGGTGGTCTTGAGTTTTCATCAGTTCTTCTAACCCTGTGTCTTTTGATTGGAGCACTCAAAGGCTGTAATTTTATTCTGATATTTGAGAGCTGTGCTCTTACTGCACTTTGAAATTCTTTTTGTTCTCATTAATATACAATCACATGCAGAAAATTATGTTATTCTGTCTACCCTCTTCACCAAGTCACCCCAAATCCCAGTTACAGCCGCTCTCCGTCAGCATGTACTAAGATGCTGTAGAATCACTACATGTCTTCTCTGTGTTGTACAGCCCTACCCATGACACCCCACCCTACACATTATACATGCTAATCCTAATGCCCCCATTCTTTTTCCCCGCACTTATTACTCCCTTCCCACAAATCCTACCCAGTCCCTTTCTCTTTGGTAACTGTAAGTCCACTCTCGGGTTCTGTGAGTCTGCTGCTGTCTTTTCCTTAAGTTTTTCTTTGTTATCATACTCCACACATGAGTGAAATCATTTGGTACATGTATTTCTCCGCCTGGCCTATTTGACTGAGCATAATACCCTCTAGCTCCATCCACGTTATTGCAAATGATAGGATTTGTTTTCTTCTTATGGCTGCTTACTGCACTTTTTAAACTGGATTTTATTCTTCTTTTTCGTTTGTAGTTTGCTATGTGCTTCAACCATTTCTCTCATGGTTATGAGCAATAGCTTTGTGTTAATCGATATGAACCTATATCTATCTATCTGTCTGTCAATCAATCAATCAATCAATCAATCAATCAATCATCTTTTTGTGGGCCCATCTGTCCTTGTGTACAGAACAGGTAACCACATATTCTATGTCACTTTCCTACATTATGCTTCCAAAAATCCTGCAAGGTAACTAGGCTGTAGGGAGAGCACTGGGTTCACCGAGACACTTGCAGGTCGTGTCGGCCGAGAGTACCTACAAAACCAGGAAATGGTTGTGCAGGGACTTGAACCCGTGTCTCTATCCTCTGTCCTCTTTCATCTCCTTCTCACTTCCTGTCTGTATATAGCCACATTCATTCACTAAGTGCTCCCTGAAGACCACAAGTATCCTTCCTCTGGGCCTGTGGACGACAGAAACGTAAAATTGTTGCTTTGCTCACCACCATGTTTGAAGGACATCTATGTGAACACCACTGATAGGATGGAGGGTCAAATAAAAAGGAACACCAATTTCTAGACAGGAGCAGTTGGGAGCTAAGAGTGTTTTGTGGAGTGACATATTTATTTGAGTGTCCAAACTTCCCTCTTTAGGTGGTTATTACTTCACATTCGTGAAGATCATAAAACCCACAGATTTCAAAGGCCCAGATTCTTATTATTTCAGCAACCCAGTTGTTGAGGTGAGAGAAAATGAGAAGGACGTTGCTCGAAAACTAAATCTATGGCTGGGACATGCTGAAAACAAAAAAAAGAACTCACGGTGGTCAGATAGGGCTATTTTCTACTGACTGTCTCTGGGGGCTCAAACAGAATCCATTTGTTTGATTGTTTGTTTTTCAGTTTCACTCGTGTAGGGTACTTGTCCCCACACCTTCAGCTTGTAGTTTGTCTTTGTCCTTGGATCTCAAGTGAGTCTCCTGTAAGGAAGCACGTAGGTTTCTTGAGTTTTCAACCGTTCTTTTAACCCTGTGTCTTTTGTTTGCTGCACTCAGAGCCTGACCTTTTATTCTGATGATGCAGTGCTGTGCCCTTATTGCTCTTAAAAAAATTTTTTTTGTTATCATTAATCTACAATCACGTGAAGAACATTATGTTTACTATGCTCCCCCTTATCCAAGTCCACCAGCAAAAACCTCTTAAAGTCGCTGTCCATCAGCATAGTTGGATGCTTTAAACCCCTTCAGCATGTACCCCTTCAAAGACACCGATACAGTCGCTGTCAATCATGGAGTTGTAAGATGCTATATAACCTCTACTAGTCTTCTCTGTGTTGTACAGCACTCCACATGTCCTGCGCGACCCCACGCAATATACATGGTAATCCTAATGCCCCCAATCTTTCTCCCCACACTTATCCCTCCCTTCATAACCACACTGTGCAGTCCTTTTCCCTTTGGAAACATTTAGTCAACTCTCGGGTTCTGTGAGTGTCCTGCTGTTTTTTTCCTTCAGTTTTTCTTTGTTGTTATACTCCACACATGAGTGATACCATTTGATATTGTCTTTCTCAGCCAGACCTATTTTTCTGAACATACTACTGTCTAGCTCCATCCACGTCATTGCAAATGGTAGGATTTGTTTTCTTCTCATGGCTCCTTACTGCACTTTGTAAACTGGATTTCTTTCTTCCTTTTTGTTTGTAGTTTAGCTATGTGATTTTACCATTCATCTCCTGGTTATGAGCAACAGCTTTGTGTCAATCGATATGTATCTGTATCTATCTATCGCTCTGTCTGTCTGCATATCTATCTATCTTTCTATATATCCTTCTTTCTATCTCTCTATCCTCTCTATTTATCTATCCATCTATCTAGCTTCCTGTCTTCTATCATGAGTATAATCTATCGATCATCTGTCATCTATCTATCTGTCTATCTATGAAACAATCTTCTTTCTGTCTGTCCATCTATGCTTATGTACAGAACAGTTAACTACATCAACTATGTCACTTCCCTACATTATGCTTTCAAAAACATTGCAAGGTCACTAGGCCGTATGGAGAGCACTGGGATCACTGAGACAATTGCAGATCAAATCAGCCGCGTGTGCTTACAAAACCAGTAAATGGTGGTGCAGGGACTTGAACCCGTATCTCTGTCCTCTGTCCTCTTAAACCTCCTTCTCGCTTTCTAACTGTATTTAGCCACATTCATTGACTAAGTCCTCACTGAAGACCCCAATTATACTTCCTCTGGGACTGTTGTAGACAGAAAAGTATACTTGGTGCTTTACTCACCACCATGTTTGAGGGACATTGGCATGTTCACCACTGATAGGAGGAGGGACAAATAAAAAGGATCACCTATTTCTAGACAGGAGCATTTGGGAGCAAAGTGTGTGTTGTGGAGAGACGTGTTTGGTTGAGTGTCCAAACTTCGCTCTTTAGGTGGTTATTACTTCTTTACAATCGTGGATATCATAAAACCCAGTGATTTCAAAAGCCCAGACGCATATTATTACAGCAATTCATTTGTTGATATGAGAAAAATGAGAAGGACATTGCAGTACCACAAAATCTATACCTGGGCACTGCTGATACCAAACAAAAGGAATTCACGGTGGCTAGGTAGGACTATTTTCTAGTGACTGTCTCTGGGGTCTCAAACAGAATCCATTTGTTTCTTTGTTTCAAAGATTCACTTGTATAGGGTACCTGTCCCCGCCCCTTCAGCTTGTAGTTTGTCTGTGTCCTTGGAACACAAGTGAGTCTCCAGTAACGGAGCACTTATTTGATCTTGAGTTTTCATCAGTTCTTCTAACCCTGTGTCTTTTGATTGGAGCAGTGAAAGCCTGCACTTTTATTCTGATATTTGATAGCTAGGCTCTTACTGCACTTTGAAATTTTTTTGTTCTCATTAACATACAATCACATGCAGAACAATATGTTAACTAGTCTAACCCCTTCACCAAGTCCTCGCCAAATCCCAGTTTCAGTCACTGTCCGTCAGCGTGTCGTAAGATGCTCTAGAATCACTATAGTCTTCTCTGTGTTGTATAGCCCTCCCAATGACCCTTCACCCTACACATTATTCATGCTAATCCTAATGCCCCCATTCTTTTTCCCCGCCCTTATCAATCCCTTCCCACAAACAATACCCAGTCCCTTTCTCTTTGGTAACTCTTAGTCCACTCTCGGGTACTGTGTATATGCTGCTGTTTCTTCCTTCAGTTTTTCTTTGTTATCGTACTCCACACATGAGTTAAATCACTTTTTACAAGTATTTTCCGACTGGCCTATTTGACTGAGCATAATACCCTCTAGCTCCATCCAAGTTATTGCCAATGATACAATTTGTTTTCTTCTAATGGCTGCTTACTGCACTTTTTAAACTGGATTTTATTCTTCTTTTTCGTTTGTAGTTTGCTATGTGCTTCAACCGTTTCTCTCATGGTTATGAGCAATAGCTTTGTGTTAATCGATATGAACCTATATCTATCTGTCTGTCTATCAATCAATCAATCAATCAATCAATCAATCATCTTTCTGTCTGCCCATCTGTCCTTGTGTACAGAACAGGTAAACACATATCCTATGTCACTCTCCTACATTATGCTTCCAAAAATCCTGCAAGGTAACTAGGCTGTAGGGAGAGCACTGGGTTCACCGAGACACTTGCAGGTCGTGTCGGCCGAGTGTACCTACAAAACCAGGAAATGGTTGTGCAGGGACTTGAACCCGTGTCTCTATCCTCTGTCCTCTTTCATCTCCTTCTCACTTCCTGTCTGTATGTAGCCACATTCATTCACTAAGTGCTCCCTGAAGACCACAAGTATCCTTCCTCTGGGCCTGTGGACGACAGAAACGTAAAATTGTTGCTTTGCTCACCACCATGTTTGAAGGACATCTATGTGAACACCACTGATAGGATGGAGGGTCAAATAAAAAGGAACACCAATTTCTAGACAGGAGCAGTTGGGAACTAAGAGTGTATTGTGGAGTGGCATATTTATTTGAGTGTCCAAACTTCCCTCTTTAGGTGGTTATGACTTCACATTCGTGAAGATCATAAAACCCACAGATTTCAAAGGCCCAGATTCTTATTATTTCAGCAACCCAGTTGTTGAGGTGAGAGAAAATGAGAAGGACGTTGCTCCACCACTAAATCTATGGCTGGGACTTGCTGAAAACAAACAAAAAGAATTCATGGTGGCCAGATTGTGCTATTTTCTACTGACTGTCTCTGGGGGCTCAAACAGAATCCATTCGTTTGATTGTTTGTTTTTCAGTTTCACTCGTGTTGGGTACTTGTCCCCACACCTTCAGCTTGTAGTTTGTCTTTGTCCTTGGATCTCAAATGAGTCTCCTGTAAGGAAGCACGTAGGTTTCTTGAGTTTTCATCCGTTCTTTTAACCCTGTGTCTTTTGTTTGCAGCACTCAGAGCCTGACCTTTTATTCTGATGATTCAGTGCTGTGCCCTTATTGCACGTAAAAATTTTTTTTGTTATCATTAATCTACAATCACGTGAAGAACATTATGTTTACTATGCTCCCCCTTATCCAAGTCCACCAGCAAAAACCTCTTAAAGTCGCTGTCCATCAGCATAGTTGGATGCTTTAAACCCCTTCAGCATGTACCCCTTCAAAGACACCGATACAGTCGCTGTCAATCATGGAGTAGTAAGATGCTTTATATAACCTCTACTAGTCTTCTCTGTGTTGTACAGCACTCCCCATGTCCCGCGCGACCCCACGTAATATACATGGTAATCCTAATGCCCCCAATCTTTCTCCCCACACTTATCCCTCCCTTCAGAACCACCCTGTGCAGTCCTTTTCCCTTTGGCAACTTTTAGTCAACTCTCGGGTTCTGTGAGTATCCTGCTGTTTTTTTCCTTCAGTTTCTCTTTGTTGTTATACTCCACACATGAGTGATACCATTTGATATTGTCTTTCTCCGCCTGACCTATTTTTCTGAACATACTACTGTCTAGCTCCATCCACGTCATTGCAAATGGTAGGATTTGTTTTCTTCTTATGGCTGCTTACTGCACTTTGTAAACTGGATTTCATTCTTCCTTTTTGTTTGTAGTTTAGCTATGTGATTTCACCATTCATCTCCTGGTTAGGAGCAACAGCTTTGTGTCAATCGATATGTATCTGTATCTATCTATCGCTCTGTCTGTCTGCATATCTATCTATCTTTCTATATATCCTTCTTTCTATCTCTCTATCCTCTCTATTTATCTATCCATCTATCTAGCTTCCTGTCTTCTATCATGTGTATAATCTATCGATCATCTGTCATCTATCTATCTGTCTATCTATGAAACAATCTTCTTTCTGTCTGTCCATCTATCCTTATGTACAGAACAGTTAACTACATCAACTATGTCACTTCCCTACATTATGCTTTCTAAAATATTGCAAGGTCACTAGGCCGTAGGGAGAGCACTGGGCTCACTGAGACAATTGCAGATTGAAGCAGCCGCGTGTGCTTACAAAACCAGTAAATGGTGGTGCAGGGACTTGAACCCGTATCTCTGTCCTCTGTCCTCTTAAACCTCCTTCTCGCTTGCTAACTGTATTTAGCCACATTCATTGACTAAGTCCTCACTGAAGACCCCAATTATACTTCCTCTGGGCCTGTTGTAGACAGAAAAGTATACTTGGTGCTTTACTCACCACCATGTTTGAGGGACATTGGCATGTTCACCACTGATTGGAGGAGGGACAAATAAAAAGGATCACCTATTTCTAGACAGGAGCATTTGGGAGCAAAGTGTGTGTTGTGGAGAGACGTGTTTGGTTGAGTGTCCAAACTTCCCTCTTTAGGTGGTTATTACTTCTTTACAATCGTGGATATCATAAAACCCAGTGATTTCAAAAGCCCAGACGCATATTATTACAGCAATTCATTTGTTGATGTGAGAAAAATGAGAAGGACATTGCAGTACCACTAAATCTATACCTGGGCACTGCTGATACCAAACAAAAGGAATTCACGGTGGCTAGGTAGGATAATTTTCTAGTGACTGTCTCTGGGGTCTCAAACAGAATCCATTTGTTTCTTTGTTTCAAAGATTCACTTGTATAGGGTACCTGTCCCCGCCCCTTCAGCTTGTAGTTTGTCTGTGTCCTTGGATCACAAGTGAGTCTCCAGTAACGGAGCACTTATTTGATCTTGAGTTTTCATCAGTTCTTCTAACCCTGTGTCTTTTGATTGGAGCAGTGAAAGCCTGCACTTTTATTCTGATATTTGATAGCTAGGCTCTTACTGCACTTTGAAATTTTTTTGTTCTCATTAACATACAATCACATGCAGAACAATATGTTAACTAGTCTAACCCCTTCACCAAGTCCTCGCCAAATCCCAGTTTCAGTCACTGTCCGTCAGCGTGTCGTAAGATGCTCTAGAATCACTATAGTCTTCTCTGTGTTGTATAGCCCTCCCAATGACCCTTCACCCTACACATTATTCATGCTAATCCTAATGCCCCCATTCTTTTTCCCCGCCCTTATCAATCCCTTCCCACAAACAATACCCAGTCCCTTTCTCTTTGGTAACTCTTGGTCCACTCTCGGGTACTGTGTATATGCTGCTGTTTCTTCCTTCAGTTTTTCTTTGTTATCGTACTCCACACAAGAGTTAAATCACTTTTTACAAGTATTTTCCGACTGGCCTATTTGACTGAGCATAATACCCTCTAGCTCCATCCAAGTTATTGCCAATGATACAATTTGTTTTCTTCTAATGGCTGCTTACTGCACTTTTTAAACTGGATTTTATTCTTCTTTTTCGTTTGTAGTTTGCTATGTGCTTCAACCATTTCTCTCATGGTTATGAGCAATAGCTTTGTGTTAATCGATATGAACCTATATCTATCTGTCTGTCTATCAATCAATCAATCAATCAATCAATCAATCATCTTTCTGTCTGCCCATCTGTCCTTGTGTACAGAACAGGTAACCACATATCCTATGTCACTCTCCTACATTATGCTTCCAAAAATCCTGCAAGGTAACTAGGCTGTAGGGAGAGCACTGGGTTCACCGAGACACTTGCAGGTCGTGTCGGCCGAGTGTACCTACAAAACCAGGAAATGGTTTTGCAGGGACTTGAACCCGTGTCTCTATCCTCTGTCCTCTTTCATCTCCTTCTCACTTCCTGTCTGTATGTAGCCACATTCATTCACTAAGTGCTCCCTGAAGACCACAAGTATCCTTCCTCTGGGCCTGTGGACGACAGAAACGTAAAATTGTTGCTTTGCTCACCACCATGTTTGAAGGACATCTATGTGAACACAACTGATAGGATGGAGGGTCAAATAAAAAGGAACACCAATTTCTAGACAGGAGCAGTTGGGAACTAAGAGTGTATTGTGGAGTGGCATATTTATTTGAGTGTCCAAACTTCCCTCTTTAGGTGGTTATGACTTCACATTCGTGAAGATCATAAAACCCACAGATTTCAAAGGCCCAGATTCTTATTATTTCAGCAACCCAGTTGTTGAGGTGAGAGAAAATGAGAAGGACGTTGCTCCACCACTAAATCTATGGCTGGGACTTGCTGAAAACAAACAAAAAGAATTCATGGTGGCCAGATTGTGCTATTTTCTACTGACTGTCTCTGGGGGCTCAAACAGAATCCATTCGTTTGATTGTTTGTTTTTCAGTTTCACTCGTGTTGGGTACTTGTCCCCACACCTTCAGCTTGTAGTTTGTCTTTGTCCTTGGATCTCAAATGAGTCTCCTGTAAGGAAGCACGTAGGTTTCTTGAGTTTTCATCTGTTCTTTTAACCCTGTGTCTTTTGTTTGCAGCACTCAGAGCCTGACCTTTTATTCTGATGATTCAGTGCTGTGCCCTTATTGCACGTAAAAATTTTTTTTGTTATCATTAATCTACAATCACGTGAAGAACATTATGTTTACTATGCTCCCCCTTATCCAAGTCCACCAGCAAAAACCTCTTAAAGTCGCTGTCCATCAGCATAGTTGGATGCTTTAAACCCCTTCAGCATGTACCCCTTCAAAGACACCGATACAGTCGCTGTCAATCATGGAGTAGTAAGATGCTTTATATAACCTCTACTAGTCTTCTCTGTGTTGTACAGCACTCCCCATGTCCCGCGCGACCCCACGTAATATACATGGTAATCCTAATGCCCCCAATCTTTCTCCCCACACTTATCCCTCCCTTCAGAACCACCCTGTGCAGTCCTTTTCCCTTTGGCAACTTTTAGTCAACTCTCGGGTTCTGTGAGTATCCTGCTGTTTTTTTCCTTCAGTTTCTCTTTGTTGTTATACTCCACACATGAGTGATACCATTTGATATTGTCTTTCTCCGCCTGACCTATTTTTCTGAACATACTACTGTCTAGCTCCATCCACGTCATTGCAAATGGTAGGATTTGTTTTCTTCTTATGGCTGCTTACTGCACTTTGTAAACTGGATTTCATTCTTCCTTTTTGTTTGTAGTTTAGCTATGTGATTTCACCATTCATCTCCTGGTTAGGAGCAACAGCTTTGTGTCAATCGATATGTATCTGTATCTATCTATCGCTCTGTCTGTCTGTATATCTATCTATCTTTCTATATATCCTTCTTTCTATCTCTCTATCCTCTCTATTTATCTATCCATCTATCTAGCTTCCTGTCTTCTATCATGTGTATAATCTATCGATCATCTGTCATCTATCTATCTGTCTATCTATGAAACAATCTTCTTTCTGTCTGTCCATCTATCCTTATGTACAGAACAGTTAACTACATCAACTATGTCACTTCCCTACATTATGCTTTCTAAAATATTGCAAGGTCACTAGGCCGTAGGGAGAGCACTGGGCTCACTGAGACAATTGCAGATTGAAGCAGCCGCGTGTGCTTACAAAACCAGTAAATGGTGGTGCAGGGACTTGAACCCGTATCTCTGTCCTCTGTCCTCTTAAACCTCCTTCTCGCTTGCTAACTGTATTTAGCCACATTCATTGACTAAGTCCTCACTGAAGACCCCAATTATACTTCCTCTGGGCCTGTTGTAGACAGAAAAGTATACTTGGTGCTTTACTCACCACCATGTTTGAGGGACATTGGCATGTTCACCACTGATAGGAGGAGGGACAAATAAAAAGGAACACCTATTTCTAGACAGGAGCATTTGGGAGCAAAGTGTGTGTTGTGGAGAGACGTGTTTGGTTGAGTGTCCAAACTTCCCTCTTTATGTGGTTATTACTTCTTTACAATCGTGGATATCATAAAACCCAGTGATTTCAAAAGCCCAGACGCATATTATTACAGCAATTCATTTGTTGATGTGAGAAAAATGAGAAGGACATTGCAGTACCACTAAATCTATACCTGGGCCCTGCTGATACCAAACAAAAGGAATTCACGGTGGCTAGGTAGGACTGTTTTCTAGTGACTGTCTCTGGGGTCTCAAACAGAATCCATTTGTTTCTTTGTTTCAAAGATTCACTTGTATAGGGTACCTGTCCCCGCCCTTCAGCTTGTAGTTTGTCTGTGTCCTTGGTTCACAAGTGAGTCTCCAGTAAGGGAGCACTTAGGTGATCTTGAGTTTTCATCAGTTCTTCTAATCCTGTGTCTTTTGATTGGAGCAGTGAAAGCCTGTACTTTTATTCTGATATTTGATAGCTAGGTTCTTACTGCTCTTTGCAATATTTTTTGTTCTCATTAATATACAATCACATGCAGAACAATATGTTAACTAGTCTAACCCCTTCACCAAGTCCTCGCCAAATCCCAGTTTCAGTCGCTGTCCGTCAGCGTGTCGTAAGATTCTCTAGAATCACTACTTGTCTTCTCTGTGTTGTATAGCCCTCCCAATGACCCTTCACCCTACACATTATTCATGCTAATCCTAATGCCCCCATTCTTTTTTCCCCACCCTTATCAATCCCTTCCCACAAACACTACCCAGTCCCTTTCTCTTTGGTAACACTTAGTCCACTCTCGGGTACTGTGTATATGCTGCTTTTTCTTCCTTCAGTTTTTCTTTGTTATCGTACTCCACACATGAGTTAACTCATTTGGTACATGCATTTCTCCGACTGGCCTATTTGACTGAGCATAATACCCTCTAGCTCCATCCAAGTTATTGCCAATGATAGGATTTGTTTTCTTCTTATGGCTGCTTACTGCACTTTTTAAACTGTATTTCATTCTTCCTTTTTGTTTGTAGTTTAGCTATGTGATTTCACCATTCATCTCCTGGTTATGAGCAACAGCTTTGTGTCAATCGATATGTATCTGTATCTATCTATCGCTCTGTCTGTCTGTATATCTATCTATCTTTCTATATATCCTTCTTTCTATCTCTCTATCCTCTCTATTTATCTATCCATCTATCTAGCTTCCTGTCTTCTATCATATGTATAATCTATCGATCATCTGTCATCAGTCTATCTGTCTATCTATGAAACAATCTTCTTTCTGTCTGTCCATCTATGCTTATGTACAAAACCGTTAACTACATCAACTATGTCACTTCCCTACATTATGCTTTAAAAAATATTGCAATGTCACTAGGCCGTAGGGAGAGCACTGGGCTCACTGAGACAATTGCAGATCGAATCAGCCGCGTGTGCTTACAAAACCAGTAAATGGTGGTGCAGGGACTTGAACCCGTATCTCTGTCCTCTGTCCTCTTACACCTCCTTCTCGCTTGCTAACTGTATTTAGCCACATTCATTGACTAAGTCCTCACTGAAGACCCCAATTATACTTCCTCTGGGCCTGTTGTAGACAGAAAAGTATACTTGGTGCTTTACTCACCACCATGTTTGAGGGACATTGGCATGTTCACCACTGATAGGAGGAGGGGCAAATAAAAAGGAACACCTATTTCTAGACAGGAGCATTTGGGAGCAAAGTGTGTGTTGTGGAGAGACGTGTTTGGTTGAGTGTCCAAACTTCCCTCTTTATGTGGTTATTACTTCTTTACAACCGTTGATATCATAAAACCCAGTGATTTCAAAAGCCCAGACGCATAGTATTACAGCAATTCATTTGTTGACGTGAGAAAAATGAGAAGGACATTGCAGTACCACTAAATCTATACCTGGGCACTGCTGATACCAAACAAAAGGAATTCACGGTGGCTAGGTAGGACTATTTTCTAGTGACTGTCTCTGGGGTCTCAAACAGAATCCATTTGTTTCTTTGTTTCAAAGATTCACTTGTATAGGGTACCTGTCTCCGCCCCTTCAGCTTGTAGTTTGTCTGTGTCCTTGGATCACAAGTGAGTCTCCAGTAAGGGAGCACTTAGGTGATCTTGAGTTTTCATCAGTTCTTCTAACCCTGTGTCTTTTGATTGGAGCAGTGAAAGCCTGTACTTTTATTCTGATATTAGAGAGCTGTGCTCTTACTGCACTTGGAAATTTTTTTTGTTCTCATTAATATACAATCACATGCAGAACAATATGTTAACTAGTCTAACCCCTTCACCAAGTCCTCGCCAAATCCCAGTTTCAGTCTCTGTCCGTCAGCGTGTCGTAAGATGCTCTATAATCACTACTTGTCTTCTCTGTGTTGTATAGCCCTCCCAATGACCCTTCACCCTACACATTATTCATGATAATCCTAATGCCCCCATTCTTTTTCCCCGCCCTTATCAATCCCTTCCCACAAACACTACCCAGTCCCTTTCTCTTTGGTAACTCTTAGTCCACTCTCGGGTACTGTGTATATGCTGCTGTTTCTTCCTTCAGTTTTTCTTTGTTATCCTACTCCACACATGAGTTAAATCATTTGGTACATGTATTTCTCCGACTTGCCTATTTGACTGAGCAAAATACCCTCTAGCTCCATCCAAGTTATTGCCAATGATAGGATTTGTTTTCTTCTTATGGCTGCTTACTGCACTTTTTAAACTGGATTTTATTCTTCTTTTTCGTTTGTAGTTTGCTATGTGCTTCAACCTTTGCTCTCATGGTTATGAGCAATAGCTTTGTGTTAATCGATATGAACCTATATCTTTCTATCTGTCTGTCTATCAATCAATCAATCAATCAATCAATCAATCATCTTTCTGTCTGCCCATCTGTCCTTGTGTACTGAACAGGTAACCACATATCCTATGTCACTTTCCTACATTATGCTTCCAAAATTCCTGCAAGGTAACTAGGCTGTAGAGAGAGCACTGGGTTTACCGAGACACTTGCAGGTCGTGTCGGCCGAGTGTACCTACAAAACCAGGAAATGGTTGTGCAGGGACTTGAACCCGTGTCTCTATCCACTGTCCTCTTTCATCTCCTTCTCACTTCCTGTCTGTATATAGCCACATTCATTCACTAAGTGCTCCCTGAAGACCACAAGTATCCTTCCTCTGGGCCTGTGGACGACAGAAACGTAAAATTGTTGCTTTGCTCACCACCATGTTTGAAGGACATCTATGTGAACACCACTGATAGGATGGAGGGTCAAATAAAAAGGAACACCAATTTCTAGACAGGAGCAGTTGGGAGCTAAGAGTGTATTGTGGAGTGACATATTTATTTGAGTGTCCAAACTTCCCTCTTTAGGTGGTTATTACTTCACATTCGTGAAGATCATAAAACCCACAGATTTCAAAGGCCCAGATTCTTATTATTTCAGCAACCCAGTTGTTGAGGTGAGAGAAAATGAGAAGGACGTTGCTCCACCACAAAATCTATGTCTGGGCCTTGCTGAAAACAAACAAAAAGAATTCACGGTGGCCAGATAGTGCTATTTTCTACTGACTGTCTCTGGGGGCTCAAACAGAATCCATTTGTTTGATTGTTTGTTTTTCAGTTTCACTCATGTAGGGTACTTGTCCCCACACCTTCAGCTTGTATTTTGTCTTTGTCCTTGGATCTCAAGTGAGTCTCCTGTAAGGAAGCACGTAGGTTTCTTGAGTTTTCATCCGTTCTTTTAACCCTGTGTCTTTTGTTTGCAGCACTCAGAGCCTGACCTTTTATTCTGATGATTCAGTGCTGTGCCCTAATTGCACTTAAAAAAATTTTTTTTGTTATCATTAATCTACAATCACGTGAAGAACATTATGTTTATTATGCTCCCCCTTATCCCAGTCCACCAGCAAAAACCTCTTAAAGTCGCTGTCCATCAGCATATTTGGATGCTTTAAACCCCTTCAGCATGTACCCCTTCAAAGACACCGATACAGTCGCTGTCAATCATGGAGTAGTAAGATGCTATATAACCTCTACTAGTCTTCTCTGTGTTGTACAGCACTCCCCAGGTCCCGCGCGACCCCACGCAATATACATGGTAATCCTAATGCCCCCAATCTTTCTCCCCACACTTATCCCTCCCTTCAGAACCACCCTGTGCAGTCCATTTCCCTTTGGCAACTTTTAGTCAACTCTCGGGTTCTGTGAGTATCCTGCTGTTTTTTTCCTTCAGTTTCTCTTTGTTGTAATACTCCACACATGAGTGATATCATTTAATATTGTCTTTCTCCGCCTGACCTATTTTTCTGAACATACTACTGTCTATCTCCATCCACGTCATTGCAAATGGTAGGATTTGTTTTCTCCTTATGGCTGCTTACTGCACTTTGTAAACTGGATTTCATTCTTCCTTTTTGTTTGTAGTTTAGCTATGTGATTTCACCATTCATCTCCTGGTTAGGAGCAACAGCTTTGTGTCAATCGATATGTATCTGTATCTATCTATCGCTCTGTCTGTCTGTATATCTATCTATCTTTCTATATATCCTTCTTTCTATCTCTCTATCCTCTCTATTTATCTATCCATCTATCTAGCTTCCTGTCTTCTAACATGTGTATAATCTATCGATCATCTGTCATCTATCTATCTGTCTATCTATGAAACAATCTTCTTTCTGTCTGTCCATCTATGCTTATGTACAGAACCGTTAACTACATCAACTATGTCACTTCCCTACATTATGCTTTCAAAAACATTGCAAGATCACTAGGCCGTAGGGAGAGCACTGGGCTCACTGAGACAATTGCAGATCGAATCAGCCGCGTGTGCTTACAAAACCAGTAAATGGTAGTGCAGGGACTTGAACCCGTATCTCTGTCCTCTGTCCTCTTAAACCTCCTTCTCGCTTGCTAACTGTATTTAGCCACATTCATTGACTAAGTCCTCACTAAAGACCCCAATTATACTTCCTCTGGGCCTGTTGTAGACAGAAAAGTATACTTGGTGCTTTACTCACCACCATGTTTGAGGGACATTGGCATGTTCACCACTGATAGGAGGAGGGACAAATAAAAAGGAACACCTATTTCTAGACAGGAGCATTTGTGAGCAAAGTGTGTGTTGTGGAGAGACGTGTTTGGTTGAGTGTCCAAACTTCCCTCTTTATGTGGTTATTACTTCTTTACAATCGTGGATATCATAAAACCCAGTGATTTCAAAAGCCCAGACGCATATTATTACAGCAATTCATTTGTTGATGTGAGAAAAATGAGAAGGACATTGCAGTACCACTAAATCTATACCTGGGCACTGCTGATACCAAACAAAAGGAATTCACGGTGGCTAGGTAGGACTATTTTCTAGTGACTGTCTCTGGGGTCTCAAACAGAATCCATTTGTTTCTTTGTTTCAAAGATTCACTTGTATAGGGTACCTGTCCCCGCCCCTTCAGCTTGTAGTTTGTCTGTGTCCTTGGATCACAAGTGAGTCTCCAGTAAGGGAGCACTTAGGTGATCTTGAGTTTTCATCATTTCTTCTAATCCTGTGTCTTTTGATTGGAGCAGTGAAAGCCTGTACTTTTATTCTTATATTTGAGAGCTGTACTCTTACTGCACTTTGAAAATTTTTTTGTTCTCATTAATATACAATCACATGCAGAACAATATGTTAACTAGTCTAACCCCTTCACCAAGTCCTCGCCAAATCCCAGTTTCAGTCGCTGTCCGTCAGCGTGTCGTAAGATGCTCTAGAATCACTACTTGTCTTCTCTGTGTTGTATAGCTCTCCCAATGACCCTTCACCCTACACATTATTCATGCTAATCCTAATGCCCCCATTCTTTTTCCCCGCCCTTATCAATCCCTTCCCACAAACACTACCCAGTCCCTTTCTCTTTGGTAACTCTTAGTCCACTCTCGGGTACTGTGTATATGCTGCTGTTTCTTCCTTCAGTTTTTCTTTGTTATCGTACTCCACACATGAGTTAAATCATTTGGTACATGTATTTCTCCGACTTGCCTATTTGACTGAGCAAAATACCCTCTAGCTCCATCCAAGTTATTGCCAATGATAGGATTTGTATTCTTCTTAAGGCTGCTTACTGTACTTTTTAAACTGGATTTTATTCTTCTTTTTCGTTTGTAGTTTGCTATGTGCTTCAACCTTTGCTCTCATGGTTATGAGCAATAGCTTTGTGTTAATCGATATGAACCTATATCTTTCTATCTGTCTGTCTATCAATCAATCAATCAATCAATCAATCAATCATCTTTCTGTCTGCCCATCTGTCCTTGTGTACAGAACAGGTAACCACATATCCTATGTCACTTTCCTACATTATGCTTCCAAAAATCCTGCATGGTAACTAGGCTGTAGGGAGAGCACTGGGTTCACCGAGACACTTGCAGGTCATGTCGGCCGAGTGTACCTACAAAACCAGGAAATGGTTGTGCAGGGACTTGAACCCGTGTCTCTATCCTCTGTCCTCTTTCATCTCCTTCTCACTTCCTGTCTGTATATAGCCACATTCATTCACTAAGTGCTCCCTGAAGACAAGTATCCTTCCTCTGGGCCTGTGGACGACAGAAACGTAAAATTGTTGCTTTGCTCACCACCATGTTTGAAGGACATCTATGTGAACACCACTGATAGGATGGAGGGTCAAATAAAAAGGAACACCAATTTCTAGACAGGAGCAGTTGGGAGCTAAGAGTGTATTGTGGAGTGACATATTTATTTGAGTGTCCAAACTTCCCTCTTTAGGTGGTTATTACTTCACATTCGTGAAGATCATAAAACCCACAGATTTCAAAGGCCCAGATTCTTATTATTTCAGCAACCCAGTTGTTGAGGTGAGAGAAAATGAGAAGGACGTTGCTCCACCAGTAAATCTATGTCTGGGCCTTGCTGAAAACAAACAAAAAGAATTCACGGTGGCCAGATAGTGCTATTTTCTACTGACTGTCTCTGGGGGCTCAAACAGAATCCATTTGTTTGATTGTTTGTTTTTCAGTTTCACTCGTGTAGGGTACTTGTCCCCACACCTTCAGCTTGTATTTTGTCTTTGTCCTTGGATCTCAAGTGAGTCTCCTGTAAGGAAGCACGTAGGTTTCTTGAGTTTTCATCCGCTCTTTTAACCCTGTGTCTTTTGTTTGCAGCACTCAGAGCCTGACCTTTTATTCTGATGATTCAGTGCTGTGCCCTAATTGCACTTAAAAAAATTTTTTTTGTTATCATTAATCTACAATCACGTGAAGAACATTATGTTTATTATGCTCCCCCTTATCCCAGTCCACCAGCAAAAACCTCTTAAAGTCGCTGTCCATCAGCATAGTTGGATGTTTAAACCCCTTCAGCATGTACCCCTTCAAAGACACCGATACAGTCGCTGTCAATCATGGAGTAGTAAGATGCTATATAACCTCTACTAGTCTTCTCTGTGTTGTACAGCACTCCCCATGTCCCGCGCGACCCCACGCAATATACATGGTAATCCTAATGCCCCCAATCTTTCTCCCCACACTTATCCCTCCCTTCAGAACCACCCTGTGCAGTCCATTTCCCTTTGGCAACTTTTAGTCAACTCTCGGGTTCTGTGAGTATCCTGCTGTTTTTTTCCTTCAGTTTCTCTTTGTTGTAATACTCCACACATGAGTGATATCATTTAATATTGTCTTTCTCCGCCTGACCTATTTTTCTGAACATACTACTGTCTAGCTCCATCCACGTCATTGCAAATGGTAGGATTTGTTTTCTCCTTATGGCTGCTTACTGCACTTTGTAAACTGGATTTCATTCTTCCTTTTTGTTTGTAGTTTAGCTATGTGATTTCACCATTCATCTCCTGGTTAGGAGCAACAGCTTTGTGTCAATCGATATGTATCTGTATCTATCTATCGCTCTGTCTGTCTGTATATCTATCTATCTTTCTATATATCCTTCTTTCTATCTCTCTATCCTCTCTATTTATCTATCCATCTATCTAGCTTCCTGTCTTCTAACATGTGTATAATCTATCGATCATCTGTCATCTATCTATCTGTCTATCTATGAAACAATCTTCTTTCTGTCTGTCCATCTATGCTTATGTACAGAACCGTTAACTACATCAACTATGTCACTTCCCTACATTATGCTTTCAAAAACATTGCAAGGTCACTAGGCCGTAGGGAGAGCACTGGGCTCACTGAGACAATTGCAGATCGAATCAGCCGCGTGTGCTTACAAAACCAGTAAATGGTAGTGCAGGGACTTGAACCCGTATCTCTGTCCTCTGTCCTCTTAAACCTCCTTCTCGCTTGCTAACTGTATTTAGCCACATTCATTGACTAAGTCCTCACTAAAGACCCCAATTATACTTCCTCTGGGCCTGTTGTAGACAGAAAAGTATACTTGGTGCTTTACTCACCACCATGTTTGAGGGACATTGGCATGTTCACCACTGATAGGAGGAGGGACAAATAAAAAGGAACACCTATTTCTAGACAGGAGCATTTGGGAGCAAAGTGTGTGTTGTGGAGAGACGTGTTTGGTTGAGTGTCCAAACTTCCCTCTTTATGTGGTTATTACTTCTTTACAATCGTGGATATCATAAAACCCAGTGATTTCAAAAGCCCAGACGCATATTATTACAGCAATTCATTTGTTGATGTGAGAAAAATGAGAAGGACATTGCAGTACCACTAAATCTATACCTGGGCACTGCTGATACCAAACAAAAGGAATTCACGGTGGCTAGGTAGGACTATTTTCTAGTGACTGTCTCTGGGGTCTCAAACAGAATCCATTTGTTTCTTTGTTTCAAAGATTCACTTGTATAGGGTACCTGTCCCCGCCCCTTCAGCTTGTAGTTTGTCTGTGTCCTTGGATCACAAGTGAGTCTCCAGTAAGGGAGCACTTAGGTGATCTTGAGTTTTCATCATTTCTTCTAATCCTGTGTCTTTTGATTGGAGCAGTGAAAGCCTGTACTTTTATTCTTATATTTGAGAGCTGTACTCTTACTGCACTTTGAAAATTTTTTTGTTCTCATTAATATACAATCACATGCAGAACAATATGTTAACTAGTCTAACCCCTTCACCAAGTCCTCGCCAAATCCCAGTTTCAGTCGCTGTCCGTCAGCGTGTCGTAAGATGCTCTAGAATCACTACTTGTCTTCTCTGTGTTGTATAGCTCTCCCAATGACCCTTCACCCTACACATTATTCATGCTAATCCTAATGCCCCCATTCTTTTTCCCCGCCCTTATCAATCCCTTCCCACAAACACTACCCAGTCCCTTTCTCTTTGGTAACTCTTAGTCCACTCTCGGGTACTGTGTATATGCTGCTGTTTCTTCCTTCAGTTTTTCTTTGTTATCGTACTCCACACATGAGTTAAATCATTTGGTACATGTATTTCTCCGACTTGCCTATTTGACTGAGCAAAATACCCTCTAGCTCCATCCAAGTTATTGCCAATGATAGGATTTGTATTCTTCTTAAGGCTGCTTACTGTACTTTTTAAACTGGATTTTATTCTTCTTTTTCGTTTGTAGTTTGCTATGTGCTTCAACCTTTGCTCTCATGGTTATGAGCAATAGCTTTGTGTTAATCGATATGAACCTATATCTTTCTATCTGTCTGTCTATCAATCAATCAATCAATCAATCAATCAATCAATCATCTTTCTGTCTGCCCATCTGTCCTTGTGTACAGAACAGGTAACCACATATCCTATGTCACTTTCCTACATTATGCTTCCAAAAATCCTGCATGGTAACTAGGCTGTAGGGAGAGCACTGGGTTCACCGAGACACTTGCAGGTCATGTCGGCCGAGTGTACCTACAAAACCAGGAAATGGTTGTGCAGGGACTTGAACCCGTGTCTCTATCCTCTGTCCTCTTTCATCTCCTTCTCACTTCCTGTCTGTATATAGCCACATTCATTCACTAAGTGCTCCCTGAAGACAAGTATCCTTCCTCTGGGCCTGTGGACGACAGAAACGTAAAATTGTTGCTTTGCTCACCACCATGTTTGAAGGACATCTATGTGAACACCACTGATAGGATGGAGGGTCAAATAAAAAGGAACACCAATTTCTAGACAGGAGCAGTTGGGAGCTAAGAGTGTATTGTGGAGTGACATATTTATTTGAGTGTCCAAACTTCCCTCTTTAGGTGGTTATTACTTCACATTCGTGAAGATCATAAAACCCACAGATTTCAAAGGCCCAGATTCTTATTATTTCAGCAACCCAGTTGTTGAGGTGAGAGAAAATGAGAAGGACGTTGCTCCACCAGTAAATCTATGTCTGGGCCTTGCTGAAAACAAACAAAAAGAATTCACGGTGGCCAGATAGTGCTATTTTCTACTGACTGTCTCTGGGGGCTCAAACAGAATCCATTTGTTTGATTGTTTGTTTTTCAGTTTCACTCGTGTAGGGTACTTGTCCCCACACCTTCAGCTTGTATTTTGTCTTTGTCCTTGGATCTCAAGTGAGTCTCCTGTAAGGAAGCACGTAGGTTTCTTGAGTTTTCATCCGCTCTTTTAACCCTGTGTCTTTTGTTTGCAGCACTCAGAGCCTGACCTTTTATTCTGATGATTCAGTGCTGTGCCCTAATTGCACTTAAAAAAATTTTTTTTGTTATCATTAATCTACAATCACGTGAAGAACATTATGTTTATTATGCTCCCCCTTATCCCAGTCCACCAGCAAAAACCTCTTAAAGTCGCTGTCCATCAGCATAGTTGGATGTTTAAACCCCTTCAGCATGTACCCCTTCAAAGACACCGATACAGTCGCTGTCAATCATGGAGTAGTAAGATGCTATATAACCTCTACTAGTCTTCTCTGTGTTGTACAGCACTCCCCATGTCCCGCGCGACCCCACGCAATATACATGGTAATCCTAATGCCCCCAATCTTTCTCCCCACACTTATCCCTCCCTTCAGAACCACCCTGTGCAGTCCATTTCCCTTTGGCAACTTTTAGTCAACTCTCGGGTTCTGTGAGTATCCTGCTGTTTTTTTCCTTCAGTTTCTCTTTGTTGTAATACTCCACACATGAGTGATATCATTTAATATTGTCTTTCTCCGCCTGACCTATTTTTCTGAACATACTACTGTCTAGCTCCATCCACGTCATTGCAAATGGTAGGATTTGTTTTCTCCTTATGGCTGCTTACTGCACTTTGTAAACTGGATTTCATTCTTCCTTTTTGTTTGTAGTTTAGCTATGTGATTTCACCATTCATCTCCTGGTTAGGAGCAACAGCTTTGTGTCAATCGATATGTATCTGTATCTATCTATCGCTCTGTCTGTCTGTATATCTATCTATCTTTCTATATATCCTTCTTTCTATCTCTCTATCCTCTCTATTTATCTATCCATCTATCTAGCTTCCTGTCTTCTAACATGTGTATAATCTATCGATCATCTGTCATCTATCTATCTGTCTATCTATGAAACAATCTTCTTTCTGTCTGTCCATCTATGCTTATGTACAGAACCGTTAACTACATCAACTATGTCACTTCCCTACATTATGCTTTCAAAAACATTGCAAGGTCACTAGGCCGTAGGGAGAGCACTGGGCTCACTGAGACAATTGCAGATCGAATCAGCCGCGTGTGCTTACAAAACCAGTAAATGGTAGTGCAGGGACTTGAACCCGTATCTCTGTCCTCTGTCCTCTTAAACCTCCTTCTCGCTTGCTAACTGTATTTAGCCACATTCATTGACTAAGTCCTCACTAAAGACCCCAATTATACTTCCTCTGGGCCTGTTGTAGACAGAAAAGTATACTTGGTGCTTTACTCACCACCATGTTTGAGGGACATTGGCATGTTCACCACTGATAGGAGGAGGGACAAATAAAAAGGAACACCTATTTCTAGACAGGAGCATTTGGGAGCAAAGTGTGTGTTGTGGAGAGACGTGTTTGGTTGAGTGTCCAAACTTCCCTCTTTATGTGGTTATTACTTCTTTACAATCGTGGATATCATAAAACCCAGTGATTTCAAAAGCCCAGACGCATATTATTACAGCAATTCATTTGTTGATGTGAGAAAAATGAGAAGGACATTGCAGTACCACTAAATCTATACCTGGGCACTGCTGATACCAAACAAAAGGAATTCACGGTGGCTAGGTAGGACTATTTTCTAGTGACTGTCTCTGGGGTCTCAAACAGAATCCATTTGTTTCTTTGTTTCAAAGATTCACTTGTATAGGGTACCTGTCCCCGCCCCTTCAGCTTGTAGTTTGTCTGTGTCCTTGGATCACAAGTGAGTCTCCAGTAAGGGAGCACTTAGGTGATCTTGAGTTTTCATCATTTCTTCTAACCCTGTGTCTTTTGATTGGAGCAGTGAAAGCCTGTACTTTTATTCTTATATTTGAGAGCTGTACTCTTACTGCACTTTGAAATTTTTTTTGTTCTCATTAATATACAATCACATGCAGAACAATATGTTAACTAGTCTAACCCCTTCACCAAGTCCTCGCCAAATCCCAGTTTCAGTCGCTGTCCGTCAGCGTGTCGTAAGATGCTCTAGAATCACTACTTGTCTTCTCTGTGTTGTATAGCCCTCCCAATGACCCTTCACCCTACACATTATTCATGCTAATCCTAATGCCCCCATTCTTTTTCCCCGCCCTTATCAATCCCTTCCCACAAACACTACCCAGTCCCTTTCTCTTTGGTAACTCTTAGTCCACTCTCGGGTACTGTGTATATGCTGCTGTTTCTTCCTTCAGTTTTTCTTTGTTATCGTACTCCACACATGAGTTAAATCATTTGGTACATGTATTTCTCCGACTTGCCTATTTGACTGAGCAAAATACCCTCTAGCTCCATCCAAGTTATTGCCAATGATAGGATTTGTATTCTTCTTAAGGCTGCTTACTGTACTTTTTAAACTGGATTTTATTCTTCTTTTTCGTTTGTAGTTTGCTATGTGCTTCAACCTTTGCTCTCATGGTTATGAGCAATAGCTTTGTGTTAATCGATATGAACCTATATCTTTCTATCTGTCTGTCTATCAATCAATCAATCAATCAATCAATCAATCATCTTTCTGTCTGCCCATCTGTCCTTGTGTACAGAACAGGTAACCACATATCCTATGTCACTTTCCTACATTATGCTTCCAAAAATCCTGCATGGTAACTAGGCTGTAGGGAGAGCACTGGGTTCACCGAGACACTTGCAGGTCATGTCGGCCGAGTGTACCTACAAAACCAGGAAATGGTTGTGCAGGGACTTGAACCCGTGTCTCTATCCTCTGTCCTCTTTCATCTCCTTCTCACTTCCTGTCTGTATATAGCCACATTCATTCACTAAGTGCTCCCTGAAGACCACAAGTATCCTTCCTCTGGGCCTGTGGACGACAGAAATGTAAAATTGTTGCTTTGCTCACCACCATGTTTGAAGGACATCTATGTGAACACCACTGATAGGATGGAGGGTCAAATAAAAAGGAACACCAATTTCTAGACAGGAGCAGTTGGGAGCTAAGAGTGTATTGTGGAGTGACATATTTATTTGAGTGTCCAAACTTCCCTCTTTAGGTGGTTATTACTTCACATTCGTGAAGATCATAAAACCCACAGATTTCAAAGGCCCAGATTCTTATTATTTCAGCAACCCAGTTGTTGAGGTGAGAGAAAATGAGAAGGACGTTGCTCCACCACTAAATCTATGTCTGGGCCTTGCTGAAAACAAACAAAAAGAATTCACGGTGGCCAGATAGTGCTATTTTCTACTGACTGTCTCTGGGGGCTCAAACAGAATCCATTTGTTTGATTGTTTGTTTTTCAGTTTCACTCGTGTAGGGTACTTGTCCCCACACCTTCAGCTTGTATTTTGTCTTTGTCCTTGGATCTCAAGTGAGTCTCCTGTAAGGAAGCACGTAGGTTTCTTGAGTTTTCATCCGCTCTTTTAACCCTGTGTCTTTTGTTTGCAGCACTCAGAGCCTGACCTTTTATTCTGATGATTCAGTGCTGTGCCCTAATTGCACTTAAAAAAATTTTTTTTGTTATCATTAATCTACAATCACGTGAAGAACATTATGTTTATTATGCTCCCCCTTATCCCAGTCCACCAGCAAAAACCTCTTAAAGTCGCTGTCCATCAGCATAGTTGGATGTTTAAACCCCTTCAGCATGTACCCCTTCAAAGACACCGATACAGTCGCTGTCAATCATGGAGTAGTAAGATGCTATATAACCTCTACTAGTCTTCTCTGTGTTGTACAGCACTCCCCATGTCCCGCGCGACCCCACGCAATATACATGGTAATCCTAATGCCCCCAATCTTTCTCCCCACACTTATCCCTCCCTTCAGAACCACCCTGTGCAGTCCATTTCCCTTTGGCAACTTTTAGTCAACTCTCGGGTTCTGTGAGTATCCTGCTGTTTTTTTCCTTCAGTTTCTCTTTGTTGTAATACTCCACACATGAGTGATATCATTTAATATTGTCTTTCTCCGCCTGACCTATTTTTCTGAACATACTACTGTCTAGCTCCATCCACGTCATTGCAAATGGTAGGATTTGTTTTCTCCTTATGGCTGCTTACTGCACTTTGTAAACTGGATTTCATTCTTCCTTTTTGTTTGTAGTTTAGCTATGTGATTTCACCATTCATCTCCTGGTTAGGAGCAACAGCTTTGTGTCAATCGATATGTATCTGTATCTATCTATCGCTCTGTCTGTCTGTATATCTATCTATCTTTCTATATATCCTTCTTTCTATCTCTCTATCCTCTCTATTTATCTATCCATCTATCTAGCTTCCTGTCTTCTAACATGTGTATAATCTATCGATCATCTGTCATCTATCTATCTGTCTATCTATGAAACAATCTTCTTTCTGTCTGTCCATCTATGCTTATGTACAGAACCGTTAACTACATCAACTATGTCACTTCCCTACATTATGCTTTCAAAAACATTGCAAGGTCACTAGGCCGTAGGGAGAGCACTGGGCTCACTGAGACAATTGCAGATCGAATCAGCCGCGTGTGCTTACAAAACCAGTAAATGGTAGTGCAGGGACTTGAACCCGTATCTCTGTCCTCTGTCCTCTTAAACCTCCTTCTCGCTTGCTAACTGTATTTAGCCACATTCATTGACTAAGTCCTCACTAAAGACCCCAATTATACTTCCTCTGGGCCTGTTGTAGACAGAAAAGTATACTTGGTGCTTTACTCACCACCATGTTTGAGGGACATTGGCATGTTCACCACTGATAGGAGGAGGGACAAATAAAAAGGAACACCTATTTCTAGACAGGAGCATTTGGGAGCAAAGTGTGTGTTGTGGAGAGACGTGTTTGGTTGAGTGTCCAAACTTCCCTCTTTATGTGGTTATTACTTCTTTACAATCGTGGATATCATAAAACCCAGTGATTTCAAAAGCCCAGACGCATATTATTACAGCAATTCATTTGTTGATGTGAGAAAAATGAGAAGGACATTGCAGTACCACTAAATCTATACCTGGGCACTGCTGATACCAAACAAAAGGAATTCACGGTGGCTAGGTAGGACTATTTTCTAGTGACTGTCTCTGGGGTCTCAAACAGAATCCATTTGTTTCTTTGTTTCAAAGATTCACTTGTATAGGGTACCTGTCCCCGCCCCTTCAGCTTGTAGTTTGTCTGTGTCCTTGGATCACAAGTGAGTCTCCAGTAAGGGAGCACTTAGGTGATCTTGAGTTTTCATCATTTCTTCTAACCCTGTGTCTTTTGATTGGAGCAGTGAAAGCCTGTACTTTTATTCTTATATTTGAGAGCTGTACTCTTACTGCACTTTGAAATTTTTTTTGTTCTCATTAATATACAATCACATGCAGAACAATATGTTAACTAGTCTAACCCCTTCACCAAGTCCTCGCCAAATCCCAGTTTCAGTCGCTGTCCGTCAGCGTGTCGTAAGATGCTCTAGAATCACTACTTGTCTTCTCTGTGTTGTATAGCTCTCCCAATGACCCTTCACCCTACACATTATTCATGCTAATCCTAATGCCCCCATTCTTTTTCCCCGCCCTTATCAATCCCTTCCCACAAACACTACCCAGTCCCTTTCTCTTTGGTAACTCTTAGTCCACTCTCGGGTACTGTGTATATGCTGCTGTTTCTTCCTTCAGTTTTTCTTTGTTATCGTACTCCACACATGAGTTAAATCATTTGGTACATGTATTTCTCCGACTTGCCTATTTGACTGAGCAAAATACCCTCTAGCTCCATCCAAGTTATTGCCAATGATAGGATTTGTATTCTTCTTAAGGCTGCTTACTGTACTTTTTAAACTGGATTTTATTCTTCTTTTTCGTTTGTAGTTTGCTATGTGCTTCAACCTTTGCTCTCATGGTTATGAGCAATAGCTTTGTGTTAATCGATATGAACCTATATCTTTCTATCTGTCTGTCTATCAATCAATCAATCAATCAATCAATCAATCATCTTTCTGTCTGCCCATCTGTCCTTGTGTACAGAACAGGTAACCACATATCCTATGTCACTTTCCTACATTATGCTTCCAAAAATCCTGCATGGTAACTAGGCTGTAGGGAGAGCACTGGGTTCACCGAGACACTTGCAGGTCATGTCGGCCGAGTGTACCTACAAAACCAGGAAATGGTTGTGCAGGGACTTGAACCCGTGTCTCTATCCTCTGTCCTCTTTCATCTCCTTCTCACTTCCTGTCTGTATATAGCCACATTCATTCACTAAGTGCTCCCTGAAGACCACAAGTATCCTTCCTCTGGGCCTGTGGACGACAGAAATGTAAAATTGTTGCTTTGCTCACCACCATGTTTGAAGGACATCTATGTGAACACCACTGATAGGATGGAGGGTCAAATAAAAAGGAACACCAATTTCTAGACAGGAGCAGTTGGGAGCTAAGAGTGTATTGTGGAGTGACATATTTATTTGAGTGTCCAAACTTCCCTCTTTAGGTGGTTATTACTTCACATTCGTGAAGATCATAAAACCCACAGATTTCAAAGGCCCAGATTCTTATTATTTCAGCAACCCAGTTGTTGAGGTGAGAGAAAATGAGAAGGACGTTGCTCCACCACTAAATCTATGTCTGGGCCTTGCTGAAAACAAACAAAAAGAATTCACGGTGGCCAGATAGTGCTATTTTCTACTGACTGTCTCTGGGGGCTCAAACAGAATCCATTTGTTTGATTGTTTGTTTTTCAGTTTCACTCGTGTAGGGTACTTGTCCCCACACCTTCAGCTTGTATTTTGTCTTTGTCCTTGGATCTCAAGTGAGTCTCCTGTAAGGAAGCACGTAGGTTTCTTGAGTTTTCATCCGTTCTTTTAACCCTGTGTCTTTTGTTTGCAGCACTCAGAGCCTGACCTTTTATTCTGATGATTCAGTACTGTGCCCTAATTGCACTTAAAAAAATTTTTTTTGTTATCATTAATCTACAATCACGTGAAGAACATTATGTTTATTATGCTCCCCCTTATCCCAGTCCACCAGCAAAAACCTCTTAAAGTCGCTGTCCATCAGCATAGTTGGATGCTTTAAACCCCTTCAGCATGTACCCCTTCAAAGACACCGATACAGTCGCTGTCAATCATGGAGTAGTAAGATGCTATATAACCTCTACTAGTCTTCTCTGTGTTGTACAGCACTCCCCATGTCCCGCGCGACCCCACGCAATATACATGGTAATCCTAATGCCCCCAATCTTTCTCCCCACACTTATCCCTCCCTTCAGAACCACCCTGTGCAGTCCATTTCCCTTTGGCAACTTTTAGTCAACTCTCGGGTTCTGTGAGTATCCTGCTGTTTTTTTCCTTCAGTTTCTCTTTGTTGTAATACTCCACACATGAGTGATATCATTTAATATTGTCTTTCTCCGCCTGACCTATTTTTCTGAACATACTACTGTCTAGCTCCATCCACGTCATTGCAAATGGTAGGATTTGTTTTCTCCTTATGGCTGCTTACTGCACTTTGTAAACTGGATTTCATTCTTCCTTTTTGTTTGTAGTTTAGCTATGTGATTTCACCATTCATCTCCTGGTTAGGAGCAACAGCTTTGTGTCAATCGATATGTATCTGTATCTATCTATCGCTCTGTCTGTCTGTATATCTATCTATCTTTCTATATATCCTTCTTTCTATCTCTCTATCCTCTCTATTTATCTATCCATCTATCTAGCTTCCTGTCTTCTAACATGTGTATAATCTATCGATCATCTGTCATCTATCTATCTGTCTATCTATGAAACAATCTTCTTTCTGTCTGTCCATCTATGCTTATGTACAGAACCGTTAACTACATCAACTATGTCACTTCCCTACATTATGCTTTCAAAAACATTGCAAGGTCACTAGGCCGTAGGGAGAGCACTGGGCTCACTGAGACAATTGCAGATCGAATCAGCCGCGTGTGCTTACAAAACCAGTAAATGGTAGTGCAGGGACTTGAACCCGTATCTCTGTCCTCTGTCCTCTTAAACCTCCTTCTCGCTTGCTAACTGTATTTAGCCACATTCATTGACTAAGTCCTCACTAAAGACCCCAATTATACTTCCTCTGGGCCTGTTGTAGACAGAAAAGTATACTTGGTGCTTTACTCACCACCATGTTTGAGGGACATTGGCATGTTCACCACTGATAGGAGGAGGGACAAATAAAAAGGAACACCTATTTCTAGACAGGAGCATTTGGGAGCAAAGTGTGTGTTGTGGAGAGACGTGTTTGGTTGAGTGTCCAAACTTCCCTCTTTATGTGGTTATTACTTCTTTACAATCGTGGATATCATAAAACCCAGTGATTTCAAAAGCCCAGACGCATATTATTACAGCAATTCATTTGTTGATGTGAGAAAAATGAGAAGGACATTGCAGTACCACTAAATCTATACCTGGGCACTGCTGATACCAAACAAAAGGAATTCACGGTGGCTAGGTAGGACTATTTTCTAGTGACTGTCTCTGGGGTCTCAAACAGAATCCATTTGTTTCTTTGTTTCAAAGATTCACTTGTATAGGGTACCTGTCCCCGCCCCTTCAGCTTGTAGTTTGTCTGTGTCCTTGGATCACAAGTGAGTCTCCAGTAAGGGAGCACTTAGGTGATCTTGAGTTTTCATCATTTCTTCTAACCCTGTGTCTTTTGATTGGAGCAGTGAAAGCCTGTACTTTTATTCTTATATTTGAGAGCTGTACTCTTACTGCACTTTGAAATTTTTTTTGTTCTCATTAATATACAATCACATGCAGAACAATATGTTAACTAGTCTAACCCCTTCACCAAGTCCTCGCCAAATCCCAGTTTCAGTCGCTGTCCGTCAGCGTGTCGTAAGATGCTCTAGAATCACTACTTGTCTTCTCTGTGTTGTATAGCTCTCCCAATGACCCTTCACCCTACACATTATTCATACTAATCCTAATGCCCCCATTCTTTTTCCCCGCCCTTATCAATCCCTTCCCACAAACACTACCCAGTCCCTTTCTCTTTGGTAACTCTTAGTCCACTCTCGGGTACTGTGTATATGCTGCTGTTTCTTCCTTCAGTTTTTCTTTGTTATCGTACTCCACACATGAGTTAAATCATTTGGTACATGTATTTCTCCGACTTGCCTATTTGACTGAGCAAAATACCCTCTAGCTCCATCCAAGTTATTGCCAATGATAGGATTTGTATTCTTCTTAAGGCTGCTTACTGTACTTTTTAAACTGGATTTTATTCTTCTTTTTCGTTTGTAGTTTGCTATGTGCTTCAACCTTTGCTCTCATGGTTATGAGCAATAGCTTTGTGTTAATCGATATGAACCTATATCTTTCTATCTGTCTGTCTATCAATCAATCAATCAATCAATCAATCAATCAATCATCTTTCTGTCTGCCCATCTGTCCTTGTGTACAGAACAGGTAACCACATATCCTATGTCACTTTCCTACATTATGCTTCCAAAAATCCTGCATGGTAACTAGGCTGTAGGGAGAGCACTGGGTTCACCGAGACACTTGCAGGTCATGTCGGCCGAGTGTACCTACAAAACCAGGAAATGGTTGTGCATGGACTTGAACCCGTGTCTCTATCCTCTGTCCTCTTTCATCTCCTTCTCACTTCCTGTCTGTATATAGCCACATTCATTCACTAAGTGCTCCCTGAAGACAAGTATCCTTCCTCTGGGCCTGTGGACGACAGAAACGTAAAATTGTTGCTTTGCTCACCACCATGTTTGAAGGACATCTATGTGAACACCACTGATAGGATGGAGGGTCAAATAAAAAGGAACACCAATTTCTAGACAGGAGCAGTTGGGAGCTAAGAGTGTATTGTGGAGTGACATATTTATTTGAGTGTCAAAACTTCCCTCTTTAGGTGGTTATTACTTCACATTCGTGAAGATCATAAAACCCACAGATTTCAAAGGCCCAGATTCTTATTATTTCAGCAACCCAGTTGTTGAGGTGAGAGAAAATGAGAAGGACGTTGCTCCACCACTAAATCTATGGCTGGGCCTTGCTGAAAACAAACAAAAAGAATTCACGGTGGCCAGATAGTGCTATTTTCTACTGACTGTCTCTGGGGGCTCAAACAGAATCCATTTGTTTGATTGTTTGTTTTTCAGTTTCACTCGTGTAGGGTACTTGTCCCCACACCTTCAGCTTGTATTTTGTCTTTGTCCTTGGATCTCAAGTGAGTCTCCTGTAAGGAAGCACGTAGGTTTCTTGAGTTTTCATCCGTTCTTTTAACCCTGTGTCTTTTGTTTGCAGCACTCAGAGCCTGACCTTTTATTCTGATGATTCAGTGCTGTGCCCTAATTGCACTTAAAAAAATTTTTTTTGTTATCATTAATCTACAATCACGTGAAGAACATTATGTTTATTATGCTCCCCCTTATCCCAGTCCACCAGCAAAAACCTCTTAAAGTCGCTGTCCATCAGCATAGTTGGATGCTTTAAACCCCTTCAGCATGTACCCCTTCAAAGACACCGATACAGTCGCTGTCAATCATGGAGTAGTAAGATGCTATATAACCTCTACTAGTCTTCTCTGTGTTGTACAGCACTCCCCATGTCCCGCGCGACCCCACGCAATATACATGGTAATCCTAATGCCCCCAATCTTTCTCCCCACACTTATCCCTCCCTTCAGAACCACCCTGTGCAGTCCATTTCCCTTTGGCAACTTTTAGTCAACTCTCGGGTTCTGTGAGTATCCTGCTGTTTTTTTCCTTCAGTTTCTCTTTGTTGTAATACTCCACACATGAGTGATATCATTTAATATTGTCTTTCTCCGCCTGACCTATTTTTCTGAACATACTACTGTCTAGCTCCATCCACGTCATTGCAAATGGTAGGATTTGTTTTCTCCTTATGGCTGCTTACTGCACTTTGTAAACTGGATTTCATTCTTCCTTTTTGTTTGTAGTTTAGCTATGTGATTTCACCATTCATCTCCTGGTTAGGAGCAACAGCTTTGTGTCAATCGATATGTATCTGTATCTATCTATCGCTCTGTCTGTCTGTATATCTATCTATCTTTCTATATATCCTTCTTTCTATCTCTCTATCCTCTCTATTTATCTATCCATCTATCTAGCTTCCTGTCTTCTAACATGTGTATAATCTATCGATCATCTGTCATCTATCTATCTGTCTATCTATGAAACAATCTTCTTTCTGTCTGTCCATCTATGCTTATGTACAGAACCGTTAACTACATCAACTATGTCACTTCCCTACATTATGCTTTCAAAAACATTGCAAGGTCACTAGGCCGTAGGGAGAGCACTGGGCTCACTGAGACAATTGCAGATCGAATCAGCCGCGTGTGCTTACAAAACCAGTAAATGGTAGTGCAGGGACTTGAACCCGTATCTCTGTCCTCTGTCCTCTTAAACCTCCTTCTCGCTTGCTAACTGTATTTAGCCACATTCATTGACTAAGTCCTCACTAAAGACCCCAATTATACTTCCTCTGGGCCTGTTGTAGACAGAAAAGTATACTTGGTGCTTTACTCACCACCATGTTTGAGGGACATTGGCATGTTCACCACTGATAGGAGGAGGGACAAATAAAAAGGAACACCTATTTCTAGACAGGAGCATTTGGGAGCAAAGTGTGTGTTGTGGAGAGACGTGTTTGGTTGAGTGTCCAAACTTCCCTCTTTATGTGGTTATTACTTCTTTACAATCGTGGATATCATAAAACCCAGTGATTTCAAAAGCCCAGACGCATATTATTACAGCAATTCATTTGTTGATGTGAGAAAAATGAGAAGGACATTGCAGTACCACTAAATCTATACCTGGGCACTGCTGATACCAAACAAAAGGAATTCACGGTGGCTAGGTAGGACTATTTTCTAGTGACTGTCTCTGGGGTCTCAAACAGAATCCATTTGTTTCTTTGTTTCAAAGATTCACTTGTATAGGGTACCTGTCCCCGCCCCTTCAGCTTGTAGTTTGTCTGTGTCCTTGGATCACAAGTGAGTCTCCAGTAAGGGAGCACTTAGGTGATCTTGAGTTTTCATCATTTCTTCTAACCCTGTGTCTTTTGATTGGAGCAGTGAAAGCCTGTACTTTTATTCTTATATTTGAGAGCTGTACTCTTACTGCACTTTGAAATTTTTTTTGTTCTCATTAATATACAATCACATGCAGAACAATATGTTAACTAGTCTAACCCCTTCACCAAGTCCTCGCCAAATCCCAGTTTCAGTCGCTGTCCGTCAGCGTGTCGTAAGATGCTCTAGAATCACTACTTGTCTTCTCTGTGTTGTATAGCTCTCCCAATGACCCTTCACCCTACACATTATTCATGCTAATCCTAATGCCCCCATTCTTTTTCCCCGCCCTTATCAATCCCTTCCCACAAACACTACCCAGTCCCTTTCTCTTTGGTAACTCTTAGTCCACTCTCGGGTACTGTGTATATGCTGCTGTTTCTTCCTTCAGTTTTTCTTTGTTATCGTACTCCACACATGAGTTAAATCATTTGGTACATGTATTTCTCCGACTTGCCTATTTGACTGAGCAAAATACCCTCTAGCTCCATCCAAGTTATTGCCAATGATAGGATTTGTATTCTTCTTAAGGCTGCTTACTGTACTTTTTAAACTGGATTTTATTCTTCTTTTTCGTTTGTAGTTTGCTATGTGCTTCAACCTTTGCTCTCATGGTTATGAGCAATAGCTTTGTGTTAATCGATATGAACCTATATCTTTCTATCTGTCTGTCTATCAATCAATCAATCAATCAATCAATCAATCATCTTTCTGTCTGCCCATCTGTCCTTGTGTACAGAACAGGTAACCACATATCCTATGTCACTTTCCTACATTATGCTTCCAAAAATCCTGCATGGTAACTAGGCTGTAGGGAGAGCACTGGGTTCACCGAGACACTTGCAGGTCATGTCGGCCGAGTGTACCTACAAAACCAGGAAATGGTTGTGCAGGGACTTGAACCCGTGTCTCTATCCTCTGTCCTCTTTCATCTCCTTCTCACTTCCTGTCTGTATATAGCCACATTCATTCACTAAGTGCTCCCTGAAGACCACAAGTATCCTTCCTCTGCGCCTGTGGAAGACAGAAACTTAAAATTGTTGCTTTGCTCACCACCATGTTTGAAGGACATCTATGTGAACACCACTGATAGGATGGAGGGTCAAATAAAAAGGAACACTAATTTCTAGACAGGAGCAGTTGGGAGCTAAGAGTGTATTGTGGAGTGACATATTTATTTGAGTGTCCAAACTTCCCTCTTTAGGTGGTTATTACTTCACATTCGTGAAGATCATAAAACCCACAGATTTCAAAGGCCCAGATTCTTATTATTTCAGCAACCCAGTTGTTGAGGTGAGAGAAAATGAGAAGGACGTTGCTCCACCACTAAATCTATGTCTGGGCCTTGCTGAAAACAAACAAAAAGAATTCACGGTGGCCAGATAGTGCTATTTTCTACTGACTGTCTCTGGGGGCTCAAACAGAATCCATTTGTTTGATTGTTTGTTTTTCAGTTTCACTCGTGTAGGGTACTTGTCCCCACACCTTCAGCTTGTATTTTGTCTTTGTCCTTGGATCTCAAGTGAGTCTCCTGTAAGGAAGCACGTAGGTTTCTTGAGTTTTCATCCGTTCTTTTAACCCTGTGTCTTTTGTTTGCAGCACTCAGAGCCTGACCTTTTATTCTGATGATTCAGTGCTGTGCCCTAATTGCACTTAAAAAAATTTTTTTGTTATCATTAATCTACAATCACGTGAAGAACATTATGTTTATTATGCTCCCCCTTATCCCAGTCCACCAGCAAAAACCCCTTAAACTCGCTGTCCATCAGCATAGTTGGATGCTTTAAACCCCTTCAGCTTGTACCCCTTCAAAGACACCGATACAGTCGCTGTCAATCATGGAGTAGTAAGATGCTATATAACCTCTACTAGTCTTCTCTGTGTTGTACAGCACTCCCCATGTCCCGCGCGACCCCACGCAATATACATGGTAATCCTAATGCCCCCAATCTTTCTCCCCACACTTATCCCTCCCTTCAGAACCACCCTGTGCAGTCCTTTTCCCTTTGGCAACTTTTAGTCAACTCTCGGGTTCTGTGAGTATCCTGCTGTTTTTTTCCTTCAGTTTCTCTTTGTTGTAATACTCCACACATGAGTGATATCATTTAATATTGTCTTTCTCCGCCTGACCTATTTTTCTGAACATACTACTCTCTAGCTCCATCCACGTCATTGCAAATGGTAGGATTTGTTTTCTCCTTATGGCTGCTTACTGCACTTTTTAAACTGGATTTCATTCTTCCTTTTTGTTTGTAGTTTAGCTATGTGATTTCACCATTCATCTCCTGGTTAGGAGCAACAGCTTTGTGTCAATCGATATGTATCTGTATCTATCTATCGCTCTGTCTGTCTGTATATCTATCTATCTTTCTATATATCCTTCTTTCTATCTCTCTATCCTCTCTATTTATCTATCCATCTATCTAGCTTCCTGTCTTCTAACATGTGTACAATCTATCGATCATCTGTCATCTATCTATCTGTCTATCTATGAAACAATCTTCTTTCTGTCTGTCCATCTATGCTTATGTACAGAACCGTTAACTACATCAACTATGTCACTTCCCTACATTATGCTTTCAAAAACATTGCAAGGTCACTAGGCCGTATGGAGAGCACTGGGCTCACTGAGACAATTGCAGATCGAATCAGCCGCGTGTGCTTACAAAACCAGTAAATGGTGGTGAAGGGACTTGAACCCGTATCTCTGTCCTCTGTCCTCTTAAACCTCCTTCTCGCTTGCTAACTGTATTTAGCCACATTCATTGACTAAGTCCTCACTGAAGACCCCAATTATACTTCCTCTGGGCCTGTTGTAGACAGAAAAGTATACTTGGTGCTTTACTCACCACCATGTTTGAGGGACATTGGCATGTTCACCACTGATAGGAGGAGGGACAAATAAAAAGGAACACCTATTTCTAGACAGGAGCATTTGGGAGCAAAGTGTGTGTTGTGGAGAGACGTGTTTGGTTGAGTGTCCAAACTTCCCTCTTTATGTGGTTATTACTTCTTTACAATCGTGGATATCATAAAACCCAGTGATTTCAAAATCCCAGACGCATAGTATTACAGCAATTCATTTGTTGATGTGAGAAAAATGAGAAGGACATTGCAGTACCACTAAATCTATACCTGGGCACTGCTGATACCAAACAAAAGGAATTCACGGTGGCTAGGTAGGACTATTTTCTAGTGACTGTCTCTGGGGTCTCAAACAGAATCCATTTGTTTCTTTGTTTCAAAGATTCACTTGTATAGGGTACCTGTCCCCGACCCTTCAGCTTGTAGTTTGTCTGTGTCCTTGGATCACAAGTGAGTCTCCAGTAAGGGAGCACTTAGGTGATCTTGAGTTTTCATCATTTCTTCTAACCCTGTGTCTTTTGATTGGAGCAGTGAAAGCCTGTACTTTTATTCTGATATTTGAGAGCTGTGCTCTTACTGCACTTGGAAATTTTTTTTGTTCTCATTAATATACAATCACATGCAGAACAATATGTTAACTAGTCTAACCCCTTCACCAAGTCCTCGCCAAATCCCAGTTTCAGTCGCTGTCCGTCAGCGTGTCGTAAGATGCTCTAGAATCACTATAGTCTTCTCTGTGTTGTATAGCCCTCCCAATGACCCTTCACCCTACACATTATTCATGCTAATCCTAATGCCCCCATTCTTTTTCCCCGCCCTTATCAATCCCTTCCCACAAACACTACCCAGTCCCTTTCTCTTTGGTAACTCTTAGTCCACTCTCGGGTACTGTGTATATGCTGCTGTTTCTTCCTTCAGTTTTTCTTTGTTATCGTACTCCACACATGAGTTAAATCATTTGGTACATTTATTTCTCCGACTGGCCTATTTGACTGAGCAAAATACCCTCTAGCTCCATCCAAGTTATTGCCAATGATAGGATTTGTTTTCATTTTATGGCTGCTTCCTGCACTTTTAAAACTGGATTTTATTCTTCTTTTTCGTTTGTAGTTTGCTATGTGCTTCAACCATTGCTCTCATGGTTATGAGCAATAGCTTTGTGTTAATCGATATGAACCTATATCTATCTATCTGTCTGTCTATCAATCAATCAATCAATCAATCATCTTTCTGTCTGCCCATCTGTCCTTGTGTACAGAACAGGTAACCACATATCCTATGTCACTTTCCTACATTATGCTTCCAAAAATCCTGCAAGGTAACTAGGCTGTAGGGAGAGCACTGGGTTCACCGAGACACTTGCAGGTCTTGTCGGCCGAGAGTACCTACAAAACAAGGAAATGGTTGTGCAGGGACTTGAACCCGTGTCTCTATCCACTGTCCTCTTTCATCTCCTTCTCACTTCCTGTCTGTATATAGCCACATTCATTCAATAAGTGCTCCCTGAAGACCACAAATATCCTTCCTCTGGGCCTGTGGACGACAGAAACGTAAAATTGTTGCTTTGCTCACCACCATGTTTGAAGGACATCTATGTGAACACCACTGATAGGATGGAGGGTCAAATAAAAAGGAACACCAATTTCTATACAGGAGCAGTTGGGAGCTAAGAGTGTATTGTGGAGTGACATATTTATTTGAGTGTCCAACCTTCCCTCTTTAGGTGGTTATTACTTCACATTCGTGAAGATCATAAAACCCACAGATTTCAAAGGCCCAAATTCTTATTATTTCAGCAACCCAGTAGTTGAGGTGAGAGAAAATGAGAAGGACGTTGCTCCACCACTAAATCTATGGCTGGGCCTTGCTGAAAACAAACAAAAAGAATTCACGGTGGCCAGATAGTGCTATTTTCTACTGACTGTCTCTGGGGGCTCAAACAGAATCCATTTGTTTGATTGTTTGTTTTTCAGTTTCACTCGTGTAGGGTACTTGTCCCCACACATTCAGCTTGTAGTTTGTCTTTGTCCTTGGATCTCAAGTGAGTCTCCTGTAAGGAAGCACGTAGGTTTATTGAGTTTTCATCCGTTCTTTTAACCCTGTGTCTTTTATTTGCAGCACTCAGAGCCTGACCTTTTATTCTGATGATTCAGTGCTGGGCCCTTATTGCACGTAAAATTTTTTTTGTTATCATTAATCTACAATCACGTGAAGAACATTATGTTTACTATGCTCCCCCTTATCCAAGTCCACCAGCAAAAACCTCTTAAAGTCGCTGTCCATCAGCATATTTGGATGTTTTAAACCCCTTCAACATGTACCCCTTCAAAGACACCGATACAGTCGCTGTCAATCATGGAGTAGTAAGATGCTATATAACCTCTACTAGTCTTCTCTGTGTTGTACAGCACTCCACATGCCCCGCGCGACCCCACGCAATATACATGGTAATCCTAATGCCCCCAATCTTTCTCCCCACACTTATCCCTCCCTTCAGAACCACCCTGTGCAGTCCTTTTCCCTTTGGCAACTTTTAGTCAACTCTCGGGTTCTGTGAGTATCCTGCTGTTTTTTTCCTTCAGTTTCTCTTTGTTGTTATACTCCACACATGAGTGATATCATTTGATATTGTCTTTCTCCGCCTGACCTACTTTTCTGAACGTACTACTGTCTAGCTCCATCCACGTCATTGCAAATGGTAGGATTTGTTTTCTTCTTATGGCTGCTTACTGCACTTTGTAAACTGGATTTCAGTCTTCCTATTTGTTTGTAGTTTAGCTATGTGATTTCACCATTCATCTCCTGGTTATGAGCAACAGCTTTGTGTCAATCGATATGTATCTGTATCTATCTATCGCTCTGTCTGTCTGCATATCTATCTATCTTTCTATATATCCTTCTTTCTATCTCTCTATCCTCTCTATTTATCTATCCATCTATCTAGCTTCCTGTCTTCTATCATGTGTATAATCTATCAATCATCTGTCATCTATCTATCTGTCTATCTATGAAACAATCTTCTTTCTGTGTGTCCATCTATGCTTATGTACAGAACCGTTAACTACATCAACTATGTTACTTCCCTACATTATGCTTTCAAAAACATTGCAAGGTCACTAGGCCGTATGGAGAGCACTGGGCTCACTGAGACAATTGCAGATCGAATCAGCCGGGTGTGCTTACAAAACCAGTAAATGGTGGTGAAGGGACTTGAACCCGTATCTCTGTCCTCTGTCCTCTTAAACCTCCTTCTCGCTTGCTAACTGTATTTAGCCACATTCATTGACTAAGTCCTCACTGAAGACCCCAATTATACTTCCTCTGGGCCTGTTGTAGACAGAAAAGTATACTTGGTGCTTTACTCACCACCATGTTTGAGGGACATTGGCAGGTTCGCCACTGATAGGAGGAGGGACAAATAAAAAGGAACACCTATTTCTAGACAGGAGCATTTGGGAGCAAAGTGTGTGTTGTGGAGAGACGTGTTTGGTTGTGTCCAAACTTCCCTCTTTATGTGGTTATTACTTCTTTACAATCGTGGATATCATAAAACCCAGTGATTTCAAAATCCCAGAGGCATAGTATTACAGCAATTCATTTGTTGATGTGAGAAAAATGAGAAGGACATTGCAGTACCACTAAATCTATACCTGGGCACTGCTGATACCAAACAAAAGGAATTCACGGTGGCTAGGTAGGACTATTTTCTAGTGACTGTCTCTGGGGTCTCAAACAGAATCCATTTGTTTCTTTGTTTCAAAGATTCACTTGTATAGGGTACCTGTCCCCGACCCTTCAGCTTGTAGTTTGTCTGTGTCCTTGGATCACAAGTGAGTCTCCAGTAAGGGAGCACTTAGGTCATCTTGAGTTTTCATCAGTTCTTCTAACCCTGTGTCTTTTTATTGGAGCAGTGAAAGCCTGTACTTTTATTCTGATATTAGAGAGCTGTGCTCTTACTGCACTTGGAAATTTTTTTTGTTCTCATTAATATACAATCACATGCAGAACAATATGTTAACTAGTCTAACCCCTTCACCAAGTCCTCGCCTAATCCCAGTTTCAGTCGCTGTCCGTCAGCGTGTCGTAAGATGCTCTAGAATCACTACTTGTCTTCTCTGTGTTGTATAGCCCTCCCAATGACCCTTCACCCTACACATTATTCATGCTAATCCTAATGCCCCCATTCTTTTTCCCCGCCCTTATCAATCCCTTCCCACAAACACTACCCAGTCCCTTTCTCTTTGGTAACTCTTAGTCCACTCTCGGGTACTGTATATATGCTGCTGATTCTTCCTTCAGTTTTCCTTTGTTATCGTACTCCACACATGAGTTAAATCATTTGGTACATTTATTTCTCCGACTGGCCTATTTGACTGAGCAAAATACCCTCTAGCTCCATCCAAGTTATTGCCAATGATAGGATTTGTTTTCTTCTTATGGCTGCTTCCTGCACTTTTTAAACTGGATTTTATACTTCTTTTTCGTTTGTAGTTTGCTATGTGCTTCAACCATTGCTCTCATGGTTATGAGCAATAGCTTTGTGTTAATCGATATGAACCTATATCTATCTATCTGTCTGTCTGTCAATCAATCAATCAATAAATCAATCAATCATCTTTCTGTCTGCCCATCTTTCCTTGTGTACAGAACAGGTAACCACATATACTATGTCACTTTCCTACATTATGCTTCCAAAAATCCTGCAAGGTAACTAGGCTGTAGGGAGAGCACTGGGTTCACCGAGACACTTGCAGGTCTTGTCGGCCGAGTGTACCTACAAAACAAGGAAATGGTTGTGCAGGGACTTGAACCCGTGTCTCTATCCACTGTCCTCTTTCATCTCCTTCTCACTTCCTGTCTGTATATAGCCACATTCATTCACTAAGTGCTCCCTGAAGACCACAAATATCCTTCCTCTGGGCCTGTGGACGACAGAAACGTAAAATTGTTGCTTTGCTCACCACCATGTTTGAAGGACATCTATGTGAACACCACTGATAGGATGGAGGGTCAAATAAAAAAGGAACACCAATTTCTAGACAGGAGCAGTTGGGAGCTAAGAGTGTATTGTGGAGTGGCATATTTATTTGAGTGTCCAAACTTCCCTCTTTAGGTGGTTATTACTTCACATTCGTGAAGATCATAAAACCCACAGATTTCAAAGGCCCAGATTCTTATTATTTCAGCAACCCAGTTGTTGATGTGAGAGAAAATGAGAAGGACGTTGCTCCACCACTAAATCTATGGCTGGGCCTTGCTGAAAACAAACAAAAAGAATTCACGGTGGCCAGATAGTGCTATTTTCTACTGACTGTCTCTGGGGGCTCAAACAGAATCCATTTGTTTGATTGTTTGTTTTTCAGTTTCACTCGTGTAGGGTACTTGTCCCCACACCTTCAGCTTGTAGTTTGTCTTTGTCCTTGGATCTCAAGTGAGTCTCCTGTAAGGAAGCACGTAGGTTTCTTGAGTTTTCATCCGTTCTTTTAACCCTGTGTCTTTTGTTTCCAGCACTCAGAGCCTGACCTTTTATTCTGATGATTCAGTGCTGTGCCCTTATTGCACGTAAAATTTTTTTTGTTATCATTAATCTACAATCACGTGAAGAACATTATGTTTACTATGCTCCCCCTTATCCAAGTCCACCAGCAAAAACCTCTTAAAGTCGCTGTCCATCAGCATAGTTGGATGCTTTAAACCCCTTCAGCATGTACCCCTTCAAAGACACCGATACAGTCGCTGTCAATCATGGAGTAGTAAGATGCTAAATAACCTCTACTAGTCTTCTCTGTGTTGTACAGCACTCCCCATGTCCCGCGCGACCCCACGCAATATACATGGTAATCCTAATGCCCCCAATCTTTCTCCCCACACTTATCCCTCCCTTCAGAACCACCCTGTGCAGTCCTTTTCCCTTTGGCAACTTTTAGTCAACTCTCGGGTTCTGTGAGTGTCCTACTGTTTTTTTCCTTCAGTTTCTCTTTGTTGTTATACTCCACACATGAGTGATATCATTTGATATTGTCTTTCTCCGCCTGACCTATTTTTCTGAACATACTACTGTCTAGCTCCATCCACGTCATTGCAAATGGTAGGATTTGTTTTCTTCTTATGGCTGCTTACTGCACTTTGTAAACTGGATTTCATTCTTCCTTTTTGTTTGTAGTTTAGCTATGTGATTTCACCATTCATCTCCTGGTTATGAGCAACAGCTTTGTGTCAATCGATATGTATCTGTATCTATCTATCGCTCTGTCTGTCTGTATATCTATCTATCTTTCTACATATCCTTCTTTCTATCTCTCTATCCTCTCTATTTATCTATCCATCTATCTAGCTTCCTGTCTTCTATCATGTGTATAATCTATCGATCATCTGTCATCTATCTATCTGTCTATCTATGAAACAATCTTCTTTCTGTCTGTCCATCTATGCTTATGTACAAAACCGTTAACTACATCAACTATGTCACTTCCCTACATTATGCTTTCAAAAATATTGCAAGGTCACTAGGCCGTAGGGAGAGCACTGGGCTCACTGAGACAATTGCAGATCGAA